>NC_071624.1:904674-1212060 GCF_014839835.1 Dryobates pubescens | reverse complement strand
AGCTGGCTGCAGGACCTGCTTTCTGCCCCTGCTATTGCTGCCTGCTCCTCCAGCAGCCCCAGCCACATGGCCCACGCTGGTGTTTTCTGTCCCTTGTGCCCTTACCTGAGGGGCTGACAGTGGCAGGAGGGTGAAGCTGCGCCAGCAGGGACCAGCAGGGACCAGCAGGAGCAGGTAATTACTGGGTGCTAGCAAGATCTTTGAGGGTTTGCCTGAGGTCCTGTGGTCCCTCTGCCACTCGGTGTTACTCGAGGTGTATGTCTCTGCCAGTTTGTGCCCACAGCTACCCCGAGCCCATTCCTCACGAGTGGGCGCAGTACCCTCGGGTGGCAGTCGGGAGCGAGGGCATCACCAGCTGGGGACTCAGGGGGCAGTTCCGTGCTAACCCCTGCCCCAGCCTGCGCAGTGTCCTGCCCAGCCCTGCAGGTAGCCTGGAGGCCCAGGTGGCACGGTGCACATCATGTGAGGCAAGGAGCTGGGGGCTGGCAGCGGCCCTGTGCCAAGTCATGGCCATCTGCTGTGTGCCGTGCCAGGCTGCCGGCTGCGAGCGTGCCGCGGGGCGCTGGGGAGCTCCGGTAACAGGAGCTGGAGGGCTCCCGAGAGGAGCTGACTCTGTCTTTTCGGCTCTGCCCCGTGTATATTTATCTGTAGGGACAGACAGAGCGAGCCAGCTGAGCTGCTTGGGTGTCGCTGAGCTGGCTCCCAGCGGCCGCACGCCAGCGGCTGCAGCCAGCCCTGCTGCGGGGACGGCAGCGCGGAGCCGTGCAGGGGCGGCCGGGCGGAGAGCAGCGCAGGGGGCGGCCGGGCAGAGGGCTGGGGATGCTGATCGTGGACTGCTAGCAGGACGGGAGGGGATGGGATGGGTTTCTGTGCCCGGCTGCAGTCTGGAGGTGAAGTCAGCGGTCTCTGCCTGCTTGTGGCAGCAGGGCCAGGAGCAACGAGGGATGTTGGGATGGTGAGGAAGATGAGGGCAGCAGCACCAGGGGTGTTGGGATGGTGAGGAAGATGAGGGCAGCACCAGAGCCTGTCCTCTTGCTTGTTTCTGACCACGATGTTGGGCAGAAAGGAGGCTGTAGCTAAAACAGAAGCTGGCAGCGCAGCAGCAAAGCAGGAAAGAGCCTTTGCTCTGTGCTGTAGTGCAGCCCTCAAACCTCTGGCTCTGAAGTTTGATTTCAGCCAACAAGTTTCAGCAGTTGAACACAAGGCTTCCTCTGCCCCTGGGCTTGGTTCTCCAGGGCAGTGTTACCCAAGGCAGGAAGGTGGCAAAAGGATTGAGTGAGGAGTGCTTGGGTGTCCTGTGCCCAGGGCCCTGGTGAGGCATGGGGCTGTGCTTTGGAGCTCAGCATCAGTATCACAGTCTCACAGTATAACCAAGGTTGGAAGAGACCCCAAGGATCATCAAGTCCAACCTGTTCCAACAGACCTCACAACTAGACCATGGCACCAAGTGCCATGTCCAATCTCCCCTTGAACACCTCCAGGGACGGCGACTCCACCACCTCCCTGGGCAGCACATCCCAATGACGAACGACTCGCTCAGTGAAGAACTTCCTCCTCACCTCGAGTCTAAACCTCCCCTGGCACAGCTTGAGACTGTGTCCCCTTGTTCTGGTGCTGGTTGCCTGGGAGAAGAGACCAACCCCTTCCTGGCTACAACCACCTTTCAGGTAGTTGTAGAGGGCAATGAGGTCACCCCTGAGCCTCCTCTTCTCCAGGCTAAACAACCCCAGCTCCCTCAGCCTCTCCTCACAGGGCTGTGCTCAAGGCCTCTCCCCAGCCTTGTTGCCCTTCTCTGGACACGTTCAAGTGTCTCAATGTCCTTCCTAAACTGAGGGGCCCAGAACTGGGCACAGTACTCAAGGTGTGGCCTAACCAATGCAGAGTCCAGGGGCACAATGACTTCCCTGCTCCTGCTGGCCACACTATTCCTAATACAGGCCAGGATGCCATTGGCCCTCTTGGCCACCTGGGCACACTGCTGGCTCATGTTTAGGCGGGTGTCAATCAGCACCCCCAGGTCCCTCTCTGTTTGGCAGCTCTCAGCCACTCTGACCCCAGCCTGTAGCTCTGCATGGGGTTGCCATGGCCAAAGTGCAGCCCCTGGCACTTGGACTTGTTAAATGCCATCCCATTGGACTCTGCCCATCTGTCCAGTCAGTTGAGGTCCCTCTGCAGAGCCTTTCTACCCTCTAACTGACTAACATCTGTTCCCAGCTTGGTGTCATCTGCAAACTTGCTGATGACTGACTCAACCCCCTCATCCATATCATCAATGAAGATGTTAAAGAGGATGGGGCCCAGCACTGATCCCTGGGGGACACCACTGGTGACTGGCTGCCAGCTGGCTGTGGCACCATTCACCACCATCAGGGAGTTCTCTGATACCTCCCTCTGAATCTTAGTGCTCCGCTTGCCCTGCACCTTGTGCAGCACCACCCCTGGCTCAGTGGGCAGAGGCCTCCTTTGTGAGCCAGCTGGACAGGCTTCAGGACCTGCTTGCTGCTGGCTCAAGTCAGGCTGAGCTCCGAAGGGAGGCTGATCCCAGCCTTGCTTTGAGATCTTCCCCAAACGGCCTTAAACCCAAAGATTATCACAATGCATCTGCATGAGAAAGAGCTCTAAAGCCCAGCTGGCACTTGCCA
This sequence comes from Dryobates pubescens, assembly GCF_014839835.1. Classification (NCBI taxonomy): domain Eukaryota; kingdom Metazoa; phylum Chordata; class Aves; order Piciformes; family Picidae; genus Dryobates; species Dryobates pubescens. The sequence goes on along the minus strand of NC_071624.1, from coordinate 1,209,418 downwards.
GAGCTGAGCTTAGGGGACCAGGAATGTACCCGTGGGGAGCACCGGGTGGTGGAGGCTCCCTGCGCCGCTCCCTGCGCCTGGCAGAGTCTTTTCTTTCCACCCCAAAAGCGCAGCAAGAGTCAAAGGAAAAGAAACCTGAATCTGGTTGACTTAAAGGTCATGAGACAGCATCAGGACGTTGGAGGCTCTGAGATGTTCTAAATGTTAATACCCTGCAAGGGGAAACTCTCTGCCACGAGTCATCAGCTGGCAGCTGGAGGCTCAAGCTGGTTCTGAGCTGCTTTAACAGAGTTTAATGCCAGAGTTCTCCAGCTACCTGCAGCTCTTCTTCAAGGCCCATTAGAGCTGGAGGAGGTTTTCCCCATTCCTGCAGCATTTCAGCTGAGCAGCCCCAAAGTGGTTAGTGGTTTTCAGGCTGTTGGCAGCTGAAGTCACTGCTGCAGCTCTGGGGCTTCTCCCTGGGGATCTCACCTTGCAGAGCTCTTCGGCACTGCGAGGCTGCTGGGAACGGGAACAGGTTGCCCGGGGAGGTGGTGGAGGCTCCATCCCTGGAGACATCCCAGGCCAGGCCAGGTGGAGCTCTGAGCAGCCTGATCCAGGGGGGGATGTCCCTGCCTGCTAGGGGGGGGGGGTGGACAAGATGACCTTTAAAGGTCCCTTCCAACCCAATGCATTCTGTGATTCCATGACAGAGGTCACCTGAGCTCCTGCCTGCAGCAGGATGAGCAAAGAGCAAGGGCTGGGGGGAGGCATCTCGTGAGGCTGCTGCAGAGCTGATGTTGGAGCCTCCTTTCTCCTTAGCCCCTGACTTTCTGAGCCCTCCTGTTTCCTCCTCTCCACAGCCCTGCGTTTTAGCCACAGGTCAGCTTGGAGCCACTGGTTGGAAGTCTTTCATCTCCAGTCTGTGTGTAACAGCCAAGGAGACCTCTTGAAAGGTCAGCTCTGTGCAAGCCTGTAGTGCAGATGGATAAAGGAGATCATCTGTGAGCAAACTGTGAGCTGCTGTAAAACATGGGAAGGTTTCCTTGGGGAAACTCTTTCAGGGCTAGGGCAGAGGGCCCCTGGGTGTGCTGTGCTCTGTGAGCCTGTGCTGGCAGCTGCTGTACCACCAAAGGACTGCAGTGGCTGTCCCAGTGCTCCCAGTCTGCACTGGCACACTTCCCATGCCAGTGCCCCCACCTCAGAGATTCACAGAAGGGGTTGGGTTGGAAGGGACCTCAAAACTCATCCAGCTCCAAGCCCCTGCCATGGGCAGGGACCCCTCCCACCAGCACAGGCTGCTCAGGGCCTCATCCAGCCTGGCTCTGAACCCCTCCAGGCAGGAGGCAGCCACAGCCTCCCTGGGCAGCCTGTGCCAGGCTCTCCCCACCCTCACTGCCAGGAACCTCTTCCTCCTCTCCACTCTCAGTCTCTCCTCTCCCAGCTCAAAGCCATTGTTCCTCATCCTGGCACTCCCAGCCCTTGTCCAGAGTCCCTCCCCAGCTCTCCTGGAGCCCCTCAGGCACCTGGACACCACCAGGAGGTCTCCCTGCCTTCTGTGATGTTGGTTTGTTTACACCTGGAAGGAGAGGTGCCCAGAAGTGGCCAGGCCTGGCTTGTGTTAGGAGCAGCTCTGTGTGCTGGCTGTAAATCGAGGCAGGATGGCTTAATTGCTGCTGGGCAAGTAAATAAAGCTCCAAGTGAGCTGTCTGCTTTATGGCACAGAGGGGAGCCCCGGGGCTGGGCAGGGGGAGAGCTGGCCAGAGAAATCCATTCTGAGGCTGCTGGGGATCGATAAGCAGTTAAGGGAGCCGCGGGAAGATGCCTTTGGCTGCCTTGGTGTACACACACCCAGAGAGGCTGCTGCAAGCACAGAGGGCAGCCCTGGGCTCAGCTCCACCAGGCTGAACCCAGGGGGATTTCTGTCTGGATTTCCACTCAGGGTCCAGATACAGAGAGGGAGGAGCAGCCTGTGCAGCACGGTGAGCAGCTGGGAGCACCTCGAGTCCTGGGCTCAGTTCTGGGGTCCTCACTATGGGAAGGACACTGAGGGGCTGGAGTGTGCCCAGAGAAAGGCAATGAGGCTGGGGAAGGGTCTGGGGAACAGGGCTGGGGAGGAGCAGCTGAGGGAGCTGGGGGTGTTCAGCCTGGAGCAGGGGAGGCTGAGGGAGACCTCATTGCTCTCTGCAGCTCCCTGAAGGGAAGTTGGAGCAGGGAGGGGACCCAGCCTGTGCTGGTAGCAAGCAGCAGGCCCAGAGGACGTGGATGCAAACTGTGCCAGGGCAGGACCAGGCTGGATCTCAGGAAACATTTCTGCCCTGGGAGGGCTCTCAGGCAGTGGCACAGGCTGCCCAGGGCAGTGCTGGGGTCCCCATCCCCGGGGGTGTTCCAGCAGTGTGTGGAGCTGCTGCTCAGGGCTGTGGTTTGGAGGTGACCCTGCTGGGGTGAGGGTTGGACTGGAGGAGCTTGGAGGTCTCCTCCTACCAAAGAGATTCTGTGAACCTCTCAGCTCTGCAGTGGTGTTCCCACCCTCATCCTGGAGTGGTTTCTGAAGCCAAGGTGTTGGGCTTGTTAATGTTGTTGAGCTGTGTGGCTCTGAGGGCATCTGAGCCCCCCCGGTGCTTGCAGCTGAGGTGCAGCTCTGGGTGCTGGAGCAAATCCCCTGATGCAACAGAGGGAACAGTTAGGAAGCTTAGAGCTGGTTTGTACCAGAGGCTTCCAAGAGGTACCCTGGCAGGGCAGAGGCTCCATGCAGGTGCCTGGGAAGGGTCTCTTCCACTCACACTGCACGTGGTGGTTTGTGCTCCCACTTTTGGCTATGGGGGCTGTGCTGTCCCTGCCTCCATCCTCCTGGCAGCCTCCCTCTGTGCCCTGGGCCACGGCAATGAGGTCTCCCCTCAGCCTTCTCCTCTCCAGCTGCACACCCCCGGCTCTCTCAGCCTCCCCTGCCAGGCAGGGCTGCCAGGCCTCTGAGCACCCTCCTGGCCCTTCTCTGGACACTTCCCAGCCTGGCCACAGCTCTGCTGTTCCGTGGGGACCCTGCAGGCAGTGCTCCAGCCTGGGCCGCCCAGCACTGAGTGGCACCATGAGCTCTTCCTCCCTGCTGCTGATGCCCTTGGGGCTGCAGCCCAGCACCCTGCTGGCTCTCTGTGCCCCTGCAGCTCACTGCTGACTGCTGCTGAGCTCGGTGCCCACCAGGACCCCCGGGGGCCTTTCCCCAGGGCTGCTCTCCAGCCAGGGGCAGCCCAGCCTGAGCTTGGAGGTGCTGCATGCACAGGTGTGAGCTGGGGGAGGGGAGCAGCTTTCTGCTCGCCCTTGGCCAGGCCACCAAACACTCTGCAGGCACCGGGGGGCTGCGGCAGGGCTGGTGCCGAGCGCGGCGGGGCTGGTGCCGATGGCGTCGGGGCTGGTGCCGATGGCGGTGGGGCTGGTGCCGATGGCGGTGGGGCTGGTGCCGATGGCGTCGGGGCTGGTGCCGATGGCGGTGGGGCTGGTGCCGATGGCGGTGGGGCTGGTGCCGATGGCGTCGGGGCTGGTGCCGATGGCGTCGGGGCTGGTGCCGATGGCGGTGGGGCTGGTGCCGAGCGCGGCGGGGCAGGTGCCGAGCGCGGCGGGGCTGGTGCCGATGGCGGCGGGGCAGGTGCCGATGGCGGCGGGGCTGGTGCCGATGGCGGCGGGGCAGGTGCCGATGGCGGCGGGGCAGGTGCCGATGGCGGCGGGGCAGGTGCCGAGCGCGGCGGGGCTGGTGCCGATGGCGGCGGGGCAGGTGCCGATGGCGTCGGGGCTGGTGCCGATGGCGTCGGGGCAGGTGCCGATGGCGGCGGGGCAGGTGCCGAGCGCGGCGGGGCAGGTGCCGAGCGCGGCGGGGCTGGTGCCGATGGCGGCGGGGCTGGTGCCGATGGCGGCGGGGCAGGTGCCGAGCGCGGCGGGGCAGGTGCCGAGCGCGGCGGGGCTGGTGCCGATGGCGGCGGGGCAGGTGCCGAGCGCGGCGGGGCTGGTGCCGAGCGCGGCGGGGCAGGTGCCGATGGCGGCGGGGCTGGTGCCGATGGCGTCGGGGCTGGTGCCGAGCGCGGCGGGGCAGGTGCCGAGCGCGGCGGGGCTGGTGCCGATGGCGTCGGGGCTGGTGCCGATGGCGTCGGGGCTGGTGCCGAGCGCGGCGGGGCTGGTGCCGAGCCTGGCCGGGCCGCGGGGGGAGCTCTGCGCGGAGCTGTGCCCTGGGTTCGCTTTTCCTCCTGGCTGCCTTTGCTGGCAGCGAGCACCCCGCGGCCCCGGGCAGCCAGCCCCTGCGCCGCATGTTGTTGTTGCTCTGCCACGGCTGCCAAGCGCCGAGGGCAGACAAGTGGCTGCCGCTGGTGCCAGCTCCGGTTGCTCACGCCGGGATTAGCAGGTGGAGCGCTCGGGTGGCAGCGCGGGGGCCGAGCCTGGCACTGCCCCCCTGCTGCAGCTGCCTGTGCCCGGGCTGCCTGCTCTGACTTTGCTTTTGACTTTCTGCGAGAGGCTGCTCCGGCAAAGGGCTTTATGCTGCTTTCTGCAGAGGCCTTTCCCCTGTGTGCAGCGGGAAGCAGAAGGTCTCTGGGCTCGGCGTGCCCCAGGCTGGCCCCGTGCTGGGTGCCTGGGGGGACACCTCTCCAGGAGGGCTCAAGGGGAAGTGCTGGGCCCAGGGATCTCCAGGGAGCTGAGGAGGAATCTCCAAGGCACAGGAGACCTAAAGAAAGCAAACCCTCCCCGAGACACTGAGTGCAGCCCAGCTTCTCAGTTACAGGAGGAGCTGTTCTGGGCTGTTCTTTGGCTTGAGGCATTTGCCCTCTCCCCAGCACCCTGCAAGCAAAACTAAAATGGTCTGGAAAAGAAAAAAGCTCAGGAAGCTGGTGCCAGATTGCCAGCTGAGTGCTCAGCCTCTGGGGGTGCTTGCAGCCGTTGTGGGTGGCTTAGCAGGGGCCTGCAGGTCGCTGTTTTAATCCACGGGGGAAGGGCAGAACCTGGGCAGCTGCTCATGGTGCAGGGCAGAAGTCCTTCTGGTGGCAGGACAAGAGGCAGTGGGCATGAACCTGACCACAGGCAGTTCCATCTCAAGCTGCTTCACAGTGAGGGAGGCAGAGCCCTGGAGCAGGCTGCCCAGAGAGGCTGTGCCCCAGCCTTGGCAGTCAGAGGGTGGTGGAAGATCTGAAAGGGCTCTTCAGCCAAACTGTGGTTCTGTGATCCTCATTTCTTTCAGTGGGCCTTCAGCATGTGCTCAAGCACTGTGCTGGTGTGGGGCCCCAGCTGTTAGCTTTAGTGGATGTCAGGCAGGAGAAAGGGACATCCAGGGGGAAGAGCTGAGCCCATGCCCAGCCCCCCAGGTATTGGCAGGGTCCCATCGTGACCACCAGCCAGCCCCAGGTCCCGGTGGTGTTTCTCACCACTTCCACCTCCCCCCAGCCAGAGGGAACACCCAGGGCCTGGCCTGGGCAGCAGCCTTGCCCTGCTCCATTTCATGGTTTGCTGCCATTTGTCAGCTTTCAAATCACAGCAGAGGAGCTGATGGCATGCAGCAGAGGAGCTGCTTGCCCTGCTCCGTGCTCCAGGCCCCCAAACAAGCTGGCACTGTCAATGCACAGACTGCAGGGCAAGCAGGGCAGCAGAGCCTGCATTGCCAGCCCCTCACCAGTTAGCCAGACTGGCATCTTCCACTCTGCTGGCTGCAGCTGGGTATGGCACATCCTATGAACACCCAGGGCTCACAGCTGAGGCTCTGCTGTCCTGAGCTCCTCAGCTCGTTGGGGTTATCTCTGTTCAGAGAGACAGAAGTGGATTGTTCTGTCCACACTTAGGAGCTTGTAAAGAGCAGGGCTGGGGAGGAGCAGCTGAGGGAGCTGGGGGTGTACAGCCTGAGAAGAGGAGGCTGAGGGAGACCTCATTGCTCTCTGCAGCTCCCTGAGGAGGTGCTTCAAGCACACATAGAATGGGTTGCAAAAGCCCTTTCAGCTCATCCAGCCCAACCATTCCCTAACCCTACCGAGCCTGGGGCTCAACCCTGGCCCTCAGCACCGCAGCTCTGCCTCTGGCAAACACCTCCAGGGATGGGGATTCAGCTACCTCCCTGGGAAGCCTGGGCCAGGCTTTGAGAACCCTTTCAGCCAAGAAGTTTCTTCTCATGTCCAACCCAAACCTGCCCTGCTGCGACCTGAGGCCCTTTCCCCTCGTTCTGTCACTTGTTACTGGGGAGCAGAGACCAGCCCCTGCCTGGCTCCCACCTTCTGTCAGGGAGCTGCAGAGATGCACAGCACCCCACAGCCCTGCACTGATGTTCTGACCTTTGCAGGAAACCAGACACAAGCCCAGCTGGTCTGGAGTGAAGGGATGGCTCTGCTCTTGCCAAGGAGGCTGAAAACGTTGCCTCACTCAAGCTGTTCTCTCTTCTCCCTCTCCTGGGTCTTGCTCTCACCTTGCACTGCCTTTGCTCCCTGCTGGTGGGAGCAGCACACCTGGAAGCTGGGATGGCCTCTGGCTGTGCCTGCCCAGCCAGCCCAGCAGAGCTTCTCCTCCTTTCTTCCTTTGGCATCGCTGCTCCTCACTGTGCTGCCCTGACCCCTGCATGTCTGTGGGGAGTAGGCTCCCACAGGTTAAGTGCCAGGTTGTCACAGGCTCCCAGCATGGCAGGGCTTGGAAGGGACCTCTGAAGATCATCCAGTCCAAGCCCTTGCTAGAGCAGGGCACCCAGAACACTTCCAGGGGTGTTTCAGAAGCCTCCAGAGAAGGTGATGCCAACAGAGTGATTGAGGCTAAACAGAGTCATAGAGTGGCTCAGCATGGGAGGGACCTCAGAGCTCATCTACTGCAACCCCCTGGCACGGGCAGGGACACCTCTCAGCTAGACTCAGCTGCTCCAGGCCCCATCCAGCCTGGCTTTGAACACCCCCAGGCAGGAGGCAGCCACAGCCTCCCTGGGCAGCCTGTGCCAGAGCCTCAGCTCCCTCCTGCTGAACAACTTCTTCCTCAGCTCCACTCTAACCCTGCTCTGCCTCAGCTCCAAACCATTGCCCCTTGGCCTGGCTCAGACCCCCTCAGCAAAAGTCTCTCTGCAGCCTTCCTGCAGGATCCCTTCAGCTCCTGGCAGGCAGCTCTGAGGTGCCCCTGGAGCCTTCTCCTCTGCAGGCTGCACAGCCCCAGCTCCCTCAGCCTGTGCTGACAGCAGAGCTGCTCCAGCCCTGGCAGCATCTCTGTGGCCTCCTCTGGCCTCTCCCCAGCAGCTCTGTGTCCTCCTGCTGGGGACAGCAGCACTGGAGGCAGGATTGGAGGTGAGGTCTGAGCAGAGCAGAGCCCAGGGGCAGGATCCTCTTTGCTTCTGCCTGTGCCTGCCTGCCAGACTCAGCCCTGCACTCACCCCACTCAGCTCTGCTGGCTGGGGGTGTCATGGGGAGCTCCTGAGGCTCAGGAGCCTTTGAGCTGCTCCCCTGCAGGCATTTGCTGCCCGTGGGGAGGGCTCCAGGCTGGTGCCAGCTCCCCAGCTCTGCCTGGGTGCAGATCACTTCCCGGCACAGAGCACGGCTCTGCAGGCTGCTGATGGGAACACAGCCCCTGCAGCAAGGAGGTGGGAGATGAAAAGGAGCTTTGATGAGAGAAATGAAAGGGCAGGGAGAGGAAGGGGGCGTAGCACAATGTCACCGGGAGATGCTTGAAGCTTCCAGAGGAGAATGGGGGAGAAATACAATGGCTGAGTGCAGGCTGCTGGCTTTAAGGAGATGCTGATGGATGGTGGCAGTGCTGGTGTCAGTCCTGTGCCTCACAGTGTGGAGCAGTTTGGGCTGAGAGCAGCTCATCACCTATCCACTCCTCCCAGTCTGATCCCTTCCTGCTGCTTTGGAAGCCTCTCACTCAGCTTGGGCAGCCTGGGAGCTCCTCTGCAGCCTGCAGGCTCTGAGAGCTGTCACATGGTGAGGAAGAGTTCATGGTGGGGGCTGCTCTGCTGAGACCCCTCCTGCAGCACTGCCTCTGGGGACAGGGACCTGGAGCTGCTGCAGAGGCTCCAGAGGAGGCCATGAGGATGAGCAGAGGGCTGGAGACCCTCCCCTGTGGGGCCAGGTTGGGAGAGCTGGGGCTGCTCAGCCTGCAGAAGAGAAGGCTCCAGGGAGACCTCAGAGCAGCTTCCAGCAGCTGAAGGGCTCCAGGAGAGCTGGGGAGGGACTCTGGACAAGGGCTGGGAGTGCCAGGCTGAGGAACAATGGCTTTGAGCTGGGAGAGGAGAGACTGAGAGTGGAGAGGAGGAAGAAATTGTTGGCAATGAGGGTTGTGAGACACTGACACAGGCTGCCCAGGGAGGCTGTGGCTGCCTCCTGCCTGGAGGTGCTCAGGGCCAGGCTGGATGAGGCCCTGAGCAGCCTGTGCTGGTGGGAGGTGTCCCTGCCCATGGCAGGGGCTTGGAGCTGGATGAGCTTTAAGGTCCCCTCGAACCCAACCCGTTCCATGAGTCAATGATATGGAGGAGTTTTGGGCACTGCCTGTGTGCTGCTCTCCAGCCTGGCAGAGAAGAAAACCACTTAAGAAGAAATGAGCTGCAGCTGGGATGTGCAGCAGGTCACTGATGAGCAGATTGAATGGTCCTGGTCCCAGTGCTGACCCCTGAGACCCCCAGGGGTCAGCAGTCTGCAGAGCTGAGTCCTTTCCTGGTAGTGAGGAAGGTCCTGCAGGGAAGGAGGGCAGCGTGAGGGAGGAGTGCTTGGCCCTGCACACCTTCAGGCCTCACCATGGTATGGAGGGCACAGCTTGTGCCCAGTGTGCTGGCGGCTCCCCAGCACTGCACTGCTCTCCTGGGCTGCTCTTGGGGTTTGCTGCTTGCTTGCCCTGGGGGCTGTGTGTTTGGTTTTGTTCCTTGCTTGAGTTTTGGGGCTGAGTGTTTTGGTCTGGGTTTGCTGCTTGCTTGCTTTGGGGGCTGTGATTTGGGTTGGGTTTGCTGCTTGCTTGCCCTGGGGGCTGTGATTTGGGTTGGGTTTGCTGCTTGCTTGCCCTGGGGGCTGTGATTTGGGTTGGGTTTGCTGCTTGCTTGCTTTGGGGGCTGTGATTTGGGTTGGGTTTGCTGCTTGCTTGCCCTGGGGGCTGTGATTTGGGTTGGGTTTGCTGCTTGCTTGCTTTGGGGGCTGTGATTTGGGTTGGGTTTGCTGCTTGCTTGCCCTGGGGGCTGTGATTTGGGTTGGGTTTGCTGCTTGCTTGCCTTGGGGGCTGTGATTTGGGTTGGGTTTGCTGCTTGCTTGCTTTGGGGGCTGTGATTTGGGTTGGGTTTGCTGCTTGCTTGCCTTGGGGGCTGTGATTTGGGTTGGGTTTGCTGCTTGCTTGCCTTGGGGGCTGTGATTTGGGTTGGGTTTGCTGCTTGCTTGCCTTGGGGGCTGTGATTTGGGTTGGGTTTGCTGCTTGCTTGCCCTGGGGGCTGTGTTTTGGGTTGGGTTTGCTGCTTGCTTGCCCTGGGGGCTGTGATTTGGGTTGGGTTTGCTGCTTGCTTGCCTTGGGGGCTGTGATTTGGGTTGGGTTTGCTGCTTGCTTGCCTTGGGGGCTGTGATTTGGGTTGGGTTTGCTGCTTGCTTGCCTTGGGGGCTGTGATTTGGGTTGGGTTTGCTGCTTGCTTGCCCTGGGGGCTGTGATTTGGGTTGGGTTTGCTGCTTGCTTGCTTTGGGGGCTGTGATTTGGGTTGGGTTTGCTGCTTGCTTGCCTTGGGGGCTGTGATTTGGGTTGGGTTTGCTGCTTGCTTGCCTTGGGGGCTGTGATTTGGGTTGGTTTGCTGCTTGCTTGCCCTGGGGGCTGTGTTTTGGGTTGGGTTTGCTGCTTGCTTGCCCTGGGGGCTGTGATTTGGGTTGGGTTTGCTGCTTGCTTGCCTTGGGGGCTGTGATTTGGGTTGGGTTTGCTGCTTGCTTGCCTTGGGGGCTGTGATTTGGGTTGGGTTTGCTGCTTGCTTGCCTTGGGGGCTGTGATTTGGGTTGGGTTTGCTGCTTGCTTGCCCTGGGGGCTGTGATTTGGGTTGGGTTTGCTGCTTGCTTGCTTTGGGGGCTGTGATTTGGGTTGGGTTTGCTGCTTGCTTGCCTTGGGGGCTGTGATTTGGGTTGGGTTTGCTGCTTGCTTGCCCTGGGGGCTGTGATTTGGGTTGGGTTTGCTGCTTGCTTGCCTTGGGGGCTGTGATTTGGGTTGGGTTTGCTGCTTGCTTGCCCTGGGAGCTGTGATTTGGGTTGGGTTTGCTGCTTGCTTGCCCTGGGGGCTGTGATTTGGGTTGGGTTTGCTGCTTGCTTGCCCTGGGGGCTGTGATTTGGGTTGGGTTTGCTGCTTGCTTGCCCTGGGGGCTGTGATTTGGGTTGGGTTTGCTGCTTGCTTGCCCTGGGGGCTGTGATTTGGGTTGGGTTTGCTGCTTGCTTGCTTTGGGGGCTGTGATTTGGGTTGGGTTTGCTGCTTGCTTGCCCTGGGGGCTGTGATTTGGGTTGGGTTTGCTGCTTGCTTGCCCTGGGGGCTGTGATTTGGGTTGGGTTTGCTGCTTGCTTGCTTTGGGGGCTGTGATTTGGGTTGGGTTTGCTGCTTGCTTGCCCTGGGGGCTGTGATTTGGGTTGGGTTTGCTGCTTGCTTGCTTTGGGGGCTGTGATTTGGGTTGGGTTTGCTGCTTGCTTGCCTTGGGGGCTGTGATTTGGGTTGGGTTTGCTGCTTGCTTGCTTTGGGGGCTGTGATTTGGGTTGGGTTTGCTGCTTGCTTGCTTTGGGGGCTGTGATTTGGGTTGGGTTTGCTGCTTGCTTGCCCTGGGGGCTGTGATTTGGGTTGGGTTTGCTGCTTGCTTGCCCTGGGGGCTGTGATTTGGGTTGGGTTTGCTGCTTGCTTGCCCTGGGGGCTGTGATTTGGGTTGGGTTTGCTGCTTGTTTGCTTTGGGGGCTGTGATTTGGGTTGGGTTTGCTGCTTGCTTGCTTTGGGGGCTGTGATTTGGGTTGGGTTTGCTGCTTGCTTGCCTTGGGGGCTGTGATTTGGGTTGGGTTTGCTGCTTGCTTGCCCTGGGGGCTGTGATTTGGGTTGGGTTTGCTGCTTGCTTGCTTTGGGGGCTGTGATTTGGGTTGGGTTTGCTGCTTGCTTGCCCTGGGGCTGTGATTTGGGTTGGGTTTGCTGCTTGCTTGCTTTGGGGGCTGTGATTTGGGTTGGGTTTGCTGCTTGCTTGCCCTGGGGGCTGTGATTTGGGTTGGGTTTGCTGCTTGCTTGCCCTGGGGGCTGTGATTTGGGTTGGGTTTGCTGCTTGCTTGCCTTGGGGGCTGTGATTTGGGTTGGGTTTGCTGCTTGCTTGCCTTGGGGGCTGTGATTTGGGTTGGGTTTGCTGCTTGCTTGCCTTGGGGGCTGTGATTTGGGTTGGGTTTGCTGCTTGCTTGCCTTGGGGGCTGTGATTTGGGTTGGGTTTGCTGCTTGCTTGCCCTGGGGGCTGTGGTTTGGGTTGGGTTTGCTGCTTGCTTGCCCTGGGGGCTGTGATTTGGGTTGGGTTTGCTGCTTGCTTGCCCTGGGGGCTGTGTTTTGGGTTGGGTTTGCTGCTTGCTTGCCCTGGGGGCTGTGATTTGGGTTGGGTTTGCTGCTTGCTTGCTTTGGGGGCTGTGATTTGGGTTGGGTTTGCTGCTTGCTTGCCCTGGGGGCTGTGATTTGGGTTGGGTTTGCTGCTTGCTTGCCCTGGGGGCTGTGATTTGGGTTGGGTTTGCTGCTTGCTTGCCCTGGGGGCTGTGATTTGGGTTGGGTTTGCTGCTTGTTTGCTTTGGGGGCTGTGATTTGGGTTGGGTTTGCTGCTTGCTTGCTTTGGGGGCTGTGATTTGGGTTGGGTTTGCTGCTTGCTTGCCCTGGGGGCTGTGATTTGGGTTGGGTTTGCTGCTTGCTTGCTTTGGGGGCTGTGATTTGGGTTGGGTTTGCTGCTTGCTTGCTTTGGGGGCTGTGATTTGGGTTGGGTTTGCTGCTTGCTTGCCCTGGGGGCTGTGATTTGGGTTGGGTTTGCTGCTTGCTTGCCCTGGGGGCTGTGATTTGGGTTGGGTTTGCTGCTTGCTTGCCCTGGGGGCTGTGATTTGGGTTGGGTTTGCTGCTTGCTTGCCCTGGGGGCTGTGATTTGGGTTGGGTTTGCTGCTTGCTTGCTTTGGGGGCTGTGATTTGGGTTGGGTTTGCTGCTTGCTTGCCTTGGGGGCTGTGATTTGGGTTGGGTTTGCTGCTTGCTTGCCCTGGGGGCTGTGATTTGGGTTGGGTTTGCTGTTTGCTTGCTTTGGGGGCTGTGATTTGGGTTGGGTTTGCTGCTTGCTTGCCCTGGGGGCTGTGATTTGGGTTGGGTTTGCTGCTTGCTTGCCCTGGGGGCTGTGATTTGGGTTGGGTTTGCTGCTTGCTTGCCTTGGGGGCTGTGATTTGGGTTGGGTTTGCTGCTTGCTTGCCTTGGGGGCTGTGATTTGGGTTGGGTTTGCTGCTTGCTTGCCTTGGGGGCTGTGATTTGGGTTGGGTTTGCTGCTTGCTTGCCTTGGGGGCTGTGATTTGGGTTGGGTTTGCTGCTTGCTTGCCCTGGGGGCTGTGGTTTGGGTTGGGTTTGCTGCTTGCTTGCCCTGGGGGCTGTGATTTGGGTTGGGTTTGCTGCTTGCTTGCCCTGGGGGCTGTGTTTTGGGTTGGGTTTGCTGCTTGCTTGCCCTGGGGGCTGTGATTTGGGTTGGGTTTGCTGCTTGCTTGCTTTGGGGGCTGTGATTTGGGTTGGGTTTGCTGCTTGCTTGCCCTGGGGGCTGTGATTTGGGTTGGGTTTGCTGCTTGCTTGCTTTGGGGGCTGTGATTTGGGTTGGGTTTGCTGCTTGCTTGCCTTGGGGGCTGTGATTTGGGTTGGGTTTGCTGCTTGCTTGCCTTGGGGGCTGTGATTTGGGTTGGGTTTGCTGCTTGCTTGCCCTGGGGGCTGTGATTTGGGTTGGGTTTGCTGCTTGCTTGCCTTGGGGGCTGTGATTTGGGTTGGGTTTGCTGCTTGCTTGCCCTGGGGGCTGTGATTTGGGTTGGGTTTGCTGCTTGCTTGCCCTGGGGGCTGTGATTTGGGTTGGGTTTGCTGCTTGCTTGCCTTGGGGGCTGTGATTTGGGTTGGGTTTGCTGCTTGCTTGCCTTGGGGGCTGTGATTTGGGTTGGGTTTGCTGCTTGCTTGCCTTGGGGGCTGTGATTTGGGTTGGGTTTGCTGCTTGCTTGCCCTGGGGGCTGTGATTTGGGTTGGGTTTGCTGCTTGCTTGCCCTGGGGGCTGTGATTTGGGTTGGGTTTGCTGCTTGCTTGCCTTGGGGGCTGTGATTTGGGTTGGGTTTGCTGCTTGCTTGCCTTGGGGGCTGTGATTTGGGTTGGGTTTGCTGCTTGCTTGCCTTGGGGGCTGTGATTTGGGTTGGGTTTGCTGCTTGCTTGCCTTGGGGGCTGTGATTTGGGTTGGGTTTGCTGCTTGCTTGCCCTGGGGGCTGTGATTTGGGTTGGGTTTGCTGCTTGCTTGCCCTGGGGGCTGTGATTTGGGTTGGGTTTGCTGCTTGCTTGCCTTGGGGGCTGTGATTTGGGTTGGGTTTGCTGCTTGCTTGCCCTGGGGGCTGTGATTTGGGTTGGGTTTGCTGCTTGCTTGCCTTGGGGGCTGTGATTTGGGTTGGGTTTGCTGCTTGCTTGCCCTGGGGGCTGTGATTTGGGTTGGGTTTGCTGCTTGCTTGCCCTGGGGGCTGTGATTTGGGTTGGGTTTGCTGCTTGCTTGCCCTGGGGCTGTGATTTGGGTTCGTTGCTGTCTGTACTTTGCCCAAGGGCAGGAGCTGACTCCCGGTCCCAGCGCTGCTGGTTGCTGACCTCCAGAGGTTGGCATGAGAAAACCAGAGGGGACTCAGGGGGCTGGCCCCAGCCTGGGTTGCAGCAGTAGAACGAGGAGTCTGGACTAAGCCTGACACTGCTGCTCACTGATGAGTGTCTGGGCAGAGCAGAGAGCTGACCTGGATGGAGCCCTGAGCAGCTCTTCCAGCTTGGGTGCTCCATCACAGAGCCACAGAGGGGCTCAGCTTGGGAGGGACCCCAGAGCTCATCTGCCCCAGCCCCCTGCCATGCCCAGGGACAGCTCCCAGCTAGACTCAGCTGCTCAGGGCCTCATCCAGCCTGGCCCTGAACACCCCCAGGCAGGAGGCAGCCACAGCCTCCCTGGGCAGCCTGTGCCAGAGCCTCAGCTCCCTCCTGCTGAACAACTTCTTCCTCAGCTCTACTCTGACCCTGCTCTGCCTCAGCTCCAAACCATTTCCCCTTGGCCTGGCTCAGACCCCCTCAGCCAAAGTCTCTCTGCAGCCTTCCTGCAGGATCCCTTCAGGTGCTGGCAGCAGCTCTGAGGTGCCCCTGGAGTCAAACTGTTTTTATTTACAGAGACTGAGGTTTGGTTACAGGAAACCATCAGAAAGAAGTCTGGGTTTGGACAGAGAGAAAGCAAAGCTCTGCTTTTGCAGCCAGCACCTGAAACTCCAGGGGTGCCTTCTGCCTGGGGGTGCTCAAGGCCAGGCTGGATGAGGCCCTGAGCAGCCAAGTGTGGCTGAGAGGTGTCCCTGCCCATGGCAGGGGGTTGCAGCAGGGCTCTGAGGTCCCTTCCAGCCTGAGCCATGTGGGGGATCCGTGCTGGCTCTTCCCAGCAGCAGCAGAGGTCACACACAAAAGCTTTCTCTGCAGACTTTGATCACAGAGCAGTGGTTTTGGTAAAACCCCTCACAGCTGTTGTCTGCTCCCCCTTCCCCCCCCTGCACCTCCCTCTCTGCTCTCTTTTCCCTTCCACTTGGATGAAAAAAGCTCCATCCCAGAGCCTGCATCAGCCTCGAGGAGTCACTGCTTGGAGGGAGGGAGACTCTGCTGACGTTTGCCTGCCTCTTTTGGATTCTGTGAAGGAATTTCAGCCCCTCCTGCTTGCTGTGTGCCTGGCATCCCTCCCAGATCCCAGCTCTCTGGAGGATGGAGGCAGAATTGTCTCAGAGCTTTGCAGCTGCCAGATGTGAACCGAGACAGCAGCGGCCTGGCTGCTCCCTTCTTTCCTCTGGGCACCCCTCTGCCTGCCCTGCCTGCTGGAGGGGCACCCCTCTGCCTGCCCTGCCTGCTGGAGGGGCACCCCTCTGCCTGCCCTGCCTGATGGAGGGGCACCCCTCTGCCTGCCCTGCCTGATGGAGGGGCAAACCTGCCTCAGTTGCCCTCTGGCCTGCTGCTCAGGCTGGTGCCAGTCCAGCCTGACAGGACTTGGTTTGGTCCTCTCCTGTGACTTGCCTGAAGAGCTGCACCCAGCTGGGGCTGTGCAGGGCTTGGGCATCCTTAGCTCTGATGTGGAGGGCTGGGAACTGAGAGCTCTGTGGTTTGCACATCCATTGAAGGATCCTCTCCTGCCTGCCCCAGCAGGGAGAGGAAGGCTTCCTCCTGTCCTCTTTGCTGGCAGGAAGCTGAGCTCTCCCTGGAGGTGTTTAAAAGCTGTGTAGAGATGGTGCTTGGGGATGTGGCAGAGTAGGGTCAGTGTTTGGACTCATTGATCCTGAAGGTCTTCTCCAAGCTCAATCAAAAGCAGTGTGGCCAGCAGGGCAAGAGAGGCTCTGCTGAGACCTCCCTGGGGTACTGTGTCCAGCTGTGGAACCCCCAGCACAGAGGAGCAGATCCAGAGGAGGCCACCAGGATGGTCAGGGGGCTGGAGCAGCTCCCCTGTGGGGCCAGGCTGGGAGAGTTGGGGCTGCTCAGCCTGCAGAAGAGAAGGCTCCAGGGAGACCTCAGAGCTGCATTTCAGTCTCTGCAGGGAACCTGCAGGCAGGCTGGGCAGGGACTGTGCAGAAGGGGCTGTGGGGATAGGACCAGGGGCAGTGGTTTGGAAGTGGAGCAGAGCAGAGTTAGGTTGGACATCAGGAGGAGGTTCTGCACAGGGAGGCTGGGGAGACACTGGAGGTTTATAGGTTTGGGTGTTTCTTGTCTTGCTGCCTTTACCTGGGCAGCTGTTCTGCCCTGGTGCCCTGTGCAGGGGTGCTGTGCCCTGTGCAGGGGTGCTGTGCCCTGTGCAGGGGTGCTGTGCCTGCAGGGGTGCTGGACACAGGCTCCTGCCCTTGAGTGCAGCCATCCATGTAATTACCCTGTGAATGATAGGAGAGGGGGAAATCTTCTCAGCCTTATGATAGCATCCATGGGGCCATTGATCAAGGTGACAACTGCAAATTCATCACCCTGCAGCAGGAAGTTTCCTGTGCCTGAGGTGGGCTCCTGACCAAAGCAGCAGCAGCAGCAGCAGCCAGCTTTATGCACTCCAAGGGATGGGGCTTGTTGCAGTGCCTCAGTGGGAGCCTGCAGCAGCAGCTATGGGGTGGGTTGGGCCTTTCTCCCTCCTCCTGCTGCTTTGGATGGCTCTGCACCTGGAAACTTCACTTCTTGTTTGCTTCCAGAGGCAGGAACCCAGCTCAGAGCCCAACAAGCCAAATGCTGTGATAAAGTGGAACTCTGGTGGCAGGTTCCCCTCCCCTTCTGAACCCTTCCAAAGATCAGTTGCATTCTGCTTCAAGAGAGGGGAATCTCCTTGGAGCAGAGACATCTTTCTTCCCTGTAGCTTTTGCATTTGGCAGATGAGAAGAGTTTTGTTCTAGATCCCCACTGCCAGTGTGTGTCTGCCTGCCTGTGCTGTGCTTTCTTCACTGGGAGCATTCTGACTTCACAGCCCAGCAGAGCCCTCAGCCAGCCTGCTTCTGGCACTTGCTGAAATCCACTCGTCAGGTTTCCTTTGTCCCGAAGAGATGAAAGTTGAAGCCAGATTAGCAACAGATAAAGAGGAGTCAGCATCCTCAGACAAGGGAGGGTTTGCTTTGCTCTTTTGCATTTGCCTTCGTTAATCCTCTGCCTTCAAAGGGAACAAAGAGATCCTTCCACCTGGGGAGATGGAGGAGAGAAGGGGAATCAGGGAGCAAAGGGCATCGCCTGAGCCCTGCTTGCATTGTCCTGCGGCTGGCACTGCTGCTGGGCAGGACTGGGAGGTCAAGGACCTTGATGTAAACTGAGAGAGGAGACTGGGACTGGGTACAAGGAAGAAATCTGTTGTGAGGGTGGTGAGACCCTGGCCCAGGCTGCCCAGAGAGGTGGGAGATGTCCCACCCCTGGAAATATTCCAGGTCAGGCGGGACAAGGCTCTGAGCAACCTGCTGCAGTTGAAGATGTCCCTGCTGAGTGCAGGAGGGGTTGGCCCAGGTGAGCTTTAAAGGTCCCTTCCGAGCCCCAAACATTCTGAGACTCCACAACTTGCAACCATCCTGAAAAACTCAGTTGAAGGGAAACCCAGGAGGCAGCAGCTGCATCGTCCCTGAAATCCAGGAGAAGGTTTTGCTCTTAGGAGGAGAACTCACTGATCTTTGTCTTGTCCTGCACAGAAAGGTTGCTAGAGGATCACAGAATCACAGCAGGGCAGGGGCTGGAAGGGACCCCCAGAGATCACCCAGTCCAAGCCCCTGCCAGAGCAGGGCACCCAGAACACATCCAGGGGGGTTGGAAAGGCTCCAGAGCAGACTCCACAACCTCTCTGGGCAGCCTGCTCCAGGCTCCAGCAGCCTCACCCCAAGGAAGTTTCTCCTCATGCTGAGGTGGCACCTCCTGGGCTCCAGCTTGTCCCTGCTGGTCCTTGTCCTGTCCCTGGGCACCACCAGCCAGAGCCTGGCCCCTGCCTCCTGACCCCCAGCCCTCACCTATTGATAGGCATTGATCAGATCCCTCTCAGCCTTCTCCTCTCCACACTCAGCACCCCCAGGGCTCTCAGCCTCTCCTCACAGCAGAGCTGTTCCAGTCCTTCCTCATCCTCACAGCCTGCCCTGGGCTCTCCCCAGCAGGTCTCTGTCTCTCCTGAGCTGTGGAGCCCAGCACTGGGCACAGCACTGCAGCTGTGGGCTCCCTGCCTCCATGTCTGGTGGCAGTGTGGAGTGGAGGAGCCTGGGGTTTCTGTTCCATTGCCTGGGGCCTGGTGCTGCACCAGACCTTGCCTTGATCCTGCTCTCCTCTCTTGTTCAATCCTCTGGGGTGATTAACAGCTTCCTGGGCGCTGGAAGGCTGCAGGCTCCTGGCTCTCTCGTTTCTGTCCTTAACAAACAGCCTGTTCCAGCAGAAGAGCCTCCAATCCATCAGCTGTTCCTGCACAGGGGCTTCCTCCCAGCGCTGGCTGTGCCTCTCTTTTGCCCAGGGAATGATCAGACTCCTCCACAGCCAGGCTGCCAGATTAACCTCCAGCTCACCTGCTCTCGCTTCCATTTACTCTCAAATTGCTCAGACGGCAAAGGAGCTTCCTGCAGCTCCTGCCCGCGCTCTGCTCACATGCCTGAGCCCTGCAGGGCTGCCCGAAGAGATCCCTCCCTCCCTCTTTTCCCTCCCTCCCTCCCTCTTTTCCCTCCCTCCCTCCCTCTTCTCCCTCCCTCCCTCCCTCCCTCCCTCTTCTCCCTCCCTCCCTCCCTCTTCTCCCTCCCTCCCTCCCTCTTCTCCTTCCCTCCCTCCCTCTTCTCCTTCCCTCCCTCCCTCCCTCTTCTCCCTCCCTCCCTCCCTCCCTCTTCTCCCTCCCTCTTCTCCCTCTTCTCCCTCCCTCCCTCCCTCTTCTCCCTCCCTCTTCTCCCTCTTCTCCCTCCCTCCCTCCCTCTTCTCCCTCTCTCCCTCTTCTCCCTCCCTCCCTCCCTCTTCTCCCTCCCTCCCTCCCTCTTCTCCCTCCCTCCCTCCCTCCCTCTTCTCCCTCCCTCCCTCCCTCCCTCTTCTCCCTCCCTTCCTCCCTCTTCTCCCTCCCTCCCTCCCTCTTCTCCCTCCCTCCCTCTTCTCCCTCCCTCCCTCTTCTCCCTCCCTCCCTCTTCTCCCTCCCTCCCTCTTCTCCCTCCCTCTGCTTCTCCTCTGGTGTTTGAAGTCTTCAAGTGTCCCTGCAATGATCTCTCCTGGGAGCGCAGCACGGCCCGAGCCCAGCTCAGCACCCGAGCCCTGCCCAGCACCCGAGCCCAGCTCAGCACCCGAGCCCTGCCCAGCACCTGAGCCCAGCTCAGCACCCGAGCCCTGCTCAGCACCTGAGCCCTGCCCAGCGCAGCCCGAGCCCTGCTCAGCACCCGAGCCCTGCCCAGCGCAGCCCGAGCCCTGCTCAGCACCCGAGCCCTGCCCAGCGCAGCCCGAGCCCTGCCCAGCGCAGCCCGAGCCCAGCTCAGCACCCGAGCCCTGCCCAGCGCAGCCCGAGCCCAGCTCAGCACCCGAGCCCTGCCCAGCGCAGCCCGAGCCCTGCCCAGCGCAGCCCGAGCCCAGCTCAGCACCCGAGCCCTGCCCAGCACCCGAGCCCTGCCCAGCACCCGAGCCCTGCCCAGCGCAGCCCGAGCCCTGCCCAGCGCGGCCCGAGCCCTGCCCAGCGCGGCCCGAGCCCTGCCCAGCGCAGCCCGAGCCCTGCCCAGCGCGGCCCGAGCCCTGCTCAGCACCCGAGCCCTGCCCAGCGCAGCCCGAGCCCTGCTCAGCACCCGAGCCCTGCCCAGCGCGGCCTGAACCCTGCCCAGCGCAGCCCGAGCCCTGCCCAGCGCGGCCCGAGCCCTGCCCAGCGCGGCCCGAGCCCTGCCCAGCGCAGCCCGAGCCCTGCCCAGCGCGGCCCGAGCCCTGCTCAGCACCCGAGCCCTGCCCAGCGCAGCCCGAGCCCTGCCCAGCACCCGAGCCCTGCCCAGCGCAGCCCGAGCCCTGCCCAGCGCAGCCCGAGCCCTGCCCAGCACCCGAGCCCTGCCCAGCGCAGCCCGAGCCCTGCCCAGCGCGGCCCGAGCCCTGCCCAGCGCGGCCCGAGCCCTGCCCAGCGCAGCCCGAGCCCTGCCCAGCGCAGCCCGAGCCCTGCTCAGCACCCGAGCCCTGCTCAGCACCCGAGCCCTGCCCAGCACCCGAGCCCTGCCCAGCGCAGCCCGAGCCCTGCCCAGCGCAGCCCGAGCCCTGCCCAGCGCGGCCCGAGCCCTGCCCAGCGCAGCCCGAGCCCTGCCCAGCGCAGCCCGAGCCCTGCCCAGCGCAGCCTGAGCCCTGCCCAGCGCAGCCTGAGCCCTGCCCAGAACCCGAGCCCTGCCCAGCGCAGCCCGAGCCCTGCCCAGCACCCGAGCCCTGCCCAGCGCGGCCCGAGCCCTGCTCAGCACCCGAGCCCTGCCCAGCGCGGCCCGAGCCCTGCCCAGCGCAGCCCGAGCCCAGCTCAGCACCCGAGCCCTGCCCAGCGCAGCCCGAGCCCTGCCCAGCGCAGCCCGAGCCCTGCCCAGCACCCGAGCCCTGCCCAGCGCGGCCCGAGCCCTGCCCAGCGCGGCCCGAGCCCTGCCCAGCGCAGCCCGAGCCCAGCTCAGCACCCGAGCCCTGCCCAGCGCAGCCCGAGCCCTGCTCAGCACCCGAGCCCTGCCCAGCGCAGCCCGAGCCCTGCCCAGCGCAGCCCGAGCCCTGCCCAGCGCAGCCCGAGCCCTGCTCAGCACCCGAGCCCTGCCCAGCACCCGAGCCCTGCCCAGCACCCGAGCCCTGCCCAGCGCAGCCCGAGCCCTGCCCAGCACCCGAGCCCTGCCCAGCGCAGCCCGAGCCCTGCCCAGCGCAGCCCGAGCCCTGCCCAGCGCAGCCCGAGCCCTGCCCAGCTCAGCACCCGAGCCCTGCCCAGCGCGGCCCGAGCCCTGCCCAGCTCAGCACCTGAACCCTGCCCAGCGCGGCCCGAGCCCTGCCCAGCACCCGAGCCCTGCCCAGCACCCGAGCCCTGCCCAGCATGCTCCCAGCGGCTCCTGCTGCTGATCAGTGCTATGAGCTCCGCTTACATTTAGTTGGACGTGCAGCAGGGTGGTTGGGTGGCAGAGGCGGTGCTGCAGGGCCGGTGCCGCTCGCCAGCTTTGCCCCTGCTGGGCTCTCTCGCCCACCGCGCACCTTGTGGCGCCCCGGGCAGGGCTGGCAGCCTGGGGGGGATCTGCTTTGCTTGCCGGGGCTCAGCAGCTCCTCGGGCTGGGACTTCTGGGAGGAGGCTGCTGGAGGTGCCTGCTCCTTCCCTGCAGAGGGAAGCTGCTGGCAGCAGGCTGTGCTGCCCTGGCAGGGTCAGAGCTGTGAGAGCACTGCTGGGGAGGGCTCCTGCCTGGTGCAGAAACCTTCTGCCCTTCCCTGCAGGCCTGGCCTCAGCTTGGGGAGCAGACCAGGAGCTCCGTGGCTGCTTCAGCCCCTGGGCTCATTCAGGCTTGGGCAGGCTCCTGTGCCCTCTGGAGCTCCTCTGCTCTGCTGAGGTGGTGCAGGGAAAGGATTTTTGGTCTTGATGCCTGATCTGAGCTGCCCCTGGGTTAGCAACCAGCTTGCTGGGGACCTCCTGCTGCCAAGGGCACCTTCCCAGGGGGCACTCCAGTCTGAGCTCTAGTGCAGGCAGAGGCCTTGGTCACCCTCTGGTTGAGGCTGCAGCAGGTGCCATGCTCCCAGGCTTGCCACCTTGCACCCAAAGGATTTAGGGCCCGGAGCCCACCCTGCAGTGTGGCTGTCACCAGCACATGCAGAGGGACAGCCAAGTGGCATTCATCAGAGAATGGCTTTGAGCTGGGAGAGGGGAGATGGGGACTGGAGATGAGGAAGAAATTCTTTGCAGTGAGGCTGGGGAGACTCTGGCACAGGCTGCCCAGGGAGGCTGTGGCTGCCTCCTGCCTGGAGGTGTTGAGGGCCAGGCTGGATGAGGCCCTGGGCAGCCTGTGCTGGTGGGAGGGGTCCCTGCCCAGGGCAGGGGGCTGGAGCTGGATGAGCTTTGAGGTCCCTTCCAGCCCAACCATTCTGTGACCTTTGTGGTTCAGCTGCTCCCCTTGCAGCTGGTGCAGGGTGGGAAGGGGACAGTCACAGGCTGTGATCCCTTTAGTCCTGAACGTGACCTCGGGGGATTTTGTGCTTTGTTTTGCTGGGGTCTCAGATCTTCATCCTTCAGAAAGGGTTTGGCATGGCCTGGAGCCCCCTCAGTGAACAAAGGCAGAGCTGTTAATTAAGACAGAGCTGATTCTGGCAGTCGACTGCCACCGTCTCCATGTGCTGCTGGTTGTGTGCCACAGAAGCAGAGGCACCAGCCCCGCTCTCTGGGCATGGCACTGCCAAAAGCCCTCCCAGAGGCTGCCCTGTGCCCCTCCTGCAGGGCTGCCTGGGGAACAGCGCTGGTGAGTTGTGTCCTGAGGGGGTTGCCTGGCTGCAAGGGGCTTGCTAAGGCCCAGTGCTTGAGGGCCTTCTGCTCTGCAGCTCTGGGACCTGGGGTCCTGGGACCTGGTGACAGGCAGGGTGCTGTGGGAGAAGCCTCCCACTGATGGCCTGCTCAGAGGAGCCACCAGAGCCGAGCTGAGCCCTTGAGCAGCTGAGTCTAGTTGAGAAGTGTCCCTGCCGCCGGGGAGGAGGTTGCAGGAGATGACCTCTGAGGTCCTTTCCGACCTAAGCCATTCTAGGATCCTATGCAAGTCTGCCAACACCCCCAGCTGGCTTCAGTGCCCTTGGTGTGCCCTCCAAGGAGATGCTGGTGGGCTCTGGCATGGCTGGGGGCCAGAATCCCATCGGGTGAGCAGGGAAGAGCGGCTGTGTGGCACAGCGCTGCCACCTCCCCATGCTGGCCCTCTGGGCAGCACCTGGGTGAGGAGGCTGCTTCTGAGCCACCCTCTGCAGGAGCAGCAAGAGGCTGGCAGGACAGGAAGCTCCTGAGCACACACAGCTGGCTCCTACCCAGTGCAGCCAGGCCCTGAAATCAGGAATCCATAGAATCCACAGAATACACCAGGTTGGAAGAGACCTTCAAGATCACCGTGTCCAACCCATCAACCAATCCAACACCACCCAAACATCTAACCCATGGCACCAAGCACCCCATCAAGTCTCCTCCTGAACACCACCAATGACAGTGAGTCCACCACCTCCCCAGGCAGCCCATCCCAATGTGCAATCACTCTCTCTGTATAGAACTTTTTTCTAACATCCAGCCTGAATCTCCCCTGGCGCAGCCTGAGACTGTGTCCTCTTGTTCTGGTGCTGGCTGCCTGGGAGAAGAGACCAACATCCGTCTGTCTACAACCTCCCTTCAGGTAGCTGTAGAGAGCAATAAGGTCACCCCTGAGTCTCCTCTTCTCCAGGCTAAGCAACCCCAGCTCCCTCAGCCTCTCCTCACAGGGCTGTGTTCCAAGCCCCTCACCAACTTTGTTGCCCTTCTCTGGACTCGTTCCAGCAAGTCAACCTCCTTCCTAAACTGAGGGGCCCAGAACTGGACACAGGACTCGAGGTGAGGCCTAACCAGTGCAGTGTACAGGGGCAGAATGACCTCCCTGCTCCTGCTGGCCACACTGTTCCTGATGCAGGCCGGGATGCCATTGGCCCTCCTGGCTGCCTGGGCACACTGCAGGCTCATGTTCAGCCTACCATCAACCAGTACCCCCAGGTCCCTCTCCACCTGGCTGCTCTCAGCCACTCTGACCCCAGGCTGTAGCTCTGCATGGGGTTGCTGTGGCCAATGTGCAGCACCTGGCACTTGGATGTGTTCAATCTCATGCCCTTGGACTCTGCCCATCTGCCCAGCCTGTCGAGGTCCCTCTGCAGAGCCTCTCTACCCTCCAGCAGATCAACTCCTGCCCCCAGCTTGGTGTCATCTGCAAACTTACTGCTGATGGACTCAATGTCCTCATCCAGATCATCAATAAAGATGTTAAAGAGCATGGGGCCCAGCACTGATCCCTGGGGCACACCACTGGTGACTGGCTGCCAGCTGGATGTGGTACCATTCACCACCACTCTCTGGGCTCAGCCTCCAGCCAGTTCCTAACCCATCGCAGTGTGCTCCCATCCAAGCCATGGGCTGACAGCTTGGCCAGGAGTCTGCCATGGGGGACGGTGTCAAAGGCCTTGCTGAGGTCCAGGTAGACTACATCCACAGCCTGCCCCACATCCACCAGGCGGGTCACCTGGGTATGGAAGGAGATCAGGTTGGTCAGGCAGGACCTGCCCTTCCTAAACCCATGCTGGCTGGGCCTGATCCCTTGGCCATCCTCTAAGTGCTGTGTGAGACTCTTGCTGCATGATTTTGGGTTTCCTTCCCCTCCCCAGGCACGCTCAGGATCATTTCCTTTCTGCTCAGATGTCTCTGAATGCCATTTTTTCAGCTGATAGCAATTATTTGAGGAGGGGAAAGCAGCAACCCCAGAACAACCAACCCCTCGGAGCTGAGGCGGTCCGGCGGGTACCTCCGAGGCTCAGCTCTTTGCTTCTTGTCTTTCCAAACCGTTCACATTTTATCCCTCACTTTGTTTCCCCTTCCCCCCCCCCCCCCCCCTTTGCTTTGTGCATCATGAATATTCTATGCTGGAGCTGTTAGTGAGTTGTGCTGGATCAGATAAATAACGTGGTGCTGCTTTTGTGGCAGACTGGATAAAGATGCAAATAATACTGACATTTACTTCACAGTTTTCTTTCTGTGATCCTCTGAGTGAGCAAACTGGATTGCTGAGATATTCATGGGAAGGAATTGAAGAAGCCTTGTCAAGATGAAAGTGAATTGCCTCAAAACTTAGCCAGAAGGTTCTTGGCAATTTTATTTTAGTTATTCCCCCCCCCCCCCCCTTGTTATTTGCTCAGCTGAAGAGGAACTGCTTGAAACACATTTTGCACAACTACAGCAGCAAACTCTGGTTCCTGTGGCACCGCTGAGCGCTTTCTGTGCCCTCTCCCACCGCAAGCTGAGGGTTTTCCAGTGCCCGGTACCTCTGTGAGGGGTTTGCTGGCCCCAGCAGGGCGGCAGACACACGACCTGGCCGCCAGCAGGTGACCCTGACCCGCAGCAGCCCTCGCTGCCTTCCCTGCCCTCACTTTTGTCCTCTCCGGTGTGTGCTGCCAGGCGCGAACCCAGCAGGAGGAAGGCGGGAGGGGTGGGCTGAGCTGCTTGCCGGGGGCGGTTGCTGTTTGGCTGGGGAAGGGAGCAAAGGGGAGGGAGGCAGAGCCCTGGGAAGGGCAACCAGAGCTGGCTTGGCACGCAGTGCACGGGTGAGGGGGACAGGGTGAGTCTCTTTCTGGAAGGCTCTTTTCCTCAGCAGCTGCAGGTTGATATCGCTCCTAGCTGGGCAGGAGGGACATCCACCGGATGCTGCCTGAGCTCATGGGTAGGAGGACGTCACCCTGTGTGTGGGTGACCTTTTGGGCTCGGGCTGATGGTGACGGGTGCTGGCAGAAGGATGCCGAGGGCTGGGGACTCTGGTGACTCCTGGGCAAGGGAGGGCAGCCTGCTGCTCCCCTGCGCCTGGGTGCCCATCTCACCTCGGGCCCCGCAGCAATGGTGAAGGTGTGGGGAAGGAGAGAGGCTGAGGAAATGTCGGCATGCGGCTGCCCTCTCTGAGCCTGAGGTGTGGGCAGAAGTGGTTTGGGGACACAGGTTTTGCGGCAGCTTCGTTTTGAGGGCAAAAGAGGGGAACTGGGCTACGGCAGGCAGGACCAGCCGGTCTCCTCCCCTTCCCGCTGCCCCGTGCCCAGGGCTCAAGGGCCGCCCCGTCGCGCAGGGGGTCCCGCTGAGCGGAAAAGCTGCGGCGGGAGGGTGTGGGCCTGTTCGGCCGCCAGGGGGCGCCGTCCCCCTTCGGACGGCGGCGGGCGGGGGCGGGGCGGAGGCGGAGCGGGCCTCGGGGATTGGCGGGGCGGGGCTCGGGGGCGGGGCGCGCCCTGGGGATTGGCGGGGCGGGGCCCGGGGGCGGGGCCGAGCTGCGGCGGGGGCCGGCGGCGGCGTGGCCGCGCTCCCCACTCGCGGCGGCGATGTGACCCGGGCGGCGCGGGGAGGCGGCGCGGTCCTGTCCCGCGGCCTCGTCCCGGCCCCGGATCGGCCTGGCCTGGCCTGTCCCGGCCCTGCCTCGGCCCTGTCTTCCTTCGTCCCGGCGCGGCCCGCGGACGTAACCCCATGCCCGCTCACGGCCGCCCGCCGGCAGCGGCTGACGCCTGCGGAGCAGCGACGCGCGGGGCCCGGGGAGGCGATGGCTGCGGATCTGGTGGTGCTGCTCTGCCTGGCCGCCGCTGCGGCCGCCGTGGAAGGTGAGGCGGGAGCGGAGCGCGGGAGGCGCGGGGAAGAACGTGGTATGCTTGAGCCGCCGGTCCCTGCGCCCACCGCGGCTACGCGTGGGCTGGGAGCGCCTCTCGCTGGCGTTTGCAACCGGAGACCAGCCGGGGAGCCGGCTCCGCCACCGTGTAGCGTACCGGGGGGCTGCCATCCCGTGGGAGCAGGCTCCCGGCACAGCGCCCGTTCGCTTTGGGGGCCGCCGAGCTCCATCCTGGCACCGGCGGGCTGTGCCAGCCACCCTCCGCAGCCCATCCCGGCGGGAACCGGCCCGCAGGCGGGGCTGGCAACCCGGGGCTCGTCCCGCGAGCCGGGGCTGGCCTCGGGAAGGGGCGCAAGGTGTTTCTGGCTCTTGGGGAACGGCTCCGGGAAACCTGACCGATCGTGCGTGCGACGGGAGACCGTTCTAGATCTGGTCCTCGGGAGACCCTTGCTTGGTGCCATGGTGAGGGACACCTCCAAGGTACCCTCTGGATCCCCTCCCGGGTAGGGCTCTGCGCGGGCTGGCGATGTTGGATACCTCCGGGCGCCGGGGTCGTTGCGAACGACTGCCTTTGGTCATCCTCCTCCTCCTGTGCCTCCCCACACCCCTCGGAGCTCAGGGGAGCTTTGTGGAAGAGGAGGGTGGATGCATCAAGAGGTGCGTGGGTAGAGGGTTTCCTTCCTTTGAGCTGGCCTGGGCCAGGAGATGTTTGGTCCGTTGGTGGAGCCGTGGGGCAGATGCAGGACTGAAGCAAGGTCTGTGCTGCTGGGCTGAAGTCTTTTCCCTGTCGCCCATCCAGTCGTGAGATTTGCCGAGCACTGGGACACTGCCCGCAGCGCCCAGGCTCCATGCGGAGGGCCTGGCAGGACCACCAGGTCAAGCCCCTGCTCAGCTCGGTGGTGCATGGCAGCTGTGCGGCTGGCACGGCTTTAGGAAGGGCTGCCGCTACTGTTGGGCTCTTCCTTTATGTTGCTGCTGCCTCTTTCTCCTGGTGCAACGTGGGCAAAAAAGGGTAGTGGCAGGGGTTGCCCAGCGCTCGAGCGGTGCCTGTGAGCAGGGAATGTGGTGCAGCCCCTTGCTTGTTGGCAGCAAGAAAGATGTAGTTACGGAGAGATGATGCCCGAGGTCTCGTGGGCAAGCCGGGCTGCTGGCCGGCGCGGGGCTCGGCTCCTTCTCGGGGGGGATTCAGCTGATGTGAGCATGGTTGTGGTGAACGGGAAGCTGCTGGAGTCAGCTGGAGCTCGGTGGCTCAGCTCCAGGCAGCACGGAGCTGGTTCAGCAGTCGGAGCGCGGCTGCGATGGTCTCCAGGGGCGGGGGGGGGGGGGGGCGAGATGCTAGCTGTGGTTGCCCTCCGCTCTCGGGCGTGTCTGCGGGGGGTTGTTGGGCAGGCCCCCCTGCTGCAGGCTCTGCTTTGCGCTGCCTTTTGGTGGACCCAGGCGTTTGCTTTCGCATTTCTCTGTCCTCCTGCCTCGTTGCCTCTCTGCGGGGATAAGCCGAGGCGGCGAGGCTGCTGCCTTGCCCAGGGGTGGTGCCAAGCGGCGCGTTTGCCGGGTGGCAAAGCCGCTGGTGAAGTGCAGGACCTGTGAGCAGCACTTGGCTAGCAGGCACTGGCAGCGTCAGCCGCTCCTTCAGGCGCTGCCTGCTGGCTGGGAGACCTCGGCTTGGTCCCTGTCTGACAGCGCTCCCGAGGGTCGTGTCCGTCTGTCCGTCCGACACGTCCGTGTGTCACGCAGGGTCCGGCGCTAGCCGCCTCCGGAGCACAGGCTGGGCTGGCAGAGCCACCGTCTCTGCCGGGAACCGAATCTGTTGAGTGTCAGTGTTCTTTCTGCTCTGCTGAGGAAAGTACTTGGATAGGAAAGTACCATCCCGGGAGAGCTCTCAGATTTAAGGGAAGATTTTGGACTGGGAATTCCCGAGGCAGAGCGATTGGATCTGATGTGGAGTTAAGGCGACAGTCTGCTGGCACCGCTGGTGTAAAGAAAACCTTTTTGTGGAGCTCGTTGAAACCTCACGGAGCCTCTTGGTGCGGGAGGTGGATCTGCTAGATTTAGGCGTGGGTTTCTTTAACCAAGCTGAAACACCTCCTAGAGCCTGACCTGCCCCGGGCTCGGGCTGCCCCCCGGAGCGGCCGCAGGACCGGGGCTGCCGCCAGCCCTCTCCAGCAGCAAGGCAAAGCTGTGGCTGCAGCTCGCTCTGGCACAGGCTGCAGAAGCAGCCGAGAGAGAGGTGGCTCCCTGCATCCCAAATCAGCCATCGAGACAAAAAGTCTATTTTCTGGGATGGCAGGGGGGAGATGAACCTGGTTGGAGGGGGCGGAGGATGCGGCCGGGGTGGGGGCCAGGGCTGCCTGCAGTCCTCTCTCTTTATCCTCTATAAAACCTTGCGAACTCCTTGCCTGTGGCATGCAAATCTGGCGATGGTGGAGCCGCTGCGCTGAGTTGTCCTCTGGCTGCTTCATTTTTACCAGTTCCCGTGGCTTAGCTGACTCCTGGATGCTTACAGTGATTTGTTTGTTTTTCGTGGCTTGCAAAGAGGAAGAGGGACACGAGAAGATGACAGCAACACACACTCCG
This sequence comes from Dryobates pubescens, assembly GCF_014839835.1. Classification (NCBI taxonomy): domain Eukaryota; kingdom Metazoa; phylum Chordata; class Aves; order Piciformes; family Picidae; genus Dryobates; species Dryobates pubescens. Next base: position 1,180,903 of record NC_071624.1, on the reverse strand, counting down.
TGTCTCCCACACCCTGCAATCACTCAGGAGCTCTCTCGTGCTAGCTGAACCAAATATAATCACATTTAGCATATAGAGAGGGTGGTAATGGGCTGCCGTTACAGCCTGTAGCTCGGGAGCTGTCAGAGCCGGAGGTGGTGGGAGGTCAGGTGGGGCAGATGTCCATTTTGGTGCAGCTCCTCCACAGATGCTATTTAATCTGCCTACCTGCCTGCCTATCCATCATCTCCCTGCTGCTTTCAAACCCAGGATTTTCGCTCTGTGTTGCTGCTTGCAGCACTACGATAAGCAAAGCACAGCGAGGGAGGTGGGAAGCCCTGCTTGGAAGCGGCAGATCCGGCTCGGATTTTCTTCCCGTGCTTCTCGGCTCCCTTGCTTGCCTGGCAGACCAGGAGAGAGCTGGGCATGGGGCTTTGGTGCCCGCCTCCTGCTCCTTGCGTGCTGCCCGCTCCGGGCGTCCTCTCTCCTCCCGTTCTGGCTCGGGATGCGCACATCTGTTGCAGGCATCCTTTGGGCTTCCTCTGCTGGCAGCCGGCGCCGGAGCGGTGCCTGCGCCGAGGGCTGGCAGCCGGTGGCGGCCGCGCCGCCCTTACCGTCGCCACGACCACCAGCACCGCCCGGGCTTGCACCTTGGACCCAGCTGCTTCGCCCAGAGCAGGGCTTTTCAAGGAGAAGCTGGAAATCAGTGGTTCGGGAGGGAGCTGGCAAGCGCCGGAGCCTAACCAGCTCTTGCTTTTACTTTTTTTTTTTGTACAAGCTGTCTGGGGGGAAAAAAAAGAAACAAAAACCCAAGGGGAAAAACCTTCCTGGCAGGATGAGAGCCCAGCTCTCGTCAGCCTGGAGGGAAAGCATTTTGTCAAGTCATGGAAAAGGGGCCTGAGGCTGCAGATGCTTGTGGTGCTTTCTTTTGACTAATTGCTGTTATCACTGACTCATTATGCCTTGCTTCAGTCTTCCTCCTGCTTTCCTGTTTCCCTCCTGCTCCGGGCTCGGGGGTGGGGGGGAAGGCAAGGCAATGTCCCTGTGCTTCCGAAGGTCCTGCTGGCCTGGGGCTCCTCACGCCGCGCCTTGTGGCCAAGAGCTGAAGGCCTGAGGAGGGAGGGGCATTCCTGTCCCGGGGGGGTCTAAACGCGGCTGGGCTGGTGGCAGAGGTGGCCGTGCTGTGGCCGTCCCTGAGTCGGCTCCAGCCCGTTTCGTGGACAGCTTCTCAGCTTGGCGTTGGCCTCCTTTCTTAAGCTGCAGGTTTGGCTTTTCTTTTGTGCTTTAATTAAAGCTTTGAATTTCCCTTCCCCTGAAGTTGAATAACTCGGTGCTGTGGTGGCTGGGCTCGGGAAGCCTCATTAGAGATGAGAAGGAGTGCTGGAGATGGTGGAGGGATCAGAAAGCAGAGCTGGGAGTGCAAAGCCCGCCCGTTGTGCTGGCCTCGTTGGTATTTGTTTGACACTGAAGAGGGCCTTGGAGCAGGTGATGCAAAGAAGGGCCCTGAAGGAGCTCTGTGAGCGGCAGGCGTGGGGCAGGGGAGCCTGTGGCCACAGCTCACCATCTCTGTATGGCAGCTGGGTTGCTGCCTGCTGCTTCCCTGTGTTTGGTGGCCTGCTCTGCTGTGGCATAAGCTGGCAGGTTTGCAAGGTGGCCTCTTGCCCCTCCTGGGTGCAGCTCCTGACACGGTTGGCCCTCGGAAGCTGCAGCAAATGTTGGTGTTTGCAGATGAAGCAAGGCCAGTGTGTTGCTCTGCCTGTGGATCCGGGCTGCAGTGCTGAATAATTGATGTTTCCAGCAGAGAGGGGGTCTGCAAGCTAGAGAAACAGTCAGGTTTGGTGAGAAGGGGAACGGAATACCTTGGGCAATGAGGAAGGCGATGGTAATCGGCTCAGATGCTGGTCCCTGGTGCAGCAGAGTGCTGGGCGGGGGCAGGCCGAGGCAAGAGCTGCTCGGAGCAAGGCTGCGGCTCAGGGGGTGCTGTCTGTGGTGTGTGCTGGGCTGCTCCAGAAGAGATGCAGCCAGCCCAAGGAGGCTTTCTTGCCTCTGCTGGCTGTGTGCACCAGCTCACCGTGCTCTGGCAGGCTGGCACTGCCCAGAGGGTGCCCCCCAGAAGGACTCAATCAGGACAAGCAGCTGTTGAGCAGCACGGCGAGGCTGAGCAAACAGCTGGGGCAAGGAAGGTTCCCCCCCAGCGTTCATTAGGATGTGAAGGTGCAGTTCACTTTGACCTTGCTCTCCTTCTGCAAGCTCTGAGCTCTCCAGCGCTGTGCACAGGGTTCTGGTGCAAGGCTAAGCCTTGCTGGGCAGCAGCTGGCAAGGGCATGGCCTTGGCTTTACTGCTAGGAAGCTGGAGTGCTCCTAACCTCGGGGATGCTGGAGCCAGTGGGATGGAAGTGATTCACACAGCCTCTGTGGTGCAAATGGAAGTCCACTGGTGACCGAGAGCACCTTGCTAAGGGCTGTGGGTGGTGAGGATGGCAAACAAATGTGGATCCAGGAGACACAGATGCATCGAGGCCTGCCTGTGAAGGCACAGAGCTCCCTCGGTGCAGGAAGGGCAGCCAGGGGCTGGAGCAGGTCCAGAGAAGGGCAACAAAGCTGGAGAACAGTGCTGGGGAGGAGCAGTTGAGGGAGCTGGGGGTGTTCAGTGTGAGGAAGAGGAGGCTGAGGGAGACCTCATTGCTCTCTGCAGCTCCCTGAGAGGGGCCTGGAGCCAGGTGGTCGTTGGGCTCCCAAGGAACAAGTGATAGGAGAAGAGGAAATGGCCTCAGGTTGCCCCAGGGCAGGCTTAGGTTGGATATTAGAAGAAACTTCTTGATTGAGAGGCTTCTCCAAGCCTGGCCCAGGCTGTCCAGGGAGGTGGTTGAGTCCCCATCCCTGGAGGGGTTTGAAAGAGGCAGAGCTGTGGTGCTGAGGGCCATGGGTGAGCCCCTGGCTTGGCAGAGCTGGAGACTGGGTGGACTTGGATCTTCAAGGTCTTGTCCAACCCAAATGTTTCCATGCTTCTGTGGCTCCTACAGCTGAGCCCCTGGCATCAGCTCCCAGTGGAGCTGGGAGCAGGAGCAGAGATGTGCAGGAGGGGATGGTGTGAAGCCAGAGCAGAGTCAGGAGAGAGCTGGGACCTTGGGTGGCCCTGGGGCCCTGAGCTGCTTGCTGAGCAGCCCAGCTTTGTGGGGCTGAAGATGAAGCCCCTCCAAAAGGGAGCAGCTGGAGAGGGGGCACAGGGCTGGTGCAGCCAGCACCCAGCAGCAGGCAGGGGCACCACGGCCCTCTGCTTGGTGACAGTGAGGGCAAACTGTGGCTCAGCTCTGTGGCTTCCCAGAGCAGTGTCAGGCCTGGGTGGCTCTCCCTCCCCCCCAGCAAAAGTCCACAGCTGATTTTTTTTTGTACCTCGGGGTTTTTGCTTTGTTTTGTTTGTTTGTGGCATCCATGTTCCACAAGTCCCATCCTGAGGAGGGGTGAGAAGCATGGTGCTGGTGTTTGCAGGAGCTGAGGGCTCCCTGCCTGACGCCTTTCTTCCTCACAACTTTTGAATTATTAAAGTGCATTCAGTGGAGATTAACTTTCCTGGCTCAATATTTATTATTGCTTCATTTCCCTGGAAGTTGGGAGCTGGGAGAGCTTTGATAAATGGGCTGGAAGGTTCTGTAGTCTCTCTATAGCTAATCTCAATACCCCTGGATCCTCTGCTGCAGAGCTAATTTGTAATTTCCTATGGTGAATTATAATGATCCACCCAGGGGCTGCTGCTCCTACTGCTGCTCTGCTGGGGAAGGAGGCTGCCATCAGGACACGGTGTGAAACCTGGCAGCTGGCCATCAGTCACCTACCCCTCTGAGCTAGGAGCAACCATCCAGAGAGCAAGGACCAGCTGAGCCACGTTCCTGCCTCTGGGAAGCATCTCTCTGCCCCCAGCCTGCTTCCTACAGGACAGATGAAGCTGCAGCCAGGGTGGGGGCTTGGGCTGCGCTCCCCAGTCTCAGGGGATGGAAGGGGAGGCAATGGCCTGGAATTGTGCCAGGGGAGGCTGAGGTTGGAGAGGAGGAGAAATGCCTTTGGTGCCAGAGTGGTCAGGGCCTGGCAGAGGCCGCCCAGGGAGGTGGTGGAGTCCCCGTGCCTGGAGGAGCTCCAGAAGGATGTGGCCGTGGCACTCGGGGCCAGGGTTTGGTGGCCATGGTGGGGTTGGGTTGCTGGTTGGCCTCCCAGAGGTCTTTTCCAACCCAAACAATTCTATGAGTCTATGAGAGTGGTGGCCAGAGCTGTGCCAATGCCACATCCACTCCTGTGGGGTTTGCCTCTGCAGCTGGAGGCAGCTGATGTGCAGAATCTCTGCTCCTGGAAGCCTCTCCCACCGCCCCAATTAGAAACAAGTGTTATCAGTCCTCTGAATAATTGAAGAGGCTTTCTGCTGCATATTTAATTACAATAATATTTGGTTAGCAGGGGTTGTTGGTCTCCTTTCATGCAATTGAGGAGTGCTGCAAGAAAACAACCTGTTAAAAGAAAGTGGTGTTGTCTATGATCATTGATTTTTTCCTTGCCTGCTTCTTTTTTTTTTCCCTAAGCTAATCAGTTTCTCAGTTGAAATTGGTTAATTAGCTGAGCTCCATTAAGACTCTTTGGCATTTCAACTCGATGTTTCTAAATAATTATATTTTTTGCCTGTTAAGCCCACAACCCAGGGTGACCTAATTACTATTAAAGCAGACGTGCTCTGCTCTGGCTTTAATAAGCTCCTGCTGGGAGCCCTGCGGTGCAGAATCACAGAGGCAGCAGTTCAAAGGGGAAGGGGCTCTGTGCCCAGCCCTGCCTGAGGAAGACTCCTTTGGCTTTGCTTCTTTCACCCTGAACCTGATGAGATAGGAGTAGGAGGGGAGCCTGAGAGCAGCTGATCCCTACAGCCCCACGGTCAGCAGAGATGCATGGAATGGGTTGGGCTGGAAGGGACCTTCGAGGTCAGCCAGCTCCAGCCCCCTGCCATGGGCAGGGACACCTCCCACCAGCACAGGCTGCCCAGGGCCTCAGCCAGGCTGGCCCTGAGCACCTCCAGTGGGGGTGAGACACTGGAAGGGGTTGCCCAGGGAGGTTGTAGATTCCTCCACTTGCTCCAGCTGCTTCCTGAGCCACGGGGCTGGGGCTGGCTGCTGATGGTGCTGGGGGGGGGGAGGGGGCTGTTGGTATCAGGGTAATTGCTTTTTGCTCAAAGACCTTAAATCAGCCTGCAGGAGGAGAAGGGCTGTGAGTTGCAGGCAGGAGCCCAGCAGAAGAGCTGGGAAGGAAATCTCATCCTCAGGAGGGGAATGGTGCTGGTGTGGGGTGAGCTGGGAGGCGCCAGGCTGGCGCTGTGCTGGGGGCCAGGCTGGCATGGCCTGAGGAGGCAGCTGGGGAAGGCCCTGGTAGGTGGCTGGGCACTCTGATGTCTGATCCCTCTGCCTTCATCTTTCCAAAGCCCTGAGCAGTGAGGTGGGCAGGCAGGGGCAGGGGGGAGCTGGGTGCTGTCACCATGCTCGGCAGGACATCAGCTCTGCTCTGCACTTGAGCCCAAGGTGTGTGAAAGGAAGGACATTTGGCTTTCCAGGACCACCACAGTGCTGCCAGAGGGACTTCCTACCATGCTTTTGACTGCTTAGAACCTTTGCCATCCCTGGAGGTGCTCCAGAACCCTGTGGCCATGGCGCTTGGGGCCATGGATTGGTGGCCATGGTGGTGCTGGGTTGCTGCTTGGACTGGATGATCTCAGAGGGCTTTTCCAACCTTAATTTTCTGTTTTGTGACCCTGTGCCCTCCCCTCATGGCCCTCTGCTTCTGATGGAGCTGGGTTTGAAGGCATCCATGCCCCAGCTAGGGCAGGACTTGGCTGTGGGCAAGCCTGAGATGCACAGAGCTGCTCCCCAGCCTGCGGGCTTGGGCTGCAGCCTAATGCCGGAGGGGATTTTGCTCCCCAGGCTTTGCCCCTGGAGAGGGAATTGCTGGTGGGGTCTAAGTCACTTGAGCAGATCAGGCTCTCGACAGAGGCACTGTGCTGTGACCTGCTCCAGCTCCTCCATGTCCTTCTTAGAGTGAGGGCCCCAAAAGCGAGCCCAGCACTCCAGGTTTGGCCTCCGCAGTGCTGAGCCCAGGGCCACAACCCCTGCCCTGCTCCTGCTGCCCACGGGAGGACCCCTCCTGGGCAGGGCTCTGCTGAGCTCCAGCCCTCGGCCGGCAGTGCCTGCCCCGGGCCGTGGTGCTGCCGCTGACCTTGCCGGGGGGGTGTGGGGGGGCTGGTGGGAGCTGCCAGGTACTGAGCTAATGGCGTTCAGGATCCCGCTCCGGAGCAGCCTTTGTGCCGGCTGCTCTGCCGAGCGCTGATTGCTGCAGCGCCTGGCAGCACCTCGCACACGCAGGAGGCTGCTGAGCTGAAAGGCTCCTTCCAGAGCCTGCTGAAAGCAGCTAAGAGCTGCTCATTAACTGCGGCAGGCTGCGGCCGAGCCCCGAGCAAAGGGGCTCTGAGGAGGATGCTGCTTAGGGCAGCCTCCAGCGCTGCCTTTGTGTGCCAGCGCTGGGCTTTGCCGCCGGGGCTGCCCGGGGCCGGGGAAGCTTCTGGTCTCCCCTGCTCAGGGCACGGAACCACAGAGTGGGTTGGGTTGAGAGGGACCTAGAAGAGATCTGCTTCCAGCCCCCAGCACTCCCAGCCTGGCCCCACAGGGGAGGGTCTGCAGCCTCTGCTCATCCTCATGGCCTCCTCTGGAGCCTCTCCAGCAGCTCCAGGTCCTTCCTGTGCTGGGGGCCCCAGAGCTGGAGGCAGTGCTGCAGGTGGGGGCAGAGCAGAGGGGCAGAATCCCCTCCCTGTGCTGCTCTCTCCCTGCTCTGGCTGCAGCTCAGCACTCAGCTGGCTCTGGGCTGCCAGGGCCCAGTGCTGGCTCCTGGGGAGTTTGTCACCACCTGACCCCCCCAAGGCCTTCTCCCCCAGGCTGCTCTCAGCCCCTCCTGCCCCAGCCTGGCTCTGTGTCCATAACCTGGGAGGAAATGGTTTCTCTGTCTCCAAGCAGTGGGACAGCCTGGGCAGCACCCCAGGGGCTGCCTGCTGAGGGGGCACCGGGGAGAGCAGTGGGCAGGTGACTGCCCAAGAGCCCTGTGCCAGGCGTAGCCCTCCCCCACGCCAGCAGCCCAGGCAGTGTTTGGAGGTGGTGCTGCAAGGCAAGGCACATTTCCCCTTCTTTCTTTCAGGCTCTGTGGTGCTGAGGGGAGGCTGGGCTGCCTTGGAGGCATTTGGAGTATGCCTCATAGGTTACCTTGAAAGCTTTCTCCAGTCTTGAATGAATCAAAGTGCCAATGTTTATGTGCAGCACCCACACAGGCAGGGGCAGCAGAGTCAGAAAACAATAATCATCAAGGCTGCTTTATGAAGTTGGCAAGGAGCTCACCAACCAGGGGAGGTTTTACAGCCCCTGGATTGGATACAAGTTGTAAATCTGAATCCCCAGGCTGCTCCTCAGGCCTTGCTCTTTATTACCTGAACTAACACTGCACTAATGGCTGGCAGCAGCAGTGCCAGCCTGCAGCACCTGCCCCAATGCCCACAGCGTGCCTGGGAGCCAGCCCCTCACCCAGCCTGGCACACCTGGCACCCCTGTTGGTCCTTGTCCTGTCCCTGGGCACCACCAGCCAGAGCCTGGCCCCTGCCTCCCGACCCCCAGCCCTCAGCTATTGAGAGGCATTGATCAGATCCCTCTCAGCCTTCTCCTCTCCACCCTCAGCACCCCCAGGGCTCTCAGCCTCTCCTCACAGCAGAGCTGTTCCAGTCCTTCCTCATCCTCACAGCCTGCCCTGGGCTGTCCCCAGCAGCTCTCTGTCTCCCCTGAGCTGTGGAGCCCAGCACTGGTCTCAGCAGGGCAGAGCAGAGGGGCAGCAGACCCTCCCCAGCCCTGCTGGCCACACTCTGCTTGCTGCTCCCCAGGCTGCCCTTGGCTCTCATGCCCACCAGGGCACATCTTCCCACCCTGACCTTTTCTCTCAGGGCTTATTCCCTGCAGGCACTGCCCCAGGGCTGCCTCTCCAGGGCTGCATTTTGTGCTCTCCAGCCAGGGTTGGCTACTTTGGGGCTCTCTGAGTCGCTTGCCCGCGGGCTGGGGAGCCCGCAGGGGTTGTGGGGGAGCCCGCAGGGGTTGTGGGGGAGCCCGCAGGGGTTGTGGGGGAGCCCGCAGACCCAGATTGGATCAGTTTTGCCTCGGGGGGGTGGTTGTTCCACCTTGCTCCAGGGACACCACGCTGGCAGCAGCTGAGCTGAGGGTGTTTGTGCAGCGGAGATGTTTTGGATGAGGAACAGGCCAAGAGCGTCACGTGGCTGGGGCCAACGTGAAACAAAAGAACCCATTTATTATCCAGGCAGGAAATTTGTTCTTGGGGATGTTGTAGCTGCAGACATAATGATTTCATTTCCTCCAGCTCCCCCAGATTGATGGCTCCTTCCCTTCTGTGTGCCTGCCCCGGTGCCGCGCGCCGGCTCCGCGTGTGCCAGGGCGGCCGCGCCGCAGGGCACCCCCTGCCTCCTGGGGCTGGGATGCTGGGGGAGCTGAGCCGAGCCTCTGGGGCCACCCTCCTGGCAGTGATGGATGGCCTGCTGCAGAGGCAGCTCCCAGGGTTTCCCCCTCCTGCTGTGCTCTCCGGGGCTCTGAGGGTGTTTCCCCTCCACGGGAGGGGGGAGGTGGAGAGCTTGAGACACCAGCACCAGAGGTGGCCGTCTAGGAGCTGACCTCATGGGCCTGCCTTGGAGGCTTTCCACCCCCCCCGGACGTGTTCTGGGTGCCCTGCCCTGGGTGCCCCTTGGGCTGGATGACAGCCAGAGGTCCCTTCCAACCCTTGACACACTCTGAAGGCATCCTGACCTCCCTGTGGCCACTCAGGGCTGGGGGCAGCTGCCAAAGCTTTGCACCCCCCCAGGCTCCGTGCGGGGACACAGGTCCCTGAGCCAGGCTGGAGGGCAAGGATGCCAGCCTCAGCCATGGGTGCTGGGCAGTGGCACAGCAGGCAGGTCCCTGAGCCATGGGTGCTGGGCAGTGGCACAGCAGGCAGGTCCCTGAGCCATGGGTGCTGGGCAGGGGCACAGCAGGCAGGTCCCTGAGCCATGGGTGCTGGGCAGGGGCACAGCAGGCAGGTCCCTGAGCCATGGGTGCTGGGCAGGGGCACAGCAGGCAGGTCCCTGAGCCATGGGTGCTGGGCAGGGGCACAGCAGGCAGGGGTCAGCTCCCTGCAGGGCCACTGACCACCTGGAAGCTGGTGGCACTTCCTCTAACAAAAAGCCATCAGGCCAGTCGTGGTGGGCACCCCATGGCCAGGGGCACCCTTGGGTGCTCCCTTGCTTGCCTTCTGCTTGGCTCCTGCAGCGATGTGCCAGCAGCTGGTGCCTTGGTGTGGCTGTTGCCTGAAGGGCCCTGCTGAGGCTGTGGTTACCGTGTGCAGTGTGCCAGGGACCTCCTCCTCTGCATTAATCTGCAGTACCCTTGTGGGGCTGGAGGCACCATTGGTGCTGAGGAGATGGAGAAGGGAGCTGGGGAGAGACCTGTGACAAGGGCTGGGAGTGCCAGGCTGAGGGACAATGGCTTTGAGCTGGGAGAGAGGAGACTGAGAGTGGAGAGGAGGAAGAAACTCTTGGCAGTGAGGCTGGGGAGAGCCTGGCACAGGCTGCCCAGGGAGGCTGTGGCTGCCTCCTGCCTGGAGGTGTTGAGGGCCAGGCTGGATGAGGCCCTGAGCAGCCTGTGCTGGTGGGAGAGGTCCCTGCCCAGGGCAGGGGCTGGAGCTGGATGAGCTTTGAGGTCCCTTTCCACCCAAAGCATTCCAGGATGCTGCCTGGGAGCTACCCCAGAGAGGGCTTGGTGACCTTCTTGCTGTCCCTGTGCCCAGCTCCCCCTCCTTCCCTCCTAAAGGAGTTTCTGCTTTAAGGCTGGGGAGCAGAGAGTTTCTGCCACCTCTTCTGAAGGAGGTTTCCCTGCTGGGGCACAGCTTGCTGAAGGAGATCCTCCTGGCCATCGAGGGGCCTCTGCCAGAGCTGCTGCCACCCCTGCCTCTTCTGGGTGCTTGCATGCAGCGAGCTCCCCTTGCCCCTTGCCGCCCTCCGGAGCCGTGCCACGAGCAGCGTGCTGGGGTGCTGCAGCCCTGCCCTCCAGGAGCTGTGCAGGAGATGCATGGGCAGCTCCTCACGCTCTGCTGAGCTGGGGGTGCCTTCTCCCCCCACTGCCTGCCCTGCTGAAGGGCTGCTGGGGGTGGCAGGGTTGGCGAGGCTGTGACAGCTGTGTGGTGCAGGAGATGATGAACAGTAATGAGGCCCCGAGCACAGCCTGCACTCCAGGTGATTGATGTCAGAGAGGGAAGCACAATCGGGGAGGATGGGGCCCTGTCAGCAGCAGGAGAGGTGGCTGTGGAGCTGAGCTCAAGAGGAAGTTTATCATCAACTGGGGCCACTTGAAAAATGAGCAGAGCTGGCACAGTGTGAAACAGAGCTGTGCCACTCGTGCCAGCACCACCCCTCACCCCTGCTGCAGCTCACAGCACCTCCCGGGGCTGCATGCTGCCCAGGCTGCCAGAGCTGCCTCTGGTGGAGCTCTCCTTGCTTGGCTCCTGGGGGCTGAGTGCTGCCCAGGCTGCCAGGTTGGAGCTGCCTCTGGTGGAGCTCTCCTTGCTTGGCTCCTGGGGGCTGAGTGCTGCCCAGGCTGCCAGAGCTGCCTCTGGTGGAGCTCTCCTTGCTTGGCTCCTGGGGGCTGAGTGCTGCCCAGGCTGCCAGGTTGGAGCTGCCTCTGGTGGAGCTCTCCTTGCTTGGCTCCTGGAGGCTGAGTGCTGCCCAGGCTGCCAGAGCTGCCTCTGGTGGAGCTCTCCTTGCTTGGCTCCTGGGGGCTGAGTGCTGCCCAGGCTGCCAGGTTGGAGCTGCCTCTGGTGGAGCTCTCCTTGCTTGGCTCCTGGGGGCTGAGTGCTGCCCAGGCTGCCAGAGCTGCCTCTGGTGGAGCTCTCCTTGCTTGGCTCCTGGGGGCTGAGTGCTGCCCAGGCTGCCAGAGCTGCCTCTGGTGGAGCTCTCCTTGCTTGGCTCCTGGGGGCTGGGGGCTGAGTGCTGCCCAGGCTGCCAGAGCTGCCTCTGGTGGAGCTCTCCTTGCTTGGCTCCTGGGGGCTGGGGGCTGAGTGCTGCCCAGGCTGCCAGAGCTGCCTCTGGTGGAGCTCTCCTTGCTTGGCTCCTGGGGGCTGAGTGCTGCCCAGGCTGCCAGAGCTGCCTCTGGTGGAGCTCTCCTTGCTTGGCTCCTGGGGGCTGAGTGCTGCCCAGGCTGCCAGAGCTGCCTCTGGTGGAGCTCTCCTTGCTTGCCCCCCTGCAGTGCTGTGTTCCAGGTGTGCTGGTGAGGTGTTGCCCACACCAAATCCCTGTGCTTTGGGACGGGGACATCCTGCTGAGGAGGGCAGAAGAGTGCCCAGAGCAGCTGCCTGTCCCCATGCTGCAGCCTTTGCCCAGCTCGTACCCGTGCAGGCACTGGGGCTGGAGGCAGGGGTGTGCTGGCCAGGCTGGCTGCCAAGCCTTGCCTCCTGCCAGCATCCTCCTCTTCCTCCTCCTCCTCCTCCTTTTCCTTCCTGGTGGGAGCTGTGGCTGCTCAGCAGCTCGGTGCCTGCTCAGCATAAGCAGAGCCCTGAGCAGAGGGTGGGGAGTTAGGGCTGGCTTAGTGCAGCTCTGGTTTGTGTTCTCCCAGAGTGTGAGCTCCAGGGCCCCTGGCACAGGGGCTGTGGTGGGACAGAGGACCTGGTGTTGCTCTTTGTGTGGCAGGCAGGCAGGCAGCAGTTTGGCAGAAGCCTAGCCCAAGGCTGGGCTGGCTCGAAGGGCATTCCAGGAGGCTGCATTTGGGGCCAGAGCAGAGCCAAGCCCAGCAGGGTCTGCTTTGCCCTTGGTGCAGGACCTGTTGGCATTGCCAGAGCCCCTTCCAGCCCCTTGCAGCCTCGCGGTGGCAGGCAACAGGGCACTGTGCCAGAGTGTCTCCAGAGGATCCAGGCAGGGCTTTCCCCTTCATTTCAGCAGGAGGAATGATGTCTTTCCTGCCAGGGTGCTGCAGCCCTGGGGCAGGCTGCCCAGAGAGGCTGTGGAGTCTCTGGAGACCTTCAAAGCCTGCATGGGCTTTGGTCCCCTGTGCCCCTGCTCTAGCAGCAGGGCTGAACTCGAGGGTCTTCAGAGGTCCCTTCCAAGCCTCCCCACCCCGGTGCAGAGTGGCTTTGACACGTTCAGATAGATGCAGTGGGCAGGAGCTGGGCGATGCCAGGTGCCGCCCTCGCCCCGGGGACTCCCTGGCAGCCTGGCTGGGGGCAGCCTGGCTGAGGGAGCTGCCTGGTGCTGGGCACAGCTTTGCTGGGGGCAAGGCTCAGCCCTGACTCAGCTGCCTGCAGCACTGCTGCAGGGCAGGGCAGGGCAGGGTGACTGTTTTGGTTGCCCAGTCTCCTCACAGGTGCTGCCATCCTGCAGCAAGGCAAAGCATCCCCTGGGGAAGGGGACCCCAGGCAAAGGAGGAGCACAGGGCTGGGGCAAAGCTGAGGGTCCCTGCTCTGGAGCTGCCTCCGCGCGGGGGGCCTTGGAGGTGGCTTTGCAGCCCAGCATGGTGCAGCTGCAGGATGTGTGAGATGCCCCTGCAGGCCCATGGCAGTGTCCCATCTGCCCAGCCCTGGAGCCTGGGTGCCCTTGGAGTCCACCCTGGCACGTCTGGCTGCAGATGCCAGCGACGTTTCTGGCTGCTCTGTCTCCCCAGCTGACTCATTCCCTGGCTGGAGGCTGTCAGGGAATCCCAGCTGACTTACACCAGCTCACTGGGGGAATCCACAACCTCCCTGGGCAACCCCTTCCAGTGTCTCACCACCCTCCCTGGAGGTGTTCCAGGCCAGGCTGGCTGCGGCCCTGAGCAGCCTGTGCTGGTGGGAGCTGTCCCTGCCCGTGGCAGGGGCTGGAGCTGGCTGAGCCTTGAGGTCCCTTCCAGCCTGAACCATTCCATGGATCTGTGCTCCCAGATTTGCTGAAATGGGTTTGCAGTTTGGAAACAAAAGGCATTCAGAAGCTATCTCCTCCCTTATCTCCAGGTTCCATGTGATTCCCTTTGTCTGCCTTTCCCTCTCATGCAAGCCTGGTTTTGGCAATTCTTAGTCACTTCCTTCCTTCTCTCCTTGCAGTTCTCTCTCTTCTCCTCTCTGTCCCTCTCTCCCTTTCCCTTTCCCCTGTGATTTGTTTGCAGGCAGCTTGTCTCTGATTTACTGGATCTCTCCTTGTGGGATGATGTGACCTGGGTCACAACCACCCCGTGGGGAGCTACAGGCCTGGGGAGGTGTGGCTGGAGAGCTGCAGCTCTGAGAGGGCCCTGTGGGTGCTGGCTGGCACTCGCTGACCAGGAGCCAGCAGCACCCTGGGAGCCAGGAAAGCCACTGGCATCAGAAGCAGGGTGGGCAGCAGGGACAGGAGGGGATCATCCCCCTGTGCTCAGCACTGATGAGGCCACACCTGGAGAGCTGTGTTCAGTTCTGGATCCCTCCTGCAGGAAGGACATGGAGGGGCTGGAGCCTGTCCAGAGCAGGGCAGGCAGGCTGGAGAAGGGCCTGGAGCCCCTGGGCTAGAGGAGGGCTGAGGGAGCTGGGGGTGCTAAGCGCTGCCACGGAGAGATGCGGCGCAGAGCAGCAGCGCGCAGGCAGTGCTGATGAGAGCCCCGGGGCAGGCTGGGGCCAGGGCAAGCACAGGAAGGCAGGGCTGGTGGCACCCCAGCAGTTAATGTCACTTAGTGCTGGCGGTGAGGAAGCAGCTTGGCTCTGCCTCTCCATTGTTCCCTGCTCCGGGAATGTCAGCAGGCTTGGCCGGAAGCTTCCCGAGCTGTGCGCTCCCTCGGGCCGGTTCTGCCGCAGCTCTGGGGAGAGAGGGGGCAGGGAGGCAGCTTGGCAGCGGGGAGCAGGAAACAGAGGGGCAAGGATGGGGCTGTGCTGGGGGGGGAAAGTCTTCTGTGCTTCCTCTACAGCAAGTTATGGCATGGGGCTGGGGCTGCACCGACCCCCTGGGTCAGGCTCATGTTGCGCTCTGCCAGGGCCCCGTGGGGCATCCTCTGCCCCTTCAGAGCTGGGACTGAGCCCTCTGTGGCCACCCTCACCCTGCCCCTTGTGGGGGCCCTGTCCCTCCCGGGGTGCCGTTACCCACAGCGCCCCTCGGCTCCCCACGCAGCTCGGGGGGCTGGTTCCCAGCAGCTGGCATCCTTTCCAAATCTCTCTCTCCCCATCTGTTGTTAGCAAGCCTCCTCTCTCCTTATTTTGCTTAATTTCTATCTTTTTCCTCTTGGCTGTCTCAGCCCTGCCTGTGTCTCTCTGCATATGCCCAAGCATTTGCTTTCGAGTGCCTCAGGCTGCTTCTTGCTGTTATCTCCTCGCAGGAGTGAGAGCTTCCTGCCTCCCTGGGGAGGGGGTCCCTGTTCCCCAGGCACCTAGTGAGGAGTGCAGCACTCAGAGAAGTTTTCTGCTGGCCTCCCTGGGCAGTAGGTTTATTGTCACGACTCTGATGGCAACGGCAGAAGCTGGGGGCGTGGGGTTGGGCTCCTTGCCCTCGTCCCTCTCTGCCCAAAGGCAGACCCTGCTCCTTGCCAGGGAGAGCTCAAACCTTCTGGTGGCACTCAGCAGGGGCCTCCCATGTTGGGGGCAGCTGAAATAATTCAGGATGGGGGTTTCAGGAATAGGCTCAGCTTCAGTTCAGGATGGCTTATCCACAGGTCCATACAATGGGCTGGGTTGGAAGGGACCTTAAAGCTCATCCAGCTTGGGCAGGGACACCTCCCACCAGCCCAGGCTGCTCAGGGCCTCTTCCAGCCCCAACTGTTTTGAAGAGTTTCTTGGGAAGAGGCTTAAATCCTGTTGGGAAGGGTTGTTGGCAGGGTGGCATCAAGTGCCTGCTCCATGCCTGGCTGCTCTCACTCTAAAGGTCTGACTTGAGCCTCACTGCTTGAGTGGTACCAGCCTGGCCTCTGCTCCTCTGCACTGCAGCTCTCCTGCTGTGGGGCCTGAGGAAGCCCTGAAGATGATCAGAGGCTGCAGAACCTCCCCTGTGGGGCCAGGCTGGGAGTGCTGGGGCTGTGCAGCCTGCAGAAGAGAAGGCTCCAGGGAGAGCTCAGAGCAGCCTTCAAGCACCTGGAGGGCTCCAGGAGAGCTGGGGAGGGACTCTGGACAAGGGCTGGGAGTGCCAGGCTGAGGAACAATGGCTTTGAGCTGGGAGAGGAGAGACTGAGACTGGAGATGAGGAAGAGGTTCCTGGCAGTGAGGCTGGGGAGAGCCTGGCACAGGCTGCCCAGGGAGGCTGTGGCTGCCTCCTGCCTGGAGGTGTTGAGGGCCAGGCTGGATGAGGCCCTGAGCAGCCTGTGCTGGAGGGAGCTGTCCCTGCCCGTGGCAGGAGGTTGGAGCTGGATGAGCTTTGAGCTCCCTTCCAACCTAAGCACTCCCTGAGTCTCTGCACTCAGGACACCTCTCAGCAGCGTCCTGGGAGGCTGTGTGGAGCCCGGGATGGCAGCGAGTCCCTGCCTGGCTTGCGGAGTGCCACCCCAGATGGATGCCCTGCTCGGTGGCAAGGCTGCTGCTGCATTCTAATTGCTGGCATCTCTCCTCGTTAGGGGTGTAATTGTGAGGAGCCGTTTGGTTTTGTATTGATAATTAGGGAGTGGAACAGATGGCGAAGGCTTAGTTTAAAGTAATGTGTCCATTACAGGGAAGCTGCAGCTCTGCACTCCCTGAGCTCGGCTCCCACGGCTCTGCTCCTCTCCTCGCCAGGGCTGCGGCCACTGCAGCCTGGGCAGCTGCCTCCAGCGCTGCCTCAGGTCCTGAAGACTTCTCCAACCAAGTGTCTCAGGCTCCCTCATTCACAGACTGCACTGGGCTGGAAGGGAGCCTCCAAGGGCATCCTGTCCAACCCCTGCAGCCCCAGGGACAGCTCCAGCTGGAGCAGGCTGCCCAGGGACACCTGCAGGCTGAGCTTGGATGGCTGCAGGGATGGAGCCTCAGCCCCCTCCCTGGGCAGCCTGTGCCAGGCTCTCCCCAGCCTCCCTGTGCAGAGCTTCCTCCTGGTGTCCAACCTGACTCTGTCCTGCTCCAGTACCAAACCACTGCCCCTGGTCCTATCCCCCCAGCCCCTTCTGAACAGTCCCTGCCCAGCCTGCCTGCAGGATCCCTTCAGGTCCTGGCAGGCAGCTCTGAGGTGCCCCTGGAGCCTTCTCCTCTGCAGGCTGCACAGCCCCAGCTCCCTCAGCCTGTGCTGACAGCAGAGCTGCTCCAGCCCTGGCAGCATCTCTGTGGCCTCCTCTGGCCTCTCCCCAGCAGCTCTGTGTCCTTCTCCTGCTGGGGACAGCAGCACTGGAGGCAGGATTGGAAGGGAGGTCTGAGCAGAGCAGAGTCAGGGGGCAGAATCCCCTCTCCTTGCCTGCTGCCCACACTGCTCTGGCTGCAGCCCAGCACACAGCTGCCTCTGGGCTGCAGGAGGGCACTGCCCACCACTGCCTTCCTGTGGTTCTTGTCCATTTCTTTCTTTCTCCCTCTTGATTTCATTATTTTGAAGCTTCCCTCTTTGGTAGCTGCCATTGGTGCTGTGCTGCTGTCTTGCTGCTTTCTCCTCCTGGAGCTTCTGGGGTGGAACAGAACAGCAGGGAAGGGCTGAGACTTCGGGAGGATGCTGCCAGGATGGACCCTGGTGGGTGTCAGCTCAGAGCTGCTCCTCGTGTGCTGCTGCCCCACACTGTGGCTTCACCAGAGCTGCATCCCTCTGTCGGTGCCCTGCTGCAAACCAGAACCTGCCCCAGGCTGCAAGCTGCAGGTGTGTGGAACAGGAAGGGAGATGGTGATGAAATTCTCTCCTGAATGAACCCTTGCAAGGTAAGTGCCTCCTGGCACTTACTGACCTGAGTGGGGGGCAGCCAGGTCTGGGTTCCAGCCCAGCTGCAGGCCCTGCATCACCCTGTGCTCTGCTGTGCCTCAGTTTCCCCTGCAGGGAGAAGAACCAAGCATCTGGGGGTGCTCTGAGCAGCTCTCCCCATGCAGTCTCACTGGAGGGGGCTGCAGGAGGTCCTTGTGTGGCCTTTTGCTTCCACCTGGGCACATCAGCCTGCGTGTGTGAAGGGCTGTGGTGAGGCTCAGTGGCTGCCTCACCAGGAGCAGGGCTGCTTGCAAGGGGAGGAAGCCTTGGTGGTGGTGCTGGTGGGAAGGTGGAGGGGGGTGGCAGCAGAAGCTTGCAGGAGGTCTGGAGCACAAGCCCCCAGCTCTGAGCTGAGGGAGGAGCTGCAGCTGGGATTTGTTTTTAGCTGGCTTCTGAAGGGTAAGAGAGGGGCAAGGAAGGTGGTGAGGGGTCTGGAGAACAAGGCTGGGGAGGAGCAGCTGAGGGACCTGGGGCTGCTTAGTGTGGAGAAGAGGAGGCTGAGGGAGAGCTCCTTGCTCTCTCCCTGAGAGGAGGCTGGAGCCAGGTAGGGGTTGGGCTCTTCACTCCAGTAACCAGTGACAAGAGGAGAGGAAATGGCCTCAAGTTGCACCAGGGGAGGGTTAGGTTGGACACGAGAAGAAACTTCTTGACTGAAAGGGTTCTGAAAGCCTGGCACAGGCTGCCCAGGGAGGTGGCTGAGTCCCCATCTCTGTCTGTGAAAGGCAGAGATGCCAAGGCCATGGTTAGTCCCAGCCTTGGCAGAGTTGGAGACTGGTTGGAGCTGATCCTGAAGAGCTTTCCAGCCCAGATGACTCGGTTGAATCTCAACAGGAAGGGACTGAAGCTGACCCAAGTGGCAATGTGCTGTGGCAGCGTGCAGGCCACCCTGCCCTTCTGCTCCCTGCGGGCACTGAGGGTCAGGCATCTGCTCTGCAGGAGCAGGCTGCCGCCGGGCAGGACACACGCCACGCTGGCCTGCGAGGCACCCCGGGAGCCAGCTGCACAGGCACCTCCTCACGCCCCGAAGGGTCCTGCGCTGCTCCCCCCGCCCCTTGTGCTGCCCCCGCGGTTCTCCGCGGGCCTGGTCATCAGCCGGGGCAGGGACCTGGCGACGTTTGGCAGGGTGGGGAGCTCCCGGTGCCGCTTCCCGTGCCGGGGCAGCCAGCACAGGGCGTGCCGGCAAGGGGAACCGGAGCCGCGTTTCCCTCTAGGGATCGCCGCAGCGGCCGCGGGGGCTCACGGCAGCCCTCGGGCGGCAGCTCCGCTTCCAGGGCCGGCTTTGGTTTCCTGACTCTTCACTCCTCCGGTCGCTCCTCTTGTCCTGGTGCCGCCCCGGGTACGGGACAGCGGGGAGGGCAGCGGGGCCCCCGGGCTCTGCCAGCCCGGGGCAGCGCATCTCCTGCTGCCGCCCGGGAGAGCCAGGGGAGGGGAAGGACATCAATCTGCGAGCCTGCCTGCTGCGAACCAACAAATGCAACCTGGAGGGGGCTGCCCATCTGTCTCTGTCTGTTGTTGCTCTCGCTGTTCTGCTTGTTGTGTTTTATCGGTTGGTGTTTGGGTTGTTTCGCTTCGCTTTGTTTTTGTTTGTAAAAGGATAAACCCCGCGCGGCTCAGCCGTGTGCCGCAGACAGCGCCGCGGGTGGAAGGCACCTCTGCACATCCCCCTGCAGGGAGGCTTCTCCTCAGGCTGGCTGAGACAGGCCAAGGGGGAATGGTTTGGAGCTGAGGCAGAGCAGGGTCGGACTGGAGCTGAGGAAGAAGTTCTTCAGTGCCAGGCTGCTGAGACTCTGGCGCAGGCTGCCCAGGGAGGCTGTGGCTGCCTCCTGCCGGGGGGGATGAGACCTTGAGCAGCCAACTCTAGCTGAGAGGTGTCCCTGCCCACGGCAGGGGGTTGGAGCAGATCGTCTCTGGGGCCCCTTCCAAGCTGAGCTTGGATCATCCAGTGCCAAGGCAGGGTCACCTAAACCATGATCACACAGGAACACATCCAGAGGGGTTTGGGATGCCTCCAGAGATGGAGACTCCACCATTCAAGGGTAGTAGGGTGCCTGCTGCTCTCTCCCTGAGCAGCTCCAAGGCTGCTCTGTGAAGGCAGCTGGAGGTCTGCCCTGTGGCTGTGTGCTCCCAGGGTCGTGGAGGGCTTTGGCAGTAACCAGTTTGCTTTTCTTGCTTCCCCAGAGACCTTGATGGACACGAGGACGGCGACGGCCGAGCTGGGCTGGACTGCCAACCCTCCTTCAGGGGTAAGTGTCCAGCTGAGCCTTGTGCCAGCTCTGGGGCTTCACCTCTCCACCTCAAAACGCTGGTGGGCATCTGAGGAAGTCCCAGTGGGAGCAGCAGTGCCCCGTGGGGTGGCCAGGACGCTGCCATGCTGAGCTGTGTGGCTGCTCCAGGGCTGGTCCCAGGCTCTCATTCAATGTGGAGCTCTCCTGGCTCCCTCCTGGCTCCCCATGTGCTCTCTGCAACTACCTGAAAGGAGGCTGTGGAGGGCTGCTGCTGGTCTCTTCTCACAGGTCATTAGTGACAGAGCAATGGGGGATGGCCTCAACCTGCTAGGTTTAGAGTGGACAGTAGGTGAAGATGTTCCCATCCAGAGTGGTCAGGGACTGGAATGTGCTGCCCAGGGAGGTGGTGGAGTCACCAGCCCCGGATGTGCTTGAAGGTGGTTTGGATGTGGTGCTTGGGGCTCTGGTTCAGGGGTGACCCCTGTGGAGTAGGGTGCTGGGTTGGACTTGATGTTCCTGAGGGTCTCTTCCAACCTGAGTGTTTCTGTGATCTCCCCTCCTGTGCCTGTCCTCCTCCCAGGTGAAGAAGGGTCTGTCCCCAGCTCGTGCCTTGCCTCTCCCTGTGCCAGAAGCCTTTGTAATTAGGCAGCATTAGCAGGCTCCAAGCAGCTTTCCTACCTGGAACATCATCCATAATTGCACTCGGCAGTGCTCTTCCCTGGCTATTAATGTCACTTTTATGAAGTAATGAGGAACAAAACACCCTGAGGCACTTAAAACATCTTTTTTATATCATACCAGCCTTTGAGGAATGGAGGCATAAAATAACCTGACTCACATTCCCCTGGCAGATAAAGTGAGAGACAAGCTAGGGAGGAGAGGAGTGCTGGTGGGGGAAGATGCCAGCTGATGGATGGACAGCAGGGTGGGACAGGCAGCTGGGTGGGCAAGGATGGGCACAGCAGCAAGGGCTGTCCTGGGGCCTCCAGGATGTGGCACTGACGGGGAAAGGATGCCAGCTTGTGTCTGTGTTAGAGTGTGACTGGCTTGGCCACGCTGCCACCAAAGCTGAACCAGACAGGCAGTGGGCACAAAGTCCTCTGCAGGTATGCCAGAGGCCCTTCAGACCTGGGACCTGGCCACTGAACTGCTTTGGGAGAAGCCTGGGCCCAGGTAAAGGGCTGGCAAAATGCAGGAGGGTCACAGGCAGATGGTGGAGATGAGGCATAAAGAGCTGCCTGCAGCTGCTGCCTCTGGTAGCTCACACAAGGCAGCTGAGGAGCTCCTGTCCCGGGGCACAGAGGCTCTGCAGCACACATCCCTGCATCCCTCCTCTCTGCACAGCCAAGCCTCCCCCTCTGACAGCTACTGCTGAGTCTTCTCCTTTGCAGGAGCACCTCTGAGGTCTTCCACAAAACACTTTAAACTCCCAGGCCCAGAGCTGCAGAGGTGGGCTGGGGCATGTGTGGAAGAGTGTGACCTCCACTGTGCAGTCCCCTTGCTCCTGCTGGGCTGCTCTGGGTGGATGCAGAGCATCTGTGTCTGCCCCGGGGCCAGGGCTGTTGGGCATCTCTGGCAGGGACGTGGACAGTGGCTACAAAGATGCTGAGGGGGTTGGAATGTCTCTGAGGGGGAGGGCCTGAGAGAATTGGGGGTTTAGTCTGGAGGAGAGCAGCCAGAGGGGGAACTCATCAGTGCTGATCAATACTTCAAGGGTGGATGTCAGGAGGCTGGGACCAGGCTTTGATCAGTGGTGCCCAGGGACAGGACAAGGGGCAGTGGGTACAAACCTGAACTTCAGAAGCTCGTCTGAGCATGAGGAGGAACTGCTTTGGTTGAAGGGTGGCAGAGCCCTGGAGCAGGCTGCCCAGAGAGGTGGTGAAGTCTCCATCTCACTTGGACACGTTCTCTGGGTGACCTTGCCTTGGCAGGGGGGTTGGACTGGATGGCCTCCAGAGGTCTCTTCTAACCCCCAGCATTCTGTGCTTCTGTGGCAAGCTGTTTGAGCCTCATCTGGGAGTGATGGTGAGAGGCATGCAGGGGCAGCAGGCTGATGGTTTCCTCTGGCCTTGGCCTGGGTGTTCCTTCTGCCTGTGCCTCACATCATGCATCCATGACCACGTTCCTGGGCCCCCCTGCAGCTCTGGGATTCTCCTTCAAGAAAGATGTTGAGCTGCTGGAAGGTGTCCAGAGAAGGGCAAGGAGGCTGGGGAGGGGTCTGGGGCACAGCCCTGTGAGGAGAGGCTGAGGGAGCTGGGGTTGCTTAGCCTGGAGAAGAGGAGGCTCAGGGGAGACCTTCTTGCTCTCTCCAACTCCCTGAAGGGAGGTTGCAGCCAGGTGGGGACTGGTGTCTTCTCCCAGGCACCAGAACAAAAGGACACAGCCTCAAGCTGCGCCAGGGGAGGTTTAGGCTTGGTCTTAGAAAGCAGCTCTTCCCAGATTGCCCAGGGGAGGGGGGATGGCAGCATCCCTGGAGGTGTTTAAGAAGGGCCTGGCTGAGGCACTGGGTGCCGCGGTCCGGGTGGTGGTTGGGGTTGGGTGGTCGGTTGGTCTGGGTGATCCCGGAGGTCTCCTCCGACCTGGCTGATTCTGTGTCGTCTCTGTGCCTCTCCTGCCTGCCGCCCGCAGTGGGAAGAGGTCAGCGGCTACGACGAGAACCTGAACACCATCCGCACCTACCAGGTGTGCAACGTCTTCGAGCCCAACCAGAACAACTGGCTGCTGACCACCTTCATCGGGCGGCGCGGCGCCCACCGCGTCTACGCCGAGCTGCGCTTCACCGTGCGCGACTGCAGCAGCCTGCCCAACGTGCCCGGCTCCTGCAAGGAGACCTTCAACCTCTACTACTACGAGACCGACGCCGTCGTGGCCACCAAGCAGGCCGCCTTCTGGACCGAGGCTCCCTACCTGAAGGTGGACACCATCGCCGCTGACGAGAGCTTCTCCCAGGTGGACTTCGGGGGCAGGCTGATGAAGGTGAACACGGAGGTGCGGAGCTTCGGGCCCCTGACCCGCAGCGGCTTCTACCTGGCCTTCCAGGACTACGGGGCCTGCATGTCGCTGCTCTCCGTCAGGGTCTTCTTCAAGAAGTGCCCCAGCGTGGTGCAGAACTTTGCCATCTTCCCGGAGACCATGACGGGCGCCGAGAGCACCTCGCTGGTGACGGCGCGCGGCACCTGCATCGCGCACGCCGAGGAGGTGGACGTGCCCATCAAGCTCTACTGCAACGGCGACGGCGAGTGGATGGTGCCCATCGGGCGCTGCACCTGCCGGCCCGGCTACGAGCCCGAGAACAACGTGGCCTGCAGAGGTGAGCCCGGAGCGCCGCGGGGCCGAACCTCTGCCCCCGGAGCGGCTCCCGGCGCTGCCGCCCGGGGCAGGTCTGCTCCCTGCCCTCCGCCTGCCCGCAAGTGGCTTCTCCTCGGGGGTGGGCAGGGATCCAGCGAGTCACAGTGGGTTGGGCTGGAAGGGACCTTAAGGATGCTCTAGTCCCAGCCCCCTGCCACGGGCAGGGACCCCTCCCACCAGCACAGGCTGCCCAGGGCCTCATCCAGCCTGGCCCTCAACACCTCCGGGAGGAGGCAGCCACAGCCTCCCTGGGCAGCCTGTGCCAGGCTCTCCCCAGCCTCACTGCAAAGAATTTCTTCCTCCTCTCCACTCTCAGTCTCTCCTCTCCCAGCTCAAAGCCATTGTTCCTCAGCCTGGCACTCCCAGCCCTTGTCCAGAGTCCCTCCCCAGCTCTCCCGGAGCCCTTCAGCTGCTGGAAGCTGCTCTGAGGTCTGCCTGGAGCCTTCTCTTCTGCAGGACGCTGCCCTTGCCAGGGGTCAGGGAGCAGGAGGCTGCAGGTTGTGAGGTTCAGCGCTTTCCTGGTTCTCTCTTTGACTTCTGCCTCCTCGGAGGGGCTGTGTGCCTGTGCCTCACTCACCTGCTGGCTTCACCTCGCAGGGATGCTGCCAGGAGGCTCCTGGGAGGCAACGTGCTCCTGACATCTGCTCAAAGCCTTCATCAGGCTGATCTGAGCCACTTAACAAGCCTGGGGGAATTGTCACCAAGGAGAGAGGAAAATAGAGCTAGGAGAGCACAGAGCTCCCTTTGGTATTTCCAGGCGGAGAAAATGGCTTCGCTGCTGCGCCTGGGGACGGAAATAGAGCGCAGTGGTTGAGCTCCCAGCCCGCTCCCAGCCCTCCCACCCCCGGGCTGGGGCTGTGCCTGGCAGGGGGGGGTCAGGCTGGAGCAGTTCTGTGCTGCCAGCAAGGCTGGGGGCTGCCGAGGGCTTCTCTGAGGCCGGCTGGGAGCAGCGGTGCCTGGCTGCCCGCCGACGGCGCGGGCATGGCACAGCCTTCACCTGCCCTGAAGGAGGTTGGTGTGGTTTGGGGTCAGGGGCATGTTGCCACCACAAGGCTGAGACTGGGGGTGGGAGGGAAGGACCTGTCTGGCACTGAGGGTCATGGGGGTGTTGGGTAGGAGGTTCACAGAACCCAGGGCTTGAGCTGTGGCCCAGCCCGGGGGCACAATCCCTGCCCTGCTCCTGCTGCCCACACCACTGCTGCTGCAGGCCAGGCTGCTGCTGCCCTTCTTGCCCACCTGGGCACCCCCTGGCTCATGTTCAGCTGCTGTCACCCAGCTCCCCCAGGTCCTTTTCTTCTGGGCAGCTTTGCAGTGCTGATGGGGTGGTTGTGACCCAAGTGCCTGGCACAGGGTTGGACTTGGTGCTCTTGGAGGTCTTTTCCAGCCTTAATGATTCTGAGTCTGCTGTGTGAGAGTCTCTGCCATGTTGCTGTGGCTGGGGCTTGGTGCTGCAGGTCTCCCTGATGCAGGGCAGTGGTGCTGCCCACAGGCCCCGTGGCACTGCCGCCGCGGTGCCCTTTGGCACCTGGTGCCCGCCGGAGCCGTGGGTCAGCGTGGGCTGAGGCTGCTGCTGAATGCACCATGAATAATTCACGTGCTGTGGTAGCCTGGGCTCCATTCAGGGGGATATTAAACCCATTTGTCTTGCCCTGCCCCATCCCTCAGCCTTGCTTTGTGGTTTCCATGCCTGGTCAAGGTGCAGTGCAGCAGCCCCCTGGGGGGGGGGGAGGAGAAGCAGGAGCAGGGCTGGCTGGGAGGGGGAGGAAATGCCTGGGGACCTTGGAGGAGCAGGGTGGGTGGATTTTGCTTGCTCTCCTCCAGGGAGATCATTAAACCCTTTCTCTGCTGGTGTGTGAAGCCTAATGATGGAAGTCAGCTTTGTGCTGGGTTTTCACTTTGTGTTTCTCAACCCAGGGAGGGGAGGGGTGAGAGAGCAGCCCCGCTGCTTCCTGGGCTGGGCTGGCTTTCCATTTCCCCCTCCCGGCAGAACTCTTGGCCTGGGGTGGGCAGGAGCCTCCCCGTTGCTGTGGCTCTGGATAATGAACCTCCCTGCTTGCTGCCAGGAGCTGCAGAGCTGAGCTAGCAGGGAAACAACAGCAGAAAGCCACCAGCAGCACGGCACAAAGTAAGCACAGAGCTGGGCTGCCCTGCCTGCCGTGCACAGCCTGCTGCCTCAGCTCCTGGGCATCCCTGGCTTGCCACAAGGCGGCTGACCCCCACCTCACCCCTGTCCGGGTGCCCTGCTGCTGCTGAGCCGTGCCCCAGGCTGTGCCCAGCCTTTGCCAGAGCTCCGTGGGTGGCACAGACTGGCACAGGCTGCCCAGGGAGGTGGTGGAGGCCCCATCCCTGCAGATGTTTAAGCTCAGACTGGATGTGGCCCTGGGCAGCCTGCTCTAGCTGGAGGTGTCCCTGCTGCAGGGGGCTGGACCTTGGAGGGTCCCTTCCAAGCTGATGCAGCCTGTGAAGCTCTCTCCTCTCACTGGGAGCCAGGGATAGAGGAGAGGAAAGGGCCTCAGAATGCCCCAGGACAGGTTTAGGTTGGGCATCAGAAGAACCTTCTTGACTGAGAGGGCTCTCCAAGCCTGGCCCAGGCTGCCCAGGGGGGTGGCTGAGTGCCCACCCCTGGAGGTGCTCCCAGAGGCAGAGCTGTGGTGCTGAGGCCATGGCTGAGCCCCAGCCTTGGCAGAGGTAGGGAATGGTTGGAGTGGATGAGCTGAAAGGGCTCTTGCACCCCAAAGGCTTCTGTGATCCTGTGAGCAGGTTCCTGTCTCCTTCTCCCATCCTGCATCAGCCCAAGCTGCTCTCCCCAGCTGGGCTGCTCTGGAAGGCAGGAGCTCCCCCCCCCCCCCCCCCCCCCCCCCCCCCAGCTCCCCCCCCCCCCCCAGCTCCCCCCCCCCCCAGCTCCCCCCCCCCCAGCTCCCCCCCCAGCTCCCCTCCCAGCTCCCCCAGCTCTCCTCTCTCTCCCATCTCCAGGTTCTCTTTCTGGCTCCCCAGCCCTTGGGGTGGTGGTGCTGGAGGGGTGGTGGGTTGCTGCCCTTTGTTTGCAGGGCCTTTGCCTTTGCCTGGCAGCAGTCTCCCAGCTTCCACCACTGGGTGGAACAGGCAGCCCAGTTTTACCAGCATGGTGCTGCCAGGGAGCAGCTTTTCCAACCAGAGATCCTCCAAAACAGAGAGAAAGGAGAGGAGCAGAAGTGTGGCTTTCATTCTGCCTTCCTGCAGTGATTCCTTAGTGCAGGCATCCATTACCCTCTGTAACAATTCAGCAAGGAGCATGTCCAGGAAAACCTTGTTAAGTGTTGGTTTAATGAGTGTGATGGCTTTTAATGGGTGTCCTAATTAGGCTTTATTAGACAGAGTGTTCCTGTGGTGGCTTTGGCCCCTTCTCTGTCCCCAGCCCTGCAGCCGTGGCTCTGTGCCTCTGGCCCCAGAGCTCTGCTCTGCCTTTGGCTCATCCCTGGCACCCGAACCCCTCCAGAGGAGGAATCACAGAAGTGTTTGGGTGCAAGAAGCCATTAAGGGTCCAAGGTCATCTAAGGTCAACCTCCAACCCAGCACCACCGTGGCCACCAAACCCTGTCCCCAGCTGCCACGGCCACAGGTTTCTTGGTCACCTCCAGGCATGGGGACTCTACCACCTCCCTGGGCAGCCTGGGCCAGGCCCTGACCACTCTGGCAGCAAGGACATTCTTCCTCCTCTCCAACCTCAGCCTCCCCTGGCTCAGCTTCAGGACTGACCTGGGAAATTCCCTGGGCAAGGCAGAAGTGGGGGCTGGGCTGCTCCAGCCAGACCTCTGTGGCCTCGGAGGGGCTGGGGGCTGGCCCCAGAGCTCTGTTGTTTGCCTTTATTGTTCTGTCTGCCACTTTTTCCCCACTCCTCATCTTGTACCCTGGACCATTTATGTGTTTCCCCTCCCCATAATGGGAACTTTTGAGTCTCCTATTGATTCCAGTCTTAAAAGAGGAAGAAAAATGCCCTCCTTGATGTTTTTTCTAATACTTTTCCTTCCCCAAGGGTCTTTTCATGAGCCTGTTTACAAACAGGGGCATAAATCTGCTTCCAAAGCCTTGGCTGCTTAATGGCCCAGCCAGGAAGGCTTTTACAGTACTGAAATGCTTGGGAAAACCTCATTTGTTTGGGGGAGCTGCCAGAGTGCAGAGCTCCATCTGACCTTGCAGGGGCTGCTGTGGGCACAGCTCCACGAGAGAGCAGTCAGGGACTGGCACAGGCTGCCCAGGGAGGTGGTGGAGTCCCCATCCTGGAGGTGTGCAGGATGCAGTTTAGGGGCCGTGGCAGTTGGGTTACTGTTGGACTGGAGGACCTTGAAGGCCTTTTCCAGCCTGCAGGATCCTGTGTGATCTACTCCAGGTGCTCCTGCTCTGGCAGGGGCTTGGACTGGATGATCTCCAGCGGTCCCTTCCAGCCCCTGCCCCGCCGGTGTCGTTCTGGGAGCATTTCTAACCTCTCCCACTTACATCAGCCTGGGGGACCCAGCCCTCAGCTCGGAGCCATCGTGTCAGAGGCCCTTTGCTCTCTGGCCGGAGCAGGGATTGTTCTCTGCACAATGGGGAGCCGCGAGGAAGCGCCGGCTCCGGCCGCGTCCGGCAGCTCCATTGTTCCCTCCCTGGCTGCGAGCAGCCAGCACCTGGCCGAGCCTCTGACTCAGCCCAGGGCGAGTGGAAGCCTCTCTGGACCTTTGGCCCTTTTGTGCTGTGCTTTGGGGGTGTTTGTTGGCTGCCTCGGGCTCTGTGTTGTTTGCTCTCCCCTGGCAGCGGTGCCAGCCGGCTGCGCTCTGCTTGCCAGGGCAGGAGGCTCTCGCCCAGCTCCAGGGCTGGGCAGCTCCGGGGCAGCTCTTCAGCAGGCAGCAGCTCTCCCAGCAGCTCTCCCAGCCAGAGGGATTACAGACAGGTTGGGCTGGACCCCAGCTGGGGGCTGATCAGTTTCTCAACGCTGGGAGGTGTCTTTTTAACTGCAGCTGGCTACTGATCACAGCCTGGCAGGGGCTGGAAGGGACCTCTGGAGAGCAGCCAGTCCAAGCCCTGCCAGAGCAGGGCACCCAGCTCAGGTTGCACAGGAGTGCAGCGTCCAGGTGGGGTTGGAAAGGCTGCAGGGCAGGAGACTGCACAGCCTCTCTGGGCAGCCTGCTCCAGGGCTCCGGCACCCTCACACCAAACGACTTTCTCCTCCTGTTCCAGTGAAACCTGCTGGGTTCTGCTTTGTGGCTGCTGCCTCCCCTCCTGCCACTGCCACCTCTGGCAAGAGCCCAGCCCCATCCTCCTGACCAGCATTGATGTCAGGAGGACATTGATCAACCAGTGTTGATCAGCACTGATCAGATCCCCTCTGGGGCTGCTCTGCCCTACGCTAACCACCCCCAGCTCTCAGCCTCTCCTCGGATCAGAGCTGCTCCAGGCCCCTCAGCAGCTCAGTGGCTCTGTGCTGGACTCTCTCCAGCAGCTCTTTGTCCTTCCTGTGCTGGGGAGCCCCCAGCTGGATGCAGTACTGCAGGTGAGGCCTCAGCAGGACAGAGTAAATGGGGAGGAGAACCTCCCTCGACCTGGCCACACTCTTCTTGCTGCACCCCACCATGCCCTTGGCCTTCTTGGCCACGAGGGTGCATTGGTGGCTCATGGGCATCCTCTTGGCCACTGGTGGTGCCACATCCATCCCTGCACTTGAGGTTTTCCAGCAGGCCAGCCCCAGGCTGCACTGCTGCAGAGGTTGTTCCTCCCCAGGGGCAGGACTCTGCACTTCTCCTGGTTGGACTTCATTGCTTCATCCAGGCTGCTGCCCCTTGTCCTGCTTTCCCCTGGCTGGCAGGGAGCTTGGCATGGGTTGGACTCACCAGCCAGGACCTGGGGCACTGTGAGTAGGTGCAGAGGAAGGATGGAGCCCCCCAGGGTGAGGAAAAAAGCAAAGCAGTGAGCAGAGATTCCTGAGAGGTGAATCTTCTGCCCCCTGCCAAGCCCTGTGTCTGGAGCTGGGGTTGTTGGGCAGCTGGATGGTGCCAAGTGGAGAGGTGTCCTGCCTGGTAGCTGCCAGGCTGCTGGAGGAGGCCATTTGTCATCCCTGTGTGTCAGAGATGGCTGAGAGCAGGAGTGCAGGGATCATTCATGCTCTTCAGTGAGGTTTGGGGGAGGGCTGAGGAGCCCTGGCAGGATCCATCCATCTTTGGCCAGGCAGCATGGCAGGGGCTGGGCAGGGTCAGAGAGGCATGGCAGGGGCTGGGCAGGGTCACAGAGGCATGGCAGGGGCTGGGCAGGGTCACAGAGGCATGGCAGGGGCTGGGCAGTGCTGTGTGCCTGCCTGATCCTGCTGCTTTTGCCCCCAGACTGCAGCCTGCATCCTCGGTGTCCCCAACACACCCAGGGGATTGCACCCCCGGAGCGTTTTGCAGGCCATGGTGGTGCTGGGGCCCTGCAGCCCCGGGGCTGTGTCTGTCCCTCCGGACGGTGCAGCCCTCCCAGAGCTGCCTGCGGGCGCCGGCCGCAGCCTTCCCCCCGCGGGCGCCGGCCGCAGCCTTCCCCCCGCGGGCGCCGGCCGCAGCCTTCCCCCCGCGGGCGCCGGCCGCAGCCTTCCCCCCGCGGGCGCCGGCCGCAGCCTTCCCCCCGCGGGCGCCGGCCGCAGCCTTCCCCCCGCGGGCGCCGGCCGCAGCCTTCCCCCCGCGGGCGCCGGCCGCAGCCTTCCCCCCGCGGGCGCCGGCCGCAGCCTTCCCCCCGCGGGCGCCGGCCGCAGCCTTCCCCCCGCGGGCGCCGGCCGCAGCCTTCCCCCCGCGGGCGCCGGCCGCAGCCTTCCCCTGGGCCCTGGGCGCTGGCCGCAGCCTTCCCCCCGCGGGCGCCGGCCGCAGCCTCCGGCCGTCGGCTTCCCGCAGCATGCAGCCTGCTGGTCTGCCTGCATGGAGAGCAGCTCGCAGGGCTTCTGCCTGCCTGCAGGGCGGGGAGGGGAGAGCTGCCTTCCTCTAACGGGGGAGAAGCCATCTGGAGGCTGAAAACCTGAAGAGCTGCTCTTGGCTGGTTTGGTTTGGGGTTTGGTTTGTTTTGTTTTCCCCTTGTTGTTCTTTTTCCCCCTGGGTGTGCTTAAAGCTAAATCCATTTCACTCCAAGGTGTCTGCAACACGTGCAAGGGGCTTCCAGCAAGGGCCTCCTCCCTCTTCTGGGGGGTTTCATGGAGAGGTGCTGAGCCTCCTGCAGGCAGTTTGGGTTTAGGAGCCAGGCTGCCTTCTTAATGATAGAATTGATTGCAGAAAAGGGAGGGGAAGGGAGGGGGAATGGCCTCGAATCCTTTGGCAGTGGGCTGCAGTTCCTCCTTTGTTTGCAGGCTGTGGTGTCCTCAAACTCCTTCTCTCCTCTCCTTCTCCTTTTCTCTCTCTCCTTTGACTAAAGCTTCCCTGAGAGGGCAGTTCCACAGTGCAAGCTGGTGCTAACCAAGAGGATTTAGCCTGGAGAGTGGAGTGCTTGGACACCCACCAGGCTCACAGCTGTCTGTGGGGTGTCTGGTGTCTGTCTGGTGATGATGGCTTGTCTTGGGCAGCAGGATGTCCCCCATCAGCACAGCATCAGCACCCCAAGCCTTCTGGGGGTAAGAGGGACAGCTCTGGCCTGCAGTCCCAGCAGGGCAGGGGTTGGAAGGGACCTCTGAAGGTCATCCAGTCCAAGCCCCTGCCAGAGCAGGGCACCCAGGGCAGGGCACCCAGAACACATCCAGGTGGGGCTGGAAGGTCTCCAGAGAAGGAGACTCCACCACCTCTGGGCAGCCTGCTCCAGCCCTGTGGGGCACTGCAGGCTGGTTGCCACCCCTGACATCCCCCCTCAGGTCCCCAGACCTCTGGCAGTGGCCTCTTACTGCTGAGTTTTAGCAGCCCCCTAAAGGTGCTCCCTCTCACCCTTACACATCTGTGTCACCCTGGGAAAGGGGTCCTGCTGCAAACCCGTGCCTCCAGCTGTGCTGTGCCTCCAGCTGTGCTGTGTCCCCTGTGCTCAGGTAGTCCAGAGGCAGCTTTTGGGTGGTTGAGTGCTGAGCACTCAGCCCCAGCGAGCGGCAAAGCCATCGAGCATCACTGCCGGGTTTTATGCCTCATCATTTACAAACACACCCCTGGTGCTTAAACATGTGGAAACAGATCGTTAAGCACATCATTAATCTTCCCCTGCCCACCTAATCAACAATCAATTCCTCCTGCTGCAGCCTGGGGTGATGCAGCTCTCAAGGCAGCCCTGGTGGAAGGGAGAGCCGAGGCCAAGCCTTGTCCCCTGCTCACCACAGCCCTGCAGCAGCTCCGGACCTGGCTGGCTCTGGGAAGCCTTCCTGCAGCAGCTCTGGACCTGGCTGGCTCTGGGAAGCCTTCCTGCAGCAGCTCTGGACCTGGCTGGCTCTGGGAAGCCTTCCTGCAGCAGCTCCGGACCTGGCTGGCTCTGGGAAGCCTTCCTGCAGCAGCTCCGGACCTGGCTGGCTCTGGGAAGCCTTCCTGCAGCAGCCCCGGACCTGGCTGGCTCTGGGAAGCCTTCCTGCAGCAGCCCCGGACCTGGCTGGCTCTGGGAAGCCTTCCTGCAGCAGCTCTGGACCTGGCTGGCTCTGGGAAGCCTTCCTGCAGCAGCCCTGGACCTGGCTGGCTCTGGGAAGCCTTCCTGCAGCAGCTCTGGACCTGGCTGGCTCTGGGAAGCCTTCCTGCAGCAGCCCTGGACCTGGCTGGCTCTGGGAAGCCTTCCTGCAGCAGCTCTGGACCTGGCTGGCTCTGGGAAGCCTTCCTGCAGCAGCCCCGGACCTGGCTGGCTCTGGGAAGCCTTCCTGCAGCAGCCCCGGACCTGGCTGGCTCTGGGAAGCCTTCCTGCAGCAGCCCTGAAGTCCAGGCCAAGGCTGAGCTTGCCCTTGGTGGGCAGAGGCACTGACTGGTGCCCCCAGGGCTGGAGCTCTGCCTGAGCCTTGCAGCCTGGGGTTGCTGGGGTTGCCCAGCAGGAGGGTGGATCTCATGCTCTGTGGTCTCTGTCAGGCTCTGCTGCCACCCAGCATGACCTGGCAGAAACACTGAAGTCCAGCCAGGGCACGTGTAGAGTCCTGCCCCTGGGGGAGAACAACAGCTGGGGGAGCAGGACAGGTAGGGTCTGAGCTGCTGGAGAGCAGCTCTGGGGAAAAGGGCCTGGGAGTCCTTGTAGACAGCAGGCTGCCCATGAGCCAGCAGTGTGCCAAGGGCATCCTGGGGTGCAGCAAGAGTGTGGTTGAAAGATGTTCTCTGCCCTGCCCTGCTGAGGCCTCACCTGCAGAGCTGTGCCCAGCTCTGGGCTCCCCAGCTCAGGAAGGGCAAAGATCTGCTGGAGAGAGTCCAGCACAGAGCCACTGAGCTGCTGAGGAGCAGCTCTGATGTGAGGAGAGGCTGAGAGCTGGGGGTGGTTAGCCTGGGGCAGAGCAGCCCCAGAGGGGATCTGATCAGTGCTGATCAACACTGGTTGATCAATGTCCTCCTGACATCAATGCTGGTCAGGAGGATGGGGCTGGGCTCTTGCCAGAGGTGGCAGTGGCAGGAGGGGAGGCAGCAGGCACAAAGCAGAACCCAGCAGGTTTCACTGGAACAGGAGGAGAAAGTCATTTGGTGTGAGGGTGCTGGAGCCCTGGAGCAGGCTGCCCAGAGAGGCTGTGCAGTCTCCTGCTCTGGAGCCTTCCCAGCCCCCCTGGATGTGTTCTGTGTGATTGGCTCTGGCTCATCCTCCTCCAGCAGGGGGGTGGACTGGCTGCTCTCCAGAGGTCCCTCCCAGCCCTTCTGTGGTGAATGGATTTGGCTTTGTTCGGTGTGAGGCTCGTGGTTCAAGTGCCCCCAGAAAGAGAGGACTCCTGGGCAACAGAAGAGGGGAGGGCTGCAGGAAGGAGAAGGCATCACAGCCCCCCCTGAAGCTGCAGGAGGCTCAGGGCAGGCAGAGTGTCTGTAATTACAGGAGAGAAAAGCTAATTGGTAATAATAACAATTAAGAGCCACGTGCTTGCAGCTGGCAGGGATGTATGGGTGGGGGTGGTGAGATTGGGAGCAGCTCTGCAGAGGACCTGGGGGTGCTGGTGGGGGAGAAGCTGGGCAGGAGCCAGCAATGGGCACTGGCAGCACAGGAGGCCAAGGGCAGCCCCAGCCTGTGCTGCCAGTGCCCATTGCCAGGGCTGGAGAGAGGGATCCTGCCCCCCTGCTCTGCCCTGGGGGGGGAACCTCACCTGCAGGGCTGGGGCCAGCACAAGAGAGACCTGGAGCTGCTGGAGAGGGCAGGAGGAAGGGCAGTGTGAGAGGGTGTCTGGTCCCTCTGGGTGTCCCATCCCCACTCAGCTGCTCCTGCTGGGGCTCGGTTGCA
Source organism: Dryobates pubescens (assembly GCF_014839835.1). Taxonomy (NCBI): domain Eukaryota; kingdom Metazoa; phylum Chordata; class Aves; order Piciformes; family Picidae; genus Dryobates; species Dryobates pubescens. The sequence goes on along the minus strand of NC_071624.1, from coordinate 1,148,122 downwards.
GGCAGCTGAGTGCCTCAGGCGAGCAGGAAGAGACCTGCCAGGGATAATGAAACTGTAAAATATTGTTTGGGTTTCTCCTTTTTTATCATCTTTTAATATCTGGCAGGACTGTGTGTGAGCAGGAGGCCCTGGTGAGCTGGCAGTGACAGGTTAAAGGGCTCCAATAAAGATTAGATGCTCCACTATCTGCTAAGGAAATTGCATCAAAGTGTTTCCTCCTGCCTGCTCCCATTCATTTCCTCTGCTGGCTGCTGGAGCTGCCTCATATCCTGCTGCAGCAGGCAGGGGCTAAGAGGCACTTCCATTATCTCAATCATCCCCCTGCTTATCAGGCACTTAGGAGTCCCCCCCACAGCCATGCCTTGGGGGTAGCAGCGCCACGGGGGCACAGCCAGCAGCCAAAGGGAACTGTGGCCACCTCGTCTGTGAGGCCAGGAGCAGCTCCCCGCTGCCAGCCGGGCGGTGGAGCTGGGTGGTGGAGCTGGGTGGAAGCCTGGTCCCTTCGGGCACCTGGGCCCTCGCCCAGCCTCTGGCTTCTGGGGGCCACAGATGCCAACCACTGACCGGCGATGGTTGGGACTGGGGGGGGATGAGAATGAGGGACTGGCAGCTGGGAGGGACTGGCAGCCCACAGCTCTGCTCTCCTTCTCTTGCAGCCTGCCCCGTGGGGACGTTCAAGGCCAGGCAGGGCACAGGGCTGTGCGCCCCCTGCCCCCCCAACAGCCGCTCCGCCGCCGAGGCTGCGCCGCTCTGCAGCTGCCGCAACGGCTTCTACCGGGCGGACCTGGACCCCCCGGCAGCTGCCTGCACCAGTGAGTACCGGGGCAGGACCTGGGGCTGCAGGGCCTCCTCCCGCTGCAGGGAGGCTGCAGGGACAGAGCCATCAGCCTCTGGGTCTCCTTTCCTGCCCACACCCCGTGGCCGAGGGGAGCGGCAGAGCTGCCTGGTGGTCAAACCCCACAGCCCCGTGCCCGTTCCCAGCGGCAGACCTTGGCTCTGCCTCACTCAGAGCAGGGGCTGAGCTTCCCTGGCACCACGTGGCCCTTGTTGGCACCTGTGGCACCTCCAGAGATCATCCAGTCCGAGCCCCTGCCAGAAGAGGATCAGGCAGGGCAGGTCACACGGGAAGGCATCCAGATGGGTCTTGAAAGTCTCCAGAGGAGACTCCACAACCTCTCAGGGCAACCTCTCTGTCCTTCCCCCCACTGCTGCCCCTGATGTGAGTCCCACATCCCTTCTCCAAACCCCTTTGGACATCTCCACTGAGCTGCTGGCACTGTGGGGGAAGCCCAGGGTGGGCTGTCCCTGGTGCCTTGGGTCCAGTGAAGACACTGCACTGGCAGCTGCTCCCAGGCAGGCGCAGGGACTGCAGTACAGGGAAGGGAATGTGGAGGGAAGGGATTTTTTAATCTTCTTGTATTTAATCTGTTGGTTCCAAAGGCTGTCATTTCCCTCAGCACAAAGCTTCCATCCATGGTATCCATGGCAACAGCTCACACAGCTCCCAAAGTGCTGCCTGGGGGCAGCTAAGGGGGCAGGGGCAGAGGGTAGGTCAGGCAGGGAGCTGGGCAGAGGTGGCCTCCCGTGGCCCACCAGAGCAGGGAGTCAGCCTACAGCTTCCAGGTACTAGAAGGCTGCTCTAAGGACTCCCTGGAGCCTTCCTTTCTCCCTAGAGGCTGAACAGCCCCAGCCCTCCAGCCTGAGTGGCCTCCTGCCCCGTTCAGTGCTTGCAGTGGGAGCTGCGCTGAGCTCCTGCCCTCCGAACCTCTGTGCTGGCTCTTGGTGCATTTCATCCATGCAGTTTCGATGTCCTGCAGCCCCTGAGCTGCTCAGGGGGCAGCAGGCAGCACAGGCTCTGCTCCATGCTGTTAACTACCTGAGCTCCCAGCTCCAGATATTGAACCCCTAATGACTGCTTTCCCTCCCTGCCTCTCTCCGCCTGCTCCTCCGCAGCAGCTCCATGGCCTTGCCCTTGCTGTGCTGATCTGTGTGAGACTGCTCCAGGGGAGCACTGCAGCTGCCTCAGCATCTCCTCAGCACTACAGGGGGTCCCTCTTTGCAGGTGGATCTGCCTGTGTGCTGCAGGGGGGGGGCTTCTTTTGCACACAAAGTGCATTTGTGCTGTGGGAGTCTTCATCTCCAGCTGTGGGACTGCCCTCTGTGGCTGGCAGTGTTGGGTGCTCAGCACTGCCAACAATCACAGCCTGGCTCCCAGTGCAGGCAACCTATGGAGACAAATCAGAAGAGACCTCCAGAGCTCACCCAGCCCTACCCCTGCCCCCAGCAGGGACATCCTCCCCTAGAGCAGGTTGCTCACAGCCCTGTCCAGCCTCACCTTGAACATCTCCAGGGCTGGGCCCTCAACTGGCACCTCCCTGGGCAACCTGCTGCAGAACTTGTTCCTCACTTCCAATCTCAATCTGCTCTGCTCCAGTTTGAAGCCATTGCCTCTGCTGCTGTCCCCGCAGCCCTTTGGGAGCAAGGCTGAGGCAGGAGGTGCTGAGGTGTGCAGATGTGTGCAGTGTCCCTCTGTGTGTTGGAGCTCCTGCTGAGCCCCAGCCCGAGGAGGTGGGCAGGGACCCCCTGAAGCGCTGTCCCCGCGGGCAAGCATCCCCTCGGGCCCCTGCCCTGTGCGCAGGCAGGGACCCCTCCCAAGCGCTCCCCCCGCCCCCGGCAAGCGTCCCCTCGGGCCCCTGCCCGGTGCGCAGGCAGGGACCCCTTCCAAGCGCTCCCCCCGCCCCCGGCAGGCGTCCCCTCGGGCCCCTGCCCGGTGCGCAGGCAGGGACCCCTCCCAAGCGCTCCCCCCGCCCCCGGCAGGCGTCCCCTCGGGCCCCTGCCCGGTGCGCAGGCAGGGACCCCTCCCAAGCGCTCCCCCCGCCCCCGGCAGGCGTCCCCCTCGGGCCCCTGCCCTGTGCGCAGGCAGGGACCCCTCCCAAGCGCTCCCCCCGCCCCCGGCAGGCGTCCCCTCGGGCCCGCGGAACGTGATCTCGCTGGTGAACGAGACCTCCATCATCCTGGAGTGGCACCCGCCGCGGGACACGGGCGGCCGCGACGACCTGCGCTACAACATCGTCTGCAGGAAGTGCGGCGCCGACGGCCGCGCCTGTGCCCGCTGCGACGACAACGTGGCCTTCGTGCCGCGCCAGCTGGGGCTCACCGGCACCCGCGTCCTCATCAGCAGCCTCTGGGCGCACACCCCCTACACCTTCGAGATCCAGGCCGTCAACGGCGTCTCCAGCAAGAGCCCCTTCCCCCCGCAGCACGTCTCTGTCAACATCACCACCAACCAAGCCGGTGAGTCCCGGCGGTGCCGGGCAGGGGCTTAGCTGTGCCCTGCCAGGGAGGGGTTTAGCTGTGCCCTGCCAGCTGCCTGTGGAAGGAAGCTCCAGCTCCGCTGAGACCGGGGATAAGGAAGAAGTTCCTGGTGGTGAGGGTAGGGAGGCACCGGCACAGGTTGCCCAGGGAGGCTGTGGCTGCCCCCTCCCTGGAGGTGTTCAACCCTGGAGCAGCCTGTGCTGGTGGGAGGTGTGCCTGCCCGTGGCAGGGGGCTGGAGCTGGAGGAGCTTTAAGGTGCCTTCCAACCCAACCGTTCTAGGAGTCTATGAATCTGCTTCTAAAAGCTTCTGGGTGTGAGTGGTGGCTGCAGGGAGCCTGCAGTTAGTCCTCGTGGGCTGGAAAGCAGCAAGTGGGGAGAAAAGGCAGGGCCGGAGAGGGGGACAGGGCTGGGTGTCTGCACCCTGGGCAGAGGGAGAGCTGAGCTGTGGGGGGCCCAGGGTGAGGACTGCTGTCAGGTTTCTATCCCCCTCTGGATCCCCTGGGGCCAGGACAGCATTGCCATTCCCCTGCCTTGCCCAGGTGGGAGCAGGCAGATGGGGGGAGGCCAGCCTGGAAACGCAGCCTGGCTGCCTTGCAGCACAGAGGGAGCAGCACCCCAGGGCTGAGCTCTGGCTTCATCTCCCCCAGCACTTCCCTCTCCCATCACTTCCCTCTTGTTCCCTTTTCCAGGCTCCCCTCTCCCTTTCCCTCCCTCTTCCTGATCAGGCCCCAGGAGCTGAACAGGCAGCTCTGAGCCAAGCTGGGATGCTGGCAGGGTGGATGTGCAGATGGCAAGGGGGGACCTGGTCCCAGGCTGCAGTGAGGAGCACAGGGAGAGGAGGGTATGGAAACCCATCTGCTGTGGGCACAGACAGGGGGTGGGAATGTCTGCTCTGTGCCAAGCAGGCAGCCTTTGCCAACCTGCTGCCTCAGGTGAGCAGGACCCAGAACCCTGCTGTAAATATTTCAGTCTCCTGCCTCTTGTGCTCTCAAACCTGCCTCTTATTTCAGGTCTTTGTTCTTCTGGGTGGGCTTTTTGGTGTTTATTTGCTCATCCCCCCGCCCCAAGACTGCCTAGGAGCTGGGAGCAGCCAGGGCCATCAGGCTGTACCCTGCTGCTCCCTGCTTTGTCTTGCAGAGGCTGAGTCTTGCTGTGGGAATGCTCCCAGTGCCCGTGGGGTAACCCGGGGGAAATGCAGCAGGTGTGCCACGGGCAGGAGCAGGGCTGTGCTGCTGGAATCCCATTGGATTTGCACCCAGTGTCCCCACAGGGGGGCTGACTCTGGGCTGGTTTAGTGCACCTGGCCCCGGGAGCTGCTGCCAGTCCCATCCCGTGCTGAGGAGGCAGACAATGCAGCAATCAACAAAGAGCAATCAGCTGAGTGCTTAATTCCAGCCCATGGGCATCTTCCTGGAGTGGATGTGGAGAGATCAAAGCCCAGAAAAACCACCAACAGCATTAAATGTGTTGGGTAAACAAAGGTGGTGCTGAGCTGTCGACTTCTCCTGCTGCAGCCTCTTGGAAAGAGCTCCTGCTGCTCCCAGATTCCCCCTGGCAGGATGCTGTGCCCCCAGCTGATCATGCCGGGCTCAGCTCTGCCCCAGACCCACGCTGAGGAGGCATTTTCCCTGCCCAGCACTGCTTGCATAGCAAGGAAGAGGAGGAGGAGGACAGAGAAGGTGGCTGGACAGGGAGCTGACCCTGCTGGCAGGTCATGCCAGTGCCACCTGAGCCTTGCCAGGGCTCTCTTGGAGGCCTCTGGGGGGATGGGGTGCAGGAAGGAGGTGCTGCTGCCTGGCTCTGGCCCTCTCAAGCATTACTTGGAGGGCAAAAAGCCTTTGGAAAAGTGGCCTGTGGCTGATTCTGTGGTTTGGTGTCCTAGAGGGTGTGGATCCAAGCTGCAGCAGGGATCTCAGGAGGCCTTTCTGCACTGGAAGTGTTCTCAGGCGCTGGATCTCCCAGGGCAGTGCTGGGGTCCCCATCCCCAGGGGTGTTCCAGCAGTGTGTGGAGCTGCTGCTCAGGGCTGTGGTTTGGAGGTGACCCTGCTGGGGTGAGGGTTGGACTGGAGGAGCTTGGAGGTCTCCTCCAGCCGAGGATGTTCTGTGGTTCTTGGTGGCGGGAGGATGACCTTGCTGCTGCCAGGCCTGCTTGGCTGCAGCCATGCTCTGCTCCAAGGGTGCTCTGGTGCCCAGCAGCTGCAGAGCAGCCCTGAGATGGCTCCAGGGCATGTGTGAGGCAGGGAGCAGCAGCAGTGGGGTCAGGTCCTGGCAGCTGCTTCAGGGAACCTGCTGGCTTGCCTCTGGTGTGCTCCATGAGTGGTGGTGCATGCCTGGGGGGCACTGGTTGGAAACACTGGCAGGGAGGGGAGGGGGTGGGACAGAAGGACAGAGGGCTGCATGCTTGGCCGGTGCTCAGCACCTTGCTTGCCCCAACAAGATGCACAGGGCCCCTCTGGTTTGCTGTCTGATACCTTGGCTGCCTTTGAGCCACCCTTGCATCATGGTCTGGGGGTGGGCTGGGAGCTGAGGGAAGGTTTGAGGCTGTTCTGCAAGTTGTGGAAGTAAAGCTCCTGGGAGAGGCACATCTGGGAGCTGGGGAAGAGCATCCCCTGAGAGCCTCTAGAGTGCACCCAGCAAGTCCTCTGGGACAGGCCTGAGCCAAAGCTATGCTCAAGCTTCAGCACCCTGGGGTCCCCTTCCTGGCCTGGGGTGTTTGCTGTCGTGCTCAGGGTGGGCAGATGACTTCTGCTCCTCTTGCTGCCAGCCTGTGGGGTGGCAGCCGTGGCACAGGCTCTGGCAGCGCTGGGTGCTGGCTCCCCCACGCTGTTACAGCAAAAGCTGTCAAGCAGAGCTGGAGGCCACCACTGAGCCTGGGTTGTCTCCTCTGGGGAGAGCTCTTCTCTGTGTGCCCCACCCTGGGAGACAGCCTTGGAGCAAACAGTCCCAGGGAGAAGGAGCACTGAGCATTTCTCAGCCCCTAATTAAAAAGAGTAATTGGTTTAAGCAGCAGAATTCCCTCTGCAGCCTGCTGCTCTGGCTCCAGAGGCTTCTCCTCCCACCACTGAGCCCCCCAGGAGGACAGCCACTGGCATGGGAGGTGCTCCACCTGCCCAGGAGATTCGGCCCTCTCCCCAGGGCCCTTATTCGGCCCTCTCCCCAGGCCCTTGGTCCTACTGCTCTGCATTAATCTTCCCTCCCTCCCTCCCTGCTTCCCGGGCAGCGCCCTCCACCGTGCCCATCATGCACCAGGTGAGTGCCACCATGAGGAGCATCACTCTGTCCTGGCCCCAGCCCGAGCAGCCCAACGGCATCATCCTGGACTACGAGCTGCGCTACTACGAGAAGCTGAGCCGCATCTGCACGCCCGACGGCGCCAGCCCCGTGGGCTCCCGGCCCGCCGCGGTGAGCTGGGCTGGCAGCCCGGGCACAGGGGGGCTGGGGGCACCTGCAGCTGGCTGGCTCGCTGCTGGGGAGGGGGCTCGGGTCCGCAGGAGCTGCGAGAGGAGCAGCCTCTGTGAGCCTTTTGTCCTGGGAAGGGCCTGGGTGGTGGCACGGGGTGGTGGCACATGGTGGTGGCACGGGTACCGCGGTGCCCGTGCAGGCACCGGAGGGTGGGAGCGAGGTGCAGGCAGAGGAGGGGCGGTGAGCTGTGGGTGTGCAGCCCTGGGGCAGGATTCTCCCTCGCTGCTTGGTGCCCTGGCTCTGTGGCTGCTGTGGGCAGCAGGGAGCTGGAGGTGAGGACACAGAATCGTTGTTGGGGTTGGAAAAGCCTTCCAGGGTGGTCCCAGCCTGACACCACCACGGGCACTGCATCCCAGGTGTCAGGAGGAAAGGACAGGCAGAGCCAGGAGCAGCAAAGGTGGTCAGGGCTGTCCCTGCCCCGGGGCACTGCCTCCTGCCGTGTCCTTGCCAGCTGGGCACCTGCTCTCCAGCCTGGCAGGGAGCCCTGGCAGGCCCAAGCTGGTCCAGCCCTGCCTCTTGCCAGCTCCCATGGCTTGCTCCAGGGGTCACCAACGAGAGGATGCTGAGCTCTCCAGCAGCCCCTTCGCAGCACAGCGCTGGGGGCAGCCTTGCAGAAGGGGAGAGCTGAGACCTGCGAGGCTGGCACCGAGGTTTAGCACAGCAGAGCAGGGACCAGGGAGGCTCTGGGGAGGGGCAGCTGCCCTTGAAGCTGTTGGAGCAGGGTCTCCCCGGGGGGGGTTGGTGATTCCATAGCATCAAGATGCTTCTGGAATGTGCAGGGAGATCTCTGGGTGGAAGAGGAGGAGTTTGCCCCTCAGGAGTGGCTTTGCTCTGGGTGCTTCTCTGGAGGCCTTCAAGGCCCAGGTGGGCAGAGCCACTTGGATTCTGTCACCTCTGGAGGTCCCTTCCAGCCCCTGCCAGGCTCTGGTCCTGCGCTCCTCTTGTTTCCCTGCTGCTGCTCCCTGCTCCTCGCCGTGGTGGCGCCGGGGGGGTGCTGCAGGGACCCCCTCAGCTCCCAGACTGAGCTCAGGCCTGGCCCCTCTGGGCTGCTCCCTACCAGGGCTGAGTGCAGCTGGGAGCATCCAAGCCACCTTGCCCAGGCTCTGACAGTGGTGCCCCTGGGGCAGAGCCAGGGCCGCCGCGCCGTGCCCCTGCACGTGAGCCCCACCCCCGCCGGCGAGGGGGACGGGTGGGCTGTGAGGCTTTGCCCCCTTGCTGCTGCCCATCCCTGCTGACCCCCTCTGTGCCCAGCAGGACCACAACGAGTACAACTCGTCCCTGGCACGCAGCCAGACCAACACGGCGCGGCTGGAGGGGCTGCGGCCTGGCATGGTGTACGTGGTGCAGGTGCGGGCACGGACCGTGGCTGGCTACGGCAAGTACAGCGGCAAGATGTGCTTCCAGACCCTCAGCGACGGTGAGTGCCAGCACATGGGCACCGGGGGGGCTGCCGGGCACCGGGGAGGCTGCCGGGCACCGGGGGGCTGCCGGGCACCGGGGGGCTGCCGGGCACCGGGGGGGCTACCGGGCACCAGGGGGGCTGCCGGGCACCAGGGGGGCTGCCGGGCACCGGGGCTGCTGGGCACCAGGGGGGCTGCCGGGCACTGGGGAGGCTGCTGGGCATGGGGGTGCTGCTGGGCACCGGGGGGCTGCCGGGCACCAGGGGGGCTGCCGGGCACTGGGGAGGCTGCTGGGCATGGGGGTGCTGCTGGGCATCGGAGGGGCTGCCGGGCACCAAGGGGCTGCTGGGCACCGGGGGGCTGGTGCCCATCAAGCTGTCTGCCGGGGCAGCGTGGTGAGAGTCCGCTCCGACCCGCCCCGAGCTCTGCCCGCTCCGACCCGCCCCGAGCTCTGCCCGCTCCGACCCCCTCCCGAGCTCTGCCCGCTCCGACCCCCCCCCGAGCTCTGCCCTCTCCGACCCCCCCCCGAGCTCTGCCCGCTCCGACCCCCTCCCGAGCTCTGCCCGCTCCGACCCCCTCCCGAGCTCTGCCCGCTCCGACCCCCCCGAGCTCTGCCCGCTCCGACCCGCCCCGAGCTCTGCCCGCTCCGACCCCCCCGAGCTCTGCCCGCTCCGACCCGCCCCGAGCTCTGCCCGCTCCGACCCCCCCCCGAGCTCTGCCCGCTCCGACCCCCCCCGAGCTCTGCCCGCTCCGACCCCCCGAGCTCTGCCCGCTCCGACCCCCTCCCGAGCTCTGCCCGCTCCGTCCCCACCCCGAGCTCTGCCCGCTCCGACCCCCTGAGCTCTGCCCGCTCCGACCCCCCCCGAGCTCTGCCCGCTCCGACCCGCCCCGAGCTCTGCCCGCTCCGACCCCCCCTGAGCTCTGCCCGCTCCGACCCGCCCCGAGCTCTGCCCGCTCCGACCCCCCCCCGAGCTCTGCCCGCTCCGTCCCCCCCCGAGCTCTGCCCGCTCCGTCCCCCCCCGAGCTCTGCCCGCTCCGACCCGCCCCGAGCTCTGCCCGCTCCGTCCCCACCCCGAGCTCTGCCCGCTCCGACCCCCCCCCGAGCTCTGCCCGCTCCGACCCCCCCCCGAGCTCTGCCCGCTCCGACCCCCCGAGCTCTGCCCGCTCCGACCCGCCCCGAGCTCTGCCCGCTCCGACCCCCCCGAGCTCTGCCCGCTCCGACCCCCCCCGAGCTCTGCCCGCTCCGACCCGCCCCGAGCTCTGCCCGCTCCGTCCCCCCCCCGAGCTCTGCCCGCTCCGACCCCCCCCCGAGCTCTGCCCGCTCCGTCCCCCCGAGCTCTGCCCGCTCCGACCCGCCCCGAGCTCTGCCCGCTCCGACCCCCCCCGAGCTCTGCCCGCTCCGACCCGCCCCGAGCTCTGCCCGCTCCGTCCCCGCCCCGAGCTCTGCCCGCTCCGACCCCCCCCGAGCTCTGCCCGCTCCGACCCCCCCGAGCTCTGCCCGCTCCGGCCCCCCCCGAGCTCTGCCCGCTCCGACCCCCTGAGCTCTGCCCGCTCCGACCCCCCCCGAGCTCTGCCCGCTCCGACCCCCCCGAGCTCTGCCCGCTCCGACCCCCTCCCGAGCTCTGCCCGCTCCGACCCCCCAAGCTCTGCCCGCTCCGACCCCCTCCCGAGCTCTGCCCGCTCCGACCCCCCAAGCTCTGCCCGCTCCGACCCCTTTAGGCTGCCAGGCCTAAAGCTTTTTTCCCTTCTTGAAGCTTTCCTTCTCTCCTAAAGCTCTTCCCCTTCCCCAGGGCCACGTTTGCCCCCAGGGCAGGGAGGGGAGACCCGGGCAGGGCAGCTGGAGGGAAGGAAATGGTGCTGAACCCCCTCAGCGGCTCCAGTGTTCAGGATTAGAGAAGCAAAAAGCAAACTCCTGCCTCAAAGCAGCAATTAATTGCAATTTAATAAGGCTGGAGAGTGAGGATTATTAAATAATAATTGATTGTTAGATGAGAAATGTGCTGGGCTGCAGCAGAGCAGGAGAGAGGGCTCTGCCTGCCGGTAATTAACTGCCGGGCTGAGAGGCACAGATAAAAGGGTGCTAAACGCCTGCTTTTGGTGAATATTCCTTTAACCCTTACCTGTGGCTGCAGGCACAGCCTGGCACAGCTTCCTGGGGGCGCTTGGGAAGGGTCCTGGAGGGCTGCAGAAGCTCCCAGGGGCATGGGGTCTGCTGGTGGGGCAGAGCAGGGCAGGGAAGAGAGAGGGCAGGCAGCACAGTCATGGATTCATGAATGGGTTGGGCTGGAAGGGACCTCAGAGACCACCCAGCTCCAAGCCCCTGCCACGGGCAGGGACAGCTCCCACCAGCACAGGCTGCTCAGGGCCTCATCCAGCCTGGCCCTCAACACCCCCAGGCAGGAGGCAGCCACAGCCTCCCTGGGCAGCCTGTGCCAGGCTCTCCCCAGCCTCACTGCCAACAATCTCTTCCTCCTCTCCACTCTCAGTCTCCCCTCTCCCAGCTCAAAGCCATTGTTCCTCATCCTGGCACTCCCAGCCCTTGTCCAGAGTCCCTCCCCAGCTCTCCTGGAGCCCTTCAGCTGCTGGAAGCTGCTCTGGGGTCTGCCTGGAGCCCTCTCTTCTCCACAGCGGTGCCAGGGGGCTTTCCTGGCTTTCCCCCACACGTGCCCAGTCCTCCCTGTGCACTGGGACTCTCACCACCAGCCCCCACTCCCACCCGGATCCCCTTTGCCCCAGCGCCCTCCCATGGGAGCAGCACCCACGGAATCAGGAGTGTTATGGGCCCCCCACCCAGGAGGCTGCTCTGACTCCATGAGTGTGAGGGCAAATTCATCCCCTGCCTCTTCTCTTGCAGATGACTACAAGTCAGAGCTGAGGGAGCAGCTGCCTTTGATTGCAGGCTCTGCAGCAGCTGGGGTGGTCTTCATCGTCTCCCTGGTGGCCATCTCCATCGTCTGCAGCAGGTGGGTCCCCGTGGGCTGCTGTGTCCCTGCAAGCTGGAGCTGCTTAGACACAGCTGGGAGAGGTTTCACAGAGTGGTACTTGGGAGAAGAGCCTCTGAAGACACTGGGCACAGTATTCCAGGTGAGGGGGAGCAGAACCTCCCTCCACCTGCTGGCCCCTCTCTTCTTCATGCCTCCCAGGATGCCCTCTGCCTTCTTGGCCAGGAGGGCGCCTTGCTGGCTCATGGTCAGCCTGGTGTCCACCAGCACTCCCAGGTCCTTTTCCCCAGAGCTGCTCTCCAGCAGCCAGCCCCTCCCTGTTGTGCAGGGGCTGTGTTCCCCAGCTGCAGGACTCTGCCCTCACCCTGCTTGGATTTCATTTGGTTTCTCCCTGCCCAGCTCTCCAGACTGTCCTGGGTAGGAGGTGAGGGATGCCCTGGAGCTGGCAGCAGGGAGGGTGCTGCTGGCAGGGCAGCGCTGGGGCCATGGCTGCCCCTGAGCCCTGTGTGCCCTGTGCCCGCAGGAAGCGTGCCTACAGCAAGGAGGCTGTGTACAGTGACAAGCTGCAGCACTACAGCACCGGCAGAGGTGAGCACCCAGCCCTGCATGCCCCACCCCTGCCCCACCCCAGCACCTTCTGGTGGCCATGGAGGGGGGAGGAAAGCCGCAGGGTGCATGTGGGGAGGGCGCTAGGGCGGGAGCAGAGGTGTCTGCAGCTGTGTGCCACAGCAGGCAGGGGCTGGAAGGGGCCTCTGGAGGTCACCCAGCCCAGCCCCGGCCTGGGCTGCTGCCTGGCAGCATCAGGGTGGTCGGAAGAGCAGGCTCAGCACAGCCTCCTCTGCCAGGACCCAGCCTCCCACCCAGCTTTGGCTGGCATGGCGCTGGTGAGCCGTGGTGGTGCTGGTGAGCTCTGGTGATCAGCCGTGGTGGTGCCGGTGAGCCACGGTGGTGCCGAGGCAAGGGCTGAGGGCTGCAGATGGTTTGTCAATGGCTTAGCTGCCCTGACCCCACTGCTCTGGGCGGGCTGGGGCTCGGGGGCCGCTGGTCCTCGTGTGCCAGGGGGCAGAGCGGAGCAGGCTGGCAGCAGGCTGGCAGCAGGCTGCCTGGCAGCCCGAGGAGGCTTTGCTGCTCTCGGCTCTGTTTCCCCAGCGCCGGGATCAGTGGCTCAGGCTTGGTTACGATCCTGTAAATCCCTGTGTAATCCTGGCTGGAGCATCAGCTGCTCCTCTGGAGGAATTTATGGGGCAGTTAAAGGCTCTGAGACAGAGCTGTAAAGGGATTTATGAAGTGGGAGATGCCCAGATGGCTTCATTGCAGCCTTCCCTGCTCACCTCCCAGCCGCAGAGCTTTGGCCACAGAGGCTCCTTCTGAGGAGGGGAAGGCTCCCAGCCTGCTCCCCCTGAGGCCTGGGGGCCCTGCAAGCGCTTGTCCCTGGGGCTGGCACCAGCAGTGCCCCTCCACCAGGCTTGCAAGCCCCCTCCTCAGCTCCTTGGGCAGCAAAGGAGCCAGCAGCTGGCTTCAGGTTCCTGGAGCAGAGCCACAGGCAGGCTGTGGGCAGTGGTCTGCAAAGGCTTTGGGAGTAGAGTAGAGTAGAATAGAATTAACCAGGTAGGAAAAGACCTTTGAGATCATCCAGTCCAACCTCTCACCCAGCACCATCTGATCAACTCAACCATGGCACCAAGGGCCTCATCCAGGCTCTTCCTGAACACTTCCCGTGGGGATTGTAGCCATGGGCAGGGTCCTCAGCCATGGATCAAATGCTGCTAACCAGCATTAAGGAGAGGTGCTCTGGGGAGGAGGAGCAGGCAGCAATCTCATGGAATCATGGAATGATTTGGGTTGGAAAAGCCCTTTCAGGTCCTCAGTGCAGCCTCTCCCCAGCCCTCCCCAGGCTGGGGCTGGCCATGGCCTCAGCACCACAGCTCTGCCTCTCTGAGACCCCTCCAGGGATGGGCGCTTGGCCACCCCCTGGGCAGCCTGGGCCAGGCTTGGAGAAGCCTTCCAGGGAAGAAGTTTCTTCTGATGTTCAACCTCCCCTGGGGCAACTTGAGGCCATTTCCTCTCCTCCTGTCCCTTGTTGCTAGGGAGAAGAGATTGACCCCCACTCACCTCTACCCCACTGCAGCCTCCTCTCAGGGAGCTGTAGAGGTCTCCTTCAGCCTCCTCCTCTCCAGGCTGAACACCCCCAGCTCCCCCAGCTGCTCCTCCCCAGCCCTGTTCTCCATGTCCCTCTTGGTCTCCTCCAGAGATGACCTTGACTGCTGCACCCTGCTTGGTAATCTCAGGGTGAGCAGTGGCACAGGAGGACAAAGCCCCCGGGGAGGCCACAGCCCTTTCCGTGTCCCCCGCTGAGCCCCGGGGGTGGCAGTGGCTGCACTCTGCCCCGACGCCATGCCCCTGGGCAGCTCTGCAAGCCCCTCTGGGGCCTGTTCTGGTGCCTTGGAAGAGGGCAGGAGCTCACTGGCTGCATCTCCCTGCAGCACAGCCAGGGGCTGCTCCGTGCACCGTCCCCATGCAAGGGAGCTCGCCCTGGTCCCCAGGGCTGGCTGTGCCCTGTGGCTCCGCACAGGCTGGTGTTGGAGCTGCTGCGCTCTGTCTGTTCAGCAGCCTCCTGCAGCTCTCAGACCTTTCCTGGGTAAATTCCTTCTTCAGCCTTGCAAAGCTCCAGCAGAAGGGCAGCTGACTGGAGCTCAGGTCTGGAACTGCTCCCCAGTGTGGGGCAGGAGGAAGAGGAGGGTGACAGTGGAAGAACAGAGGGCAGGGAGGGTTCAGGGGAGAGGGTCAGGTGGAGCAGGTGGAAGGATGCTGATAGTTTGTGCAGGTGGCACAGGTGAGCACAGCCATGATGGGCATACAGAGGGCACAGGGGCACCCAGGACTCCAGTTCCTGGCCCTGGCACAACTGCTCTTGGTTTCCTCTCCCACACTCCCTGCCCCAAGGGTCTCCAGGCATGAAGATCTACATCGACCCCTTCACCTATGAGGACCCCAACGAGGCGGTGCGGGAGTTCGCCAAGGAGATCGATGTCTCCTTCGTGAAGATTGAGGAGGTCATTGGGGCAGGTAGGTCTGGGCAGCCCTTCCCACCCCCTCCCGGACCCCTCTGCTGCTTCTGCGTGCCCAGACACCCCCCTGCAGCACTGTCCTGCGGGTGCAGATGTGGTGCTGCAGCAGGAAGGCCTCGAGTGAGCCTCCGGACGTGCAGGTTGCAGGGGCTGGGGCGGGCAGGGGCTCGGTGCCAGCTCTCACAGCTGCTCTGAGCTGGAAGAGGCTCTGTGAATGTCTCTGCTGGCTGCCTGTGAGGCCTCCTGGGGTTCCCTACCTGGCTTCTCCAGGAGACAGGCAGGGAAGCCAGCTCGTGCTGCAGGCTGGGCCGTGTGCCCGTGCAGATGGATGTGGAGACACAGAGCTGTGTCAGCTGTGCTGCTTCCCTTCCCCTGCCTTGCCTCAGTCACTCTGGCAGAAGGGAAACTGAGAAGCCAAGGGGGAAGCTGCAAAGAAGCAACAGATTCCCAGCTTCACAGATGGCACTGGGCTGGGAGGAGCCCTGCAAGGGCATCCTGTCCAACCCCTCTGCAGTCACAGGGACACCTCCAGGCTGCCCAGGGACACATCCAGGCTGAGCTTGAATGTCTCCAGGGATGGAGCCTCAGCCCCCTCCCTGGGCATCCTGTGCCAGTGTCTGCCCAGCCTCCCTGTGCAGAGCTTCCTCCAGTGAGCTGCTTTGGTCAGGACCATGTCCAGCCATGGATCAGCTGCTCTGATCTTGCCTGGGTGAAGGCAAAGCTTCCCCACTGCATGTGAGAGGAGGCTTCCCCTGTGTTCTGAGTGAGGGGGCAGCAATGAGAGCAGCCCAATTATCCTCCAAGGCCACCCAGACTGTCAGTGCCAGCACCTTGTGTTTGAGGTTGTCCTTCAGCATTGATGATCTGATCACAGAGTCCCATCCTGCCAGGCTGGAAGTGCCCCCAGGGCCCCCCTGGCCCAACCTGCCCAGCTGATGGTGCAGCTGGAAGGAGCTGGCCCAGCCCCCTGGCAGGCTGAGGCTGAGCACTGCCCAAGGGAGGGGACTCCAGGGTCTGACTGTGCCCATGGGGAACGTTTCCCTCTGCAGCCCCCTGGCAGTCTCCCCAGCAGTGACCTGGTCCCACTGCTCCTTCCCTTGCTCTGCAAATCCTCCCTGTGGAAGTTTACAGGAGCAGCCTCAGGCTCTGCTCTGTCACAGGACCATGGAAGAGTGCCAGGGGCTGGCAGGGACCTCCAGAGCTCATCCAGTCCAACCCCTGCCAGGGCAGGGGCACCTAGAGCAGGCCACACAGGAGCTCATGCAGGCCAGGTCACCCCGGGGGAGGTCGGAAGCCCAAGCAGCTCCCGAGCAGGGCCAGGCAGGCGCTCTGCGGCGCGGGGCACGGCCGCGGCGTCGGCCGGCAGCGCCCGGCCCGCTCCGGGGGGCGGTGCCAGGAGCAGGTGGGAGCAGCTCCTGTCGCCCGCAGGGGAGTTCGGGGAGGTGTACAAGGGGCGGCTGCGGCTGCCCGGCAAGCGGGAGCTGGCGGTGGCCATCAAGACGCTGAAGGCCGGGTACTCGGAGCGGCAGCGCAGGGACTTCCTGAGCGAGGCCAGCATCATGGGGCAGTTCGACCACCCCAACATCATCCGCCTGGAGGGCGTGGTCACCAAGAGCCGCCCCGTCATGATCGTCACCGAGTTCATGGAGAACGGCGCCCTCGACTCCTTCCTGAGGGTGAGGCTCCGCGCTCCGGGCACTGCACACTGGGCTCTGGGCTCCGGGCACCGCGCACTGGGCTCCGCGCTCCGGGCACTGGGCTCCGGGCACCGCGCACTGGGCTCTGGGCTCCGGGCACCGCGCTCCGGGCTCCGTGCTCCGGGCACTGGGCTCCGCGCTCTGGGCACTGCACACTGGGCTCTGGGCTCCGCGCACTGGGCTCCGCGCTCCGGGCACTGCACACTGGGCTCCGGGCTCCGTGCTCCGGGCACTGGGCTCCGCGCTCCGGGCACTGCACACTGGGCTCTGGGCTCCGCGCACCGCCCACTGGGCTCCGCGCTCCGGGCACTGCACACTGGGCTCTGGGCTCCGCGCACTGGGCTCCGCGCTCTGGGCACTGCACACTGGGCTCCGGGCTCCGTGCTCCGGGCACTGGGCTCCGCGCTCTGGGCACTGCACACTGGGCTCTGGGCTCCGCGCACCGCGCTCCGGGCTCCATGCTCCGCGCACTGGGCTCCATGCTCTGGGCACTGCACACTGGGCTCTGGGCTCCGTGCTCTGGGCACTGGGCTCTGCACTCTGGGCACTGCACACTGGGCTCTGGGCTCCGCGCACTGGGATCCGCGCTCTGGGCACTGCACACTGGGCTCTGGGCTCTGTGCTCCAGGCACTGGGCTCCGCGCTCTGGGCACTGCACACTGGGCTCTGGGCTCCGCGCACCGCGCTCCGGGCTCCATGCTCCGCGCACTGGGCTCCACGCTCTGGGCACTGCACACTGGGCTCTGGGCTCTGTGCTCCGGGCACTGGGCTCCGCACTCTGGGCACTGCACACTGGGCTCTGGGCTCCGTGCTCCAGGCACTGGGCTCCGCACTCTGGGCACTGCACACTGGGCTCTGGGCTCCGGGCACTGGGATCCGCGCTCTGGGCACTGCATACTGGGCTCTGGGCTCCGTGCTCCAGGCACTGGGCTCCGCACTCTGGGCACTGCACACTGGGCTCTGGGCTCCGCGCACCGCACTCTGGGCTCCATGCTTCGGGCACTGGGCTCCGCGCTCTGGGCACTGCACACTGGGCTCTGGGCTCCGTGCTCCAGGCACTGGGCTCTGGGCTCCGGGCACTGCACACTGGGCTCTGGGCTCCGCGCACCGCACTCTGGGCTCCATGCTTCGGGCACTGGGCTCCGCACTCTGGGCACTGCACACTGGGCTCTGGGCTCCGCGCACCGCACTCTGGGCTCCATGCTCCGGGCACTGAGCTCTGCGCTCCGGGCGCTGCACACTGGGCACCGCGCACCGCGCTCCAGGCTCTGGGCACTGGGCTCTGGGCTCCGTGCATCATGCACAGGCTGGGCGGGCACCGGGCACACGCTGGGCCCGCACTGGGCGCACACTGGGCACAGGCTGGGCAGGCACTTGGTTTGCCCTGGGCATGTGCCAGGCACGTGCTGGGCACACAGTGGGCAGCTGCTGGGCACACGCTGGGCACACGCCCGGCACTCCTCTCACCTCCTCCCTTTCGCGAGTTTGCTGCCCCCCTCCTTCCCCAAGCACTTCCTGCTCTCAGCTGGCATCCGGGATGTTGGCATCTCCTCCTCTGATTCCCTGCTTCCCAGTGGTTCTCTGTCTCCTTGGCTCAGGAGCTGGCCGCTGTGTGCCAGCTGCCCCACAGGTGCTCTGTGCTGCCGTACTCTGCTTTAAGCAGGCAGAGCGGGGCAGAGCAGGGCAGCCGGGAGGGCCCCGGAGGGGTGCGGCGCCCTGCCAGGGCCGGGGGCGGGCAGCCCCGCTGCCGGGGCGGGCGCCGCGGGCTGACGCCGGTGCCCGCTCTTGCGGTGGCAGCAAAACGACGGGCAGTTCACGGTGATCCAGCTGGTGGGCATGCTGCGGGGCATCGCCGCGGGCATGAAGTACCTGGCCGAGATGAACTACGTGCACCGGGACCTGGCCGCCAGGAACATCCTGGTGAACAGCAACCTGGTCTGCAAGGTCTCCGACTTCGGCCTCTCGCGCTACCTGCAGGACGACACCTCCGACCCCACCTACACCAGCTCCCTGGTAGGTGCCCAACGGGGTGCCCTGCCCCTGCTGCCCTGCCCCTGCTGCATGGCCTCCTGCAGAAGCTCTCTCTTGGGCTGCTGAGCTGTGCCTGGGCACCAGGGCCACCTCCAGCCTCTGGAATGGGAGAGCCCTGGGCAGGCTGAGTTTGCACTGTGGCCTGGCTGCAGCCCCTCACTCTTCCTCCCTTGCTCGTGGGATGTCTCCCCCGGGCCTGGCCCTGCTGCCTTGGCTGCCCAGAGCCCTCCTGCAGGCAGCAGCCTTTGAGCACACAGCCCCTGTGCTGCAGCAGTGGCTCTGGGCTGAGGCATGGAGCAGCCTTTCCCCACCTTTGGAGCTAAACCAGATTATCTCATCTGTGCTTTTATTTAATTTGGGCTGTAATAGATCTGCCTGGCAGCTGGAAAGTGATGCTGTGCCTGCCATTGCATCACTCTGCCTCCCACAGCAGGGGGTTAGCTCTGGGGAGAGGCAGGGAAAACAACCCAGCAGTTAATTCCTCCATTTGCTGCTTACTCAAATCAAATGTTTTTGCCATTCCTCCTTCCACAGCAGCCAGCAGCACGCTGCAGAGGCACAGCAGTGGTGGCACTACCATGGGCACTGCAGCCCTGCCTCCGCTCAGTCCCAGGCCTGGCTCCCCCAGACCTTGGCTTCTCTGGTGGTTTCTTCCCCTCTCATTTCAGTGGTCCTTGCCCAAGGAGCAGTCCCTTCCCTGCATGCTGCCCCCTCCGCAGCACCTCTGCCCCCGACGTGGCTGCCAGCGCTTCCCAATCCAGCCAGGAGCTTGGACCTGCCCTGGCTTGGTGGGGGTCACTTAGCAGAGAGCTGCTTGGGTTGGAAAAGGCCTCTGAGGTCACCCAGTCCAACATCAACCCAGCCCCACCATGGCCACCAAACCCTGACCCCAAGGGCCATGGCCACAGGTTTCTGGAACCCCTCCAGGCATGGGGACTCCACCACCTCCCTGGGCAGCCTGTGCCAGTCCCTGACCACTCTGGCACCAAAGGCATTTTCCCTCCTCTCCAACCTAACTCTCCCCTGGCACAGTTCCAGGCCACATCCTCTCCTCCTATCAGCTGAGCCTAGGCAGCCATTCCCCACCTGCTTTCCCTTTTTGCCCAGGGAGGGAAGATCCCGGTGCGGTGGACAGCGCCGGAGGCCATCGCCTACCGCAAGTTCACCTCGGCCAGCGACGTCTGGAGCTACGGCATCGTCATGTGGGAGGTGATGTCCTTCGGGGAGAGACCCTACTGGGACATGTCCAACCAGGATGTAAGCACTGGGGGTTCCCCCACAGCTCCGGGGGGTGGGAGGCTGCCCAAAGGGAGCCCCGCAGCCTGTCTGCTGCTGTCGGGAGCCTGGCTGGGAGATGAAACAGGCTGGGGAGGCAGAGGGTGGGAGGAGGGGAGCAGGGAGGCAGAGGCAGTGCTGGTAATTGGAGTGCAGGAAGCAGCAGGGCCTTTGAAAACCTTCAGAGGGTTTAGGAGTGAGGAAGGAGCTCTGGCAGTTGCCTGCAGAACTGCACTGCACAGAGCTAATGAGCAGCAGGACCGCAGCGCCGGCGGCATCAGAGCGCAGAGTGACCTCGGAGAGCCCTGGGGCCGGCAGCTCCTCCTGCTCCTTTGCTGCTGATCAGCTGGGCTGGCAGCTGCCTCCCAGCCTCTGCCACCTCTGCCCAGCCAGGAAGCTGAGCCTGCAGAGAGCAGTGGCTGGGGGTGGTTCAGGTTTTGCCTTCATAGAATCATTGAGGGTGGAAAACCTCTTTAAGATCAGAGCCCAACCACAGCCCAGCTGCCAGGGCCAGCAAACTGCATCCTGAAGCACCACAGCTGCAGCTTCTTGAACCCCTCCAGGGCTGGGGACTCCACCACCCCACTGGGCAGCCTGTGCCAGTCCCTGACCACTCTGGCACCAAAGACATTCTTCCTCCTCTCCAACCTCAGCCTCCCCTGGCACAATTCCAGGCCATTGCCTCTCCTTCCATCACCTGAGACTGGGGAGCAGAGCCCAGCCCCCACCTGGCTGCAGCCTTCTCTCAGGGAGCTGCAGAGAGCAGTGAGGTCTCCCTCAGCCTCCTCTTCTCCAGGCTGAACACCCCCAGCTCCCTCAGCTGCTCCTTGTACTCCATGCCCTCCAAACCCCCACCAGCCTTGCTGCCCTTCCCTAGACACCCTCCAGCACCTTTCCTATCCTGTGGCACCCAGAACTGAACCCCAGTGCTCCAGCTGTGGCCTCACCAGTGCCCAGTACAGGCCACAATCCCTGCCCTGCTCCTGCTGCCCACACTGTTCCTGATCCAGACCAGGCTGCTGGTAGCCTTTCTGGCCACCTGGGCACACCCTGGCTCAGTTTCAGCTGCTGTCAGCAAGAGCACCCCCAGACCCTTTTCCCCTGGGCTGCTTTCCAGCCACTCTGCCCCAAGGTTGTTGGGTTGCTTGGGGTTGTGGTGTCCCAAGTGCAGGGCCCAGCCCTTGGGTAATGATAGGACTGGGGGGTATGGAACAAATACAGAAATAGATTGAGATTGGCTGTGAGGAGGAAGTTCTTCCCCAGGAGGGTGGTGAGAGCCTGGCACAGGCTGCCCAGGGAGCTGCTGGCAGCCTCCTGCCTGGAGGTGTTTGCAGCCAGGCTGGAGGTGGCTGTGAGCAACCTGCTGCGGTGTGAGGTGTCCCTGCCCATGGCAGGGGGCTGGGACTGGCTGAGCCTTGAGCTCCCTTCCAGCCCTGACAGCTCTGTGATCCTGTGCTGCATCTCCTACACGTGGCCTCGGCCCTTTGATGCAGCCTGGCCAGGTCCCTGTGCGGAGCCTCCCCGTGCCCAGCGGCTCTGCGCTGCCGCTCGGTTGCGTGTCCGCTGCGGGTGCCCTCGCTGAGAGCCCCCCCGGGCGGTGCCCCCTGGCTGCAGGTGATCAACGCCATCGAGCAGGACTACCGCCTGCCGCCGCCGATGGAGTGCCCCGCGGCGCTGCACCAGCTGATGCTGGACTGCTGGCAGAAGGAGCGCAACGCGCGGCCGCGCTTCGGGGACATCGTCAGCACCCTGGACAAGATGATTCGCAACCCGGCCAGCCTCAAGGCCCTGGCTGCCGTCACCGCTGTGTGAGTCGGGGTTGTTCCTCCTCTTACCCGCTACGGGCCGCCGCGGGGGGAGCGATGGAGGCGCCGAGCCTGCTGCTGTATAGCAGCGAGATTGCACAAGTGCAGAGAAGCTCAGGAAGCCCTCCCAGAAGCCCTTTATTGCAGCGTTGTAGGATCCTTAGCGTTGCAGAGTCTCAGAGCCCCACTTACAGCAGGAGTCCTGGAAGCCCTCAACAGGCAAAGCAGCTAACAGAAGTCCTGAGCCGAGTCCCAGCCTGCAGTGTGCTCAGGGTGGCTCTTTCTGTACTGTGTTACAAATCCCTTGACCAGGAAACCCCAGCCACGCAGGTGAGCTACAGTCTGTTCCCAGGGAGAGCTGCCAGCAGGTCCAGGAGGTGGTTTCTGCAGTGTGCTCCAGCCCAAGGGTGCCAGCGTGAGGATGTTGCTCCTGGCACCCATGGGATGTGACGGTTTTGCTCTAGGCAGCTAAGGACTTGGTCGGCTAAGGGATCCTGCACTCTGCATGCATCCAGCAGCTGGCCTCAGCAGTGGCTGCCACAAGTCAGGGGCACTCACCCTCTGCTGGGCACAGGGGGGCTGGGGAGCCTGTGGTTTGCAGGGCAGTTGCTGCTCCTGGCCATGGCAGTGCCAGTGTGGTGCCTGGGGGCCTTTACTCAAGATGGGCACCGGTGTGGTGCCCTCCTGGTGCCTCCTCGGGAAAGGACCTGGGCCCAGGCCATCCATGTGCTGGGTCCTGCAGGGCAGCTGGCATGGGGAGGGCTCCCCTGCCACCCTGGGGGTGACATCTGAGCGGGGTAAGCTCTTTGTTTGGCTGAACCCTTTTGTGCAGGCCCAAGAGAGACTCATGGAGACGGTTTCAGCTCATCCCATCGGGTGCCACCTGCCCACCCCTTGTGGCTGGGGGCGTGTGGGGTCTGCTCTGCCTGTGCAGCTGTGCCCATGGCCGCCACAGCTGGGTTCCAGCCTGGGGCTTGCAGAGTGCTGTTGGCAGAGCCTCGCCGTGCCCACGGGGGCGTTGGGGCAGCGGCAGGGCGCGGGGAGGTGGAGCCGGGCTCGTGCCTGGCAGCGCCGCGGCGCCCCCCGGGCACGTCCCCAGCGCCCTGTCCCCTCGCAGGCCTTCCCAGCCCCTCCTCGACCGCTCCATCCCCGACTTCACTGCCTTCACCTCGGTGGACGACTGGCTGAGCGCTGTGAAGATGAGCCAGTACCGGGACAGCTTCCTGGCCGCCGGCTTCACCTCCCTGCAGCTCGTCGCACAGATCACCGCCGAGTGAGTCGCCTGCCGGGGCGCGGCGGGGTGGGAGGAGGTGGGGAGCTCAGTTCTGGGCCCCCTGCAAAGGAAGGGTCACAGGGCCACAGGACGTTAGGGGGTGGAAGGGACCTCTGGAGATCTTTTGAGTCCAGCCCCCTGCCAGAGCAGGAGCATAGAATCCAGCACAGGGCACACAGGACGCATTCAGATGGGGCTGGGAAGTCTCCAGAGGAGGCTCCACGGCCTCTCTGGGCAGCCTGCTCCAGGGCTCTGTGCCCCCCCAAACCCCTGTCCCAAAAGAGAGAGGAGCTGAGACACCCTCACAGTGAGGAAGTTCCTCCTCGTGTTGAGGTGGAGCCTCCTGTGCTGTAGTTCATATCCACTGCCCCTGGTCCTACCATCCATCTCACCCCGAGGCTGGAGCTGCCCATGTTCACCATCTGGGCACCAGCTGCAGGCCTCTCCCTGCTCTGGGTCCCACCTTGCCTCCAGTGCTCGTGGGGCTGCTCCTGGGCTCTGTGGCTGTTCCTCTGCCGCAAGGTGTGGGCCAGCTGAGCTTGCGTCCTTCACCTCACTCAGACACAGAGAGACCAGCCCCGGGCTGCCTGCTGATTGCCCTCTCTCTGCCTGCCTTTCAGAGACCTCCTGAGAATAGGAGTGACTTTGGCTGGGCACCAGAAGAAGCTGCTGAACAGCGTGCAGTCCATGCGGGTACAGATGAGTCAGTCTCCCAGCTCCATGGCCTGACTGCCCTCCTGCCACCCGCAGGGCACGGGGAGGGCACAGCCGGGGCCGAGGCAGCGCCCTGCCCGGGACTGCGGCCGCGGGTGAAGGATGTTTCTGGGACTCGGCTGTGGCTGCTGGCTTCGGTTCCTCCCCAGGAGAAGCACACTTGGCAGTGCCGCGGGAGCAGCCTGGGAACTCCTGTACATATGTACAGAGCAGATATTTAAACGCAGACCCACAGAGAAGAGTGAAGGCAGAGCCGAGCGCCGGGGGCGGCGGAGCCCAGCCCCGCACAGCAGACTCCCGTCCCGCCCCGGCGAGCAGCTGGAGCTGAGGAGGAGGAAGGGGCCGGCCGGAGACGGAGCCTCCTGCTCTGAGGAACCACCTCCCTGTTCTTCCTGGCCACCCCTCCCTGCTCGCCTTGCCGGGGACCAGCTGGAAGCGTCCTCGGAGGCCCCCGCGGCCGGCAGCCCCCGCAGGACTGGTGCGAGCGCTGCCGGGGGGCCGCGGCTCGGCCCGGTTATGGCTTCATATTGAAGCAGAGATGCTCCGTGCCCAGGGCCGGCTCCCCGCGGGGCCTGGGCTGCTGCCTCTCCTTTGCTTGCAGTTTTTTTGCAAAAAGGAAACCCAAGGATTACAAAACAAACCCCC
Organism: Dryobates pubescens; assembly: GCF_014839835.1. Taxonomy (NCBI): domain Eukaryota; kingdom Metazoa; phylum Chordata; class Aves; order Piciformes; family Picidae; genus Dryobates; species Dryobates pubescens. Next base: position 1,124,494 of record NC_071624.1, on the reverse strand, counting down.
AAGCCCCCACCCCCCCGAAGGCCACCCCGGCTGTGGAGGTGTCCCCTGTGTGTGTGCTCCCTGTGCCTCCCCACCCCCTCCCCTACCGTGGGCTCCCTCCCTGTCCCTGACTGTGACCACCGAGGGCCCGGGGCAGGGCCAGGGTGGCTGCTGCGGCCGCTGGGGGCGGCAGGCAGCAGGGAGCTGCCCCAGCCGGGGCTCAGCACCCTGCGGCCGGGGAGCAGCACACCGAGGGCCCGGAGGAGCTGCCCTGTGCCTGGGACTGGGTTGGTGGCTGCTGGAGAAGGGGTGGCTGCTCTGGGAACAGACTGCTGAGCCCTCCAGAGCCTGGCAGGTGCCTGGAAGATGACTGTGGAGGACTTTTTTTTGCCCCCATCTTGTGGACCTAAGGATTTTGACCTTGATTCTCAGTCCTAGGAGCCCTGGCTCCAGAGGTAGGTGCTGTGTGCCTCTGTCCAGCTGTCTGTCTGTCCTCCTGGCTGTGTTGCTGCTTGCCTCCTTAAAGCCTCTCTCAGTGGAGTAGTTTCCCTTTGGGCTCTCTGGTGTTTTCCCTGCCCTTGTCAGCTTTGCAGATGGTCCTGGTGGGCACTGCCAGATGTGTGCCAATGTTTGCATCCTGGGAGCCTGGGCAAGCTCCTGCCCCTTGGCACATCCTGCTGGGAGCTGATGGAATGGATGAGCTCTGGAGGAGGCTCTGGGGTGGCTGTGTGCCAGCTGTGGTCAGCTGGCACTGTGCTCCTGTGGGCACTGCACTGGCAGCAGGAGGCACCCTTGAGGGCTACCAGTCCCTGCCCCAAGTTCATGGAGTGGGTTGGAAGGGACCTGAAAGCTCATCCAGTTCCGACCCCCTGCCCTGGGCAGGGACAGCTCCCACCAGCACAGGCTGCTCAGGGCCTCAGCCAGCCTGGCCTTGAACACCTCTGGGAGGAGGCAGCCACAGCCTGCAGCGCTGCAGCCAGTTCTGGTACCCCCAGCGCAAGAAAGACCTGGAGCTGCTGGAGTAGAGGCCATGAAGATGATCAGAGGCTGCAGAACCTCCTTTGTGGGGCCAGGCTGGGAGAGCTGGGGCTGTGCAGCCTGCAGAAGAGAAGGCTCCAGGGAGAGCTCAGAGCAGCTTCCAGCAGCTGAAGGGCTCCAGGAGAGCTGGGGAGGGACTCTGGACAAGGGCTGGGAGTGCCAGGATGAGGAACAATGGCTTTGAGCTGGGAGAGGAGAGACTGAGAGTGGAGAGGAGGAAGAGATTGTTGGCAGTGAGGCTGGGGAGAGCCTGGCACAGGCTGCCCAGGGAGGCTGTGGCTGCCTCCTGTCTGGAGATGTTGAGGGCCAGGCTGGATGAGGCCCTGAGCAGCCTGTGCTGGTGGGAGCTGTCCCTGCCCATGGCAGGGGGTTGGAGCTGGATGAGCTCTGAGGTCCCTTCCAACCCAACCATTCTGTTACACTGTGGCACCAGCAGCAGCTGAGGGCCTCCTGGGCTGCTCTGAAGGAATGGGGATGGGAAGGAGGCTGAGCTGCAGCTCTGCTGAGGGGCAGGAAGGAAGGAGCCAGCTGCAGCAATGAGTTCTTCAGCTCCCTGAGCTCCCCCCAGGGAAGGAGGCAGAGCAAAGCCCCCCCTTGTTTATAGCAGCAGGGCCTGCTGCTCCTCCTGGCTGCTGGGAGCTGGCTGGTCCCCTGGGGGGGTTGGTGGCCCCACTCTGTATGCCAGGCTGCTGCCACAGCCAGCAGCAGATGCGGCAGCTCCGTGCATGCTAACGCGCTGCGGCGCCGCATTGGCATTCAGTGAGGGTCAGGCAGCCCCTGGGGTTGGGCTTCAGCCTCTGTTTTGTCAGAGGGAAGCTGAAAGCATGGCAGGAAAGGACCAAATCCCAAAGCTCCACCTCTGTGCCTGCCCTGCTGCATGCCACCAGCCCGTGCCAGCACCTGGCACAGCACCGCAGAGCGGCTCAGGTTGGAAGGGACCTCAGAGATCTCCTGCGACCCCCTGCCATGGGCAGGGACGCCTCTCAGCCGGCCCAGGATGCAGCCTGGCCTTGAACACCCTGAGAGTGTTGTGGGGGGCGGGGGGGGCAGGCTGACCTCTGCACTGAGCAGCCAGGGCTGGTGCAGCCCCCTGCCCGGGTTGCTGCCACGGGAGCCCACCTTGGGCTGAGCCGTCGCTCAGGGAGGCACTTGGCAGCTCCTCCTCTGCGTCTCTATGGCAACTGCAAGCACCGCAGCCCTTCCCTGGCCCTAGCAGGGGCTTTGCTACCTCTCTGCTGGTGTTGCCTTTGCTGCCTGTGGCAGTGTACCAGAAAGGGTTCTTGGGTGCAGAGCTGGCCTCAGCTCAGTGTCTCAGGGACCATCATGGGCAAGATCCTCCTGGCCTGGGACACGAGGGGTCCAGGACCTTCTCCCTCTCTACAGCTCCCTGGAAGGAGGTTGGAGCCAAGTGGCTCTTGGTCTCTTCTGCCCCAGGTGGGTGAAGGGTCTGGAGAGCAGGGCTGGGGAGGAGCAGCTGAGGGCCCTGGGGGTGTTCAGCCTGGAGCAGAGGAGGCTGAGGGAGACCTCCTTGCTCTCTGCAGCTCCCTGGGAGGAGGCTGCAGCCAGCTGGGGGTTGGGCTCTGCTCCATAGGAACAAGAGATAGGACGAGAGGAACTGGCCTCAAGTTGCACCAGGGTTAGGTTTAGGTTGGAGATTAGGAGAAACTTCTTCCTTGGAAGGGTTCTCCAAGCCTGGCACAGGCTGCCCAGGGGGGTGGCTGAGTGCCCATCCCTGGAGGAGTTTGAAGGAGGCAGAGCTGTGGTGCTGAGGCCATGGCCAGCCCCAGCCTGGGCAGAGCTGGAGGGTGGTTGGACTCAGTGACTTTGAAGCTCTCTTCCAACCCAAACCATTCCATGGTGTGCTTGGGCTGGGTGTTGCCAACTGCCCTTCCTCTTCCACACCCTCCAGCACCAGCCCTGCTGTGCCCCCAGCTGCTGGCACATCCCAGGCCAGAGCGAGCTGCTGAGCCTGCCAGGGGAGCCTGTGCTGAGAGCCTTGTTCTGTGCCTCTGCCTGGAGAGAGGGGAAGGGCAGGGGATGTGGTTTGTGGCATTTAATGCCCTTCAAATTAACAGTTCTGGGAACACACACTTGTGTATATTTAATTTTAAATGTTGCTGCAAGCCAGGGCAGGCTCAGGATAGAAGCAGCAGGAGGATGAGTTTTAAATAAGAGTGAGCTCAGAGCAGGAGCTCTGAGCCTGGCAGCTTTTGGTGCTTGGAATGCTGCTTTCCCTAGGGGAATCAGCTAGGAGGGGATCCTGCCCCTCTGCCCTGCTCTGGGGAGACCTCACCTGCAGGGCTGTGTCCTGCTCCGGGGCCCCAGCACAAGAGAGGCCTGGAGCTGATGGAGAGGGTCAGAGGAGGTCACCAAGATGATCAGAGGCTGCAGAACCTCCCCTGTGGGGCCAGGCTGGGAGAGCTGGGGCTGTGCAGCCTGCAGAAGGCTCCAGGGAGAGCTCAGAGCAGCTTCCAGCAGCTGAAGGGCTCCAGGAGAGCTGGGGAGGGACTCTGGACAAGGGCTGGGAGGGACAGGACCAGGGACAGTAGTTTGAAACTGGATCAGGGGAGATTCAGGTTGGACATCAGGAGGAAGTTCTGCCCAATGAAGGTGGTGAGCCCTGGCACAGGCTGCCCTGGGAGGTGGTGGAGGCCACATCCCTGGAGGCATTCAAGGTCAGGCTTGATGTGGCTCTGAGCAGCCTGATCCAGTTGGGGATGTCCCTGCTGCCTGCAGAGGATGAGCTCTGCAGGAGCCTTCCAGCCCCATGCATTCTGCTCCCATGAAAACAGGGCTGTGGCTTCCCCATTCCCCTGCCCTCCTCCTGCACCTCTGCTGCAGGAGCTCCCCACGCTCGGTGCTCCTCTCTGCAGGGGCTGCCTCTTGCTGAGGAGGCTGCTCCAGGGTGTTGCCTGGTGGGAGATGAGAGACAGGAACCGGGCAGATCCCTTGGGGGCCCCTAGCGCCCCTCTCTGCTCACCTCGGGGGAGCACACCAGCGCTGGGCAGGGCAAGGGATCTGCCCAAGGTGACCACGGTGCCCTTCATCCGGGCCAGAGATGCTGGCACCCTGGCAGGGTGTCCCAGGGCCATGGCTGGCAGCGTGGGGAGTACCCCTCCAGCCTGAGCAGAGCTGCTGCTCCCTCCCCATCTGTGCCTGAGCCTCTCTGCTGCCTCTGCTCTCCTTCTGCTGGCTGTGCCCCCCCGGCCGGCTCCGCTGCAGCGGCTGCTTTGGGGCCGTCACCAGGTGCCAGCAGGCCCTGCCAGGGGCAGGGAGCACAGCTGCAGCGCTGGGGAGGGTGGCCCTGGGTGGTGCTGAGGTCCCCTGGCCCATCTCTGGAGGGAGGTGGCCCTGAGCCAGCCAGCCACGTGAGTGCTGAGTGGATTAAGTGAACTCCACTGGCTCCCAAACAGGAGGAGCCCTTTCGGGGGACGTGGAAGTGGATTAGGCAACAATCTGCTTAAGGCCACATTAATTCTGGATGAGTGTAGGAGGATTAATGCCTATCCACTCCAACAAATTAATTGGAGTCAACTTTCCTCTGTGTTCTCAAGTAAACAAAGCTTGGGAAGCTTTCCCCAGCCACCAGCCTGGGCTGTGCCTTCCCTTCCCCTCCCTCATGGCTGCACATTGCCCAGGAGCTGGCATGGCAGTGATCAACCTGCTCCTCTCCTGGTGCTTGTCCTCAAGGGTCTCACTGGGACCCCTGCATGAAGGCAGGGCACAGAAGGCAGCACAGCTCTGGTCACCGTCAGTGCAGTTACCAAAGGTGCTGAGCCCTGGCTGGGGCTGGCAGCAGCGGGTGCAGACCATGCCAAGTGCTGCCCACGGAGCAAGGTGAGCCCTGCTCTGGAAATGGGAGCTGGAGCCTTCCAGGGGCAGGTGGGCACCAGCTGTGTGCCCATCAGCTGGCTGGGTTGGCTTTCCTCACTGCTCTGGGTGAGCTCTCCTCAGACTGCCCAGCCTCAGGACCTCGGGGAGTGTCCACAGCCAGATGCTGCTGCTGGTCAGGGGCCAGGCCCTGACCTTCTGGCTGGGGTTGGTGCCTGGGTGCCAGGGCTGTGCCCCCACCCCACTGCTGCCTGCATGGGGATGGGGCTCTGGGAGTGAGGTGTGACTCCTCTCCTCACAAGGGCTGAGTGAGGGCAGGAGCTGGGCAGGGAGGGCTTGGCACACAGCAATGGCTTCAGGGCATTCCCAGAGCAGCCCTGCCACAAATCCTCCACGGGGGCTGGGGGCTGTGTGCTCAAAGGCTGCTGCCTGCAGGAGGGCTCTGGGCAGCAGGGCCAGGCCCAGGGGAGACATCCCACGAGCAAGGGAGGAAGAGTGAGGGGCTGCAGCCAGGCCACAGTGCAAACTCAGCCTGCCCAGGGCTCTCCCATTCCAGAGGCTGGAGGTGGCCCTGGTGCCCAGGCACAGCTCAGCAGCCCAAGAGAGAGCTTCTGCAGGAGGCCATGCAGCCTTCTGCCTCACCCAGCACCTGAGCTTTCATTGGATGCTCTGGATGCAGAGGCTTACAGCAAGGTTGGGTTGCTGAAGCAGAGAGAGGTTTTCATTCAGGGGGGTGATGGATTTTAACAGGAGGGAAATGTCAGCCCCAGCTGGAGCTGGGTGTGGGAAGCAGCAGCATGGGGGGAGAGGCAGAGAGAGCCCCAGCAGTGAGCCCCAGGGACTGGTGGCCCAGGGAAGGGGCACAGCAGTCGGTGGCTTTGTGATTCCACCTGGTGCCTTTCTGTCTCCGAGGTGCAGTTGGATGCTGAAAGCATCTCTGCCTCTCCATCGAGGCTCTGCAGTGGGTTTGCTGCCAGGTGGCACTGCCTGGTTGCAGGGTGAGGAGGGAGTGCTCCTGGGGCTTTGCTTTGGGGACCTTCTGCCTTCCCCCCCCCGGCAGCAGAGAGAATGGTTTGGGTTTGGGTTGGTGGCATTGGAAAAGGCATCTCATGGTGCCTGCTGCTTTGCTCCTGCCTCGGATCTGGGGAGCTTCCTGGCTGCCCAGGCAGGTGCCTGAGTCCCCATCCCTGGAGGTGTTGCCAAGAGGCAGAGCTGGGTGCTGAGGTTAGCCCCAGCCTTGGCAGAGCTCGGGGCTGGTCGGACTCAATGTCCTTAAAGGGCTTTTCCAGCCCAAAGGGTGCTGAGATTCCACATTGCAGAGGGGGGAGGGAAGCATTTCTTGGCCATGGCAATGCTCTGATGTGGTCACAATGTCACCGAGGCTCAGCCTCTGCTCCCTGCAGCAGCTCAGCCTCTGTCTCCTGCATTCCCCCTCCCCGGGCAGCGGGGGCAGTGCCGTTGGTGCCATTGTGCCCCTGGCAGCACACCCATGAACCCTGCTTTGCTTTCCTGGCCTTTGAGGGGCTGTGCCTGCTGGAAGAAGCCTTTGTGGGTGCAGTCCCCACTGCGAGGGGGACCTGAGCTGCAAAGGAGCGGCCTGGGGAGCACCTCCGAGCTTGTCTCACCCTCCTCTTGTTCCCCTCCCTCTTGCCTTGCAGGGATGTTGAGTCCAGCACCGCAGCCGGGCAGCAGCGCCAGAGAAGGGCCCGCGGGGGGCTGGTGTCGGTCCCCGGGGACCGCTCTCCCCCCGCGCAGCAGACGCCGCTCCGGGAGCTCTCTGCAGCGGCGCCGGAGCTCCGTGCCCTGCGCAGCCTGCCCCTGTCCCCTGTCCTGTACATATCCAGTGAGATGTCTGTAAAAGAGCCTACCCCTTGTCCTTTTCTCTTTTTTTTTGGTCTTTTTGCCTTTTTTTGGTCTTTTTCCCCCGCCCCGTCCCGGTTTGTTGACTGTGTTGCAATTGTCGGAGTTTGTAACAGTAAACTTTCGGAGGAAATTGTACTGAAGAGGAAATTGCACTCAATAAAAGCAGCGAAACGAGCCTGAGCCTCCTGCCTGCCCCGGTCCCTGCCCCTTCCCCGGTCCGTGCCCCTGCCCCGGTCCCTGCCCCGGCCCCTTTCCCTGCCCCTTCCCCGGTCCCTGCCCCTGCCCCGGTCCCTGCCCCTTTCCCTGCCCCTTCCCCTGCCCTTCCCCTGCCCCGGTCCCGGTCCCCCCGCGGGGCGGAGCTGGCTGAGTGTCTCCATGAATATTCACGGCGGAGCTGGCAGCTCTTCCTGGCTCCTTCTCTCACCAGGAGCTTCGGTGGCTGCCGGCTTCGGCTCTCCTCTTTGCAGCTGAAGTGGCTTTGTTCTCCGAGATCCCTACCGGAGGCTGCTGGAGCACAAAGCCAGGAGGAGGAATCTTCTGGCAGGAGGATTTGTTTGGGTTTTTTTGAGGGTTTTTAGGTTTGGTTTGGTTTGGTTTTTTTCCTCTGGTGTGCTGTGGCTCAGGGGAGCCACACTGGGAGCTGCTGGCTGGGAGGGAAGTGTGGTCTGCAGCTCCTGGCTGCCCCGAGCCTTGCTGGTGCTCAGCTGGAACCTGCTTGCCTTAAGGGTGGTGGAAATGGATTCCTCCTTCACCTCTGCTGCACTTGGCCATTTGGTCCAGCTGGAAGCAAGGAGCCCACCCAGGGGATGGTGCTGGGGGCAGCTGACCCTGCAGGCATGGTGTGAGCACAGGCACCTCTGAGGCAGCAGCGAGGGCTGGAGCAGGCAGGTTTTGGACCTGGGTAGGTCTGGAGATGTGCACCAACCACCCAGGTCCTTGGGGGCCAGACACAGGAGCTCTCTGGGACAGCTTTCAAGGCGAGGGCTGTGGGCTGCCCCTGCCCTCTGCCTTTGGGCTGCTCTTGCAGGGAGGGAGGTGTCCACTGGCACAGCTGGGGCTGGCATGGCCCTGGGGTCTCTGCTTCCCTCTGCTCCTCAGCTCGGTGGCACTGCTGTTGTGGCTGCTCCCACAGCTGCTCTCGAGAGCTTTCTGCACCTCCAGGGGCACTGCCCAGGGAGGTGGTGGAGTCTCCATCCCTGGAGGTGTGCAGGAGGCCTGTGGCAGCCTGTGCTGGTGGGAGGTGTCCCTGCCCATGGCAGGGGGTTGGAACTGGATGGTCTTTGAGGTCCCTTCCAACCCAACCCATGCTGTGATTCTGTGCCTGGCACAGGCTGCTGCCCACTGCCCACTAAGCTCCTCCAAAGGTGCAGGAGCTGCTCCCAGGAGGCTCCACCTCAGCATGAGGAGAAACTTCTTTGGTGTGAGGCTGCTGGAGCCTGGAGCAGGCTCCAGAGAGGTTGTGGAGTCTGCCCTGGAGCCTTTCCAACTCCCCTGGATGTGTTCTGGGTGCCCTGCCCTGGGTGCCCTGCTCTGGCAGGGGGTTGGGCTGGATGGTCTCTGGGGGTCCCTTTCAGCCCCTGCCCTGCTGTGATGCTGTGGTTCTGCCAGCAGTGTGCCTGTGGTGCTCTGCAGCCCCAGCTGCTGCCTCCCCTCTGGCAGCAGAGCAGCGGCAGCCGCAGGGCAGCTCCTGACAAGCAGCGATTCCTGCTCTGACAAAGGGGAAGTTTTGAGTTGTTTTGCTCCGGCAGCAGCCGTGGGAGGAGTGACAGAGCCGAGGGAGAGCCTGCTCCTGCTCTGCTCAGCTGAGCCATGGCTTGAGGAGCAAAGCTTTAAAGCTGCTCGTTTCTGACAGTGAGACAGGCCCTGGAGAGTCCCTGCCGTGGAAGGAGGGGAGGGCAGAGCTGGCTGCCTGGGCTGCAGGGCACGGCTGTGCTCTGGAGCCCTTGGGCTCTGCTCCCTTCCCTCCCTCCATCAGGGTCCTTTCTCCTCCCTGGCCACTGCATTAGCACTGTGCCAGTAACCAGTTCCAGTTCTCCTGTGGCTCCAATGCCAGGCTGTGCCAGTCCTCACCAGGCTTCTCACCAGCCCTCTCCCCCCTCTGAAGCCTTGGGCCACTGGGGGACCTCCCCTGAGCCTGACCTGCTGCCAGACCACCCTGCAGAGCCTCTGGAGGCCAGCATGGGATCAGAGTTTGGCAGGGCGCTGGGCAGCAGGGAGGACAAGGCAGGCTGCCTCTGGCAGGGCACAGCTTCGCTGGAGACAGAGCAGGCAGGGCTGCCTCCCTCTGAATGCCAAGCACCTCCCAGCCACAGCTCTGAAATGTCACAGCCTGTCCCTTACAAGCCCTGCTTGTAATGTCACTGCTCAGACATGCTCCCTGCTCATCTGCATCCCCTCCCTGCCTCTGGCAAGCAGTCCCCTGGGCACTGCCTTTGGAGGTGAGACCTCAGTGTTCTTCATGCTGCTCTGGACCTTCCTCCTCCCTCCCTCATCAGACAATCATTAAGGGTGGAAAAGACCTCCAAGACCAAGTCCAACACCAACCCAACCCCGCCATGGCCACAGGTTCCTTGAACCCCTCCAGGGCTGGGGACTCCACCACCTCCCTGGGCAGCCTCTGCCAGGCCCTGACCACTCTGGCACCGAAGACATTTTTCCTCCTCTCCAACCTCAGCCTCCCCTGGCACAATTCCAGGCCATTGCCTCTCCTTCCATCCCCTGAGACTGGGAGCAGAGCCCAGCCCCCACCTGGCTGCAGCCTCCTCCCAGCTCCCTCAGCTGCTCCTCCCCAGCCCTGCTCTCCAGACCCCTCCCCAGCTCTGTTGCTCTTCTCTGGCCCTGCTCCAGCTCCTCAGTGTCCTCCTGGCAGTGAGGGGTCTGACACCAGGCAGCACTCAGGATCAGGTCTCCCCTTGGCCCTGCTGCAGTGCTGCTGTCCCAGGGACTCTGACACCTCTGGTGTTGTTCCCTTTAACAGTCCCACCCCAGGCTCCCCTGGCAGCTGTGCCCAGGTGAGAGCTCTCCTCCAAGGCTGCAGCCTGGGCAGAGCTCCTCCAGCATTTCCTGTGTGGCTTTGTCTCCTTTTTGCCTCAGGTAAGTGCTGTGAGCTGTGTCCTGCTGAGTCCCTCTGCCACACCTCAGCTCTTTCCCCTCCTGCTCCTGACAGTATGTGGACTTCTGGGGGGCTGGACTTGAGAACCCTAAGAGGTTCCTTCCTGCTCAGTGCATTCCATGATCCCCTGCTCCAAACGATTTTGTGGCTGTTCTCCCTTCCTATTGTCCTCTCAGTGCTCTGCCTTGCTGCTGGTTTGGGTCACAGAGCAGCCCAGAGCAGCCCAGCAGTGCTCTGGTCTGAGCCTTCAAGGGGCTCTGAGGGCTTCCTTCCTCCTCTGTCGCTGCTTTAGCAAGAGGGCCAGTGGGGAGCAGCAAGCAGAGTGTGGCCAGCAGGGCTGGGGAGGGTCTGCTGCCCCTCTGCTCTGCCCTGCTGAGCCCACAGCTGCAGTGCTGTGCCCAGTGCTGGGCTCCACAGCTCAGGAGAGACAGAGAGCTGCTGGGGAGAGCCCAGGGCAGGCTGTGAGGATGAGGAAGGACTGGAACAGCTCTGCTGTGAGGAGAGGCTGAGAGCCCTGGGGGTGCTGAGTGTGGAGAGGAGAAGGCTGAGAGGGATCTGATCAATGCCTCTCAATAGCTGAGGGCTGGGGGTCAGGAGGCAGGGGCCAGGCTCTGGCTGGTGGTGCCCAGGGACAGGACAGGGACCAGCAGGGACAAGCTGGAACCTGAGCCAGCCTGTGGCAGGCAGCTGCTGGTTGGCATTGCTGGGGCAGGGCTTCAGCTTTGTGGCTGAGGTGCTGGTCAATATTTCCCCAGGCCTTTGGACCCAGCTGGGCTTTGCTGTTTGCTTTGGGGCTTGCTGAGGCTTTGGTTGGTTTGTTCTGCTCTGGGCTTTGTTTGGTGCTGCTGCTGGCTTGGCTGGGCTCTTTCTAAAGAACAATAGCTGGGAGTTATTTATTTGCTGTGCAGGGACAACAACTGTGTTTGCCTCCCATGTGACCCAGGGAGCTCCTGCTTCTTCCCCCTGCTCCTTCTGCATCCTTTGTCAGAGGAATTGCTGTCCCCATGGTGCCTGCTGCCTGCTTTGGGGCTGGGCTGTGGGGGTCAGTGAGACCCTTCCTGTTGCCTGCCAGGCAAACAGTTCCACTGCAGCTCCTCACCCTGCAGAGGCATTTGCCTGACCCTGTGCTTAAGTGCAAGGGATGAGCGAGGCCCCTGCCCGGCCCCGTACCCGGCCCCTGCCCGGCCCCGTACCCCAGCCCCTGCCCGGCCCCTGCCCGGCCCCTGCCCGGCCCCTGCCCGGCCCCGTACCCGGCCCCTGCCCGGCCCCGTACCCCAGCCCCTGCCCGGCCCCGTACCCCAGCCCCTGCCCGGCCCCGTACCCGGCCCCTGCCCGGCCCCTGCCCGGCCCCGTACCCGGCCCCTGCCCGGCCCCGTACCCCAGCCCCTGCCCGGCCCCGTACCCGGCCCCGTACCCGGCCCCGTACCCCAGCCCCTGCCCGGCCCCGTACCCGGCCCCTGCCCGGCCCCTGCCCGGCCCCGTACCCGGCCCCTGCCCGGCCCCCTACCCGGCTTGCTGAGGCAGCCAAGGGAGTTCAGCCTGGCTGGGCAGGCTCCACTCGGTGTCAGTGCCTGAATGGCTTCTCCCTGGGCTGCCCTTCCCGTGGTGGTTGTCACTCTCAGGAGCTTCTCCTCCACCCCTGCTCTGCTCCCCACGCTTGGAGCATTGTGCCCAGTGCTGGGCTCCACAGCTCAGGGGGGACAGAGAGCTGCTGGGGACAGCCCAGGGCAGGCTGTGAGGATGAGGAAGGACTGGAACAGCTCTGCTGTGAGGAGAGGCTGAGAGCCCTGGGGGTGCTGAGTGTGGAGAGGAGAAGGCTGAGAGGGATCTGATCAATGCCTCTCAATAGCTGAGGGCTGGGGGTCAGGAGGCAGGGGCCAGGCTCTGGCTGGTGGTGCCCAGGGACAGGACAAGGACCAGCAGGGACAAGCTGGAGCCCAGGAGGTGCCACCTCAGCATGAGGAGAAACTTCCTTGGGGTGAGGCTGCTGGAGCCTGGAGCAGGCTGCCCAGAGAGGTTGTGGAGTCTGCTCTGGAGCCTTTCCAACCCCCCTGGATGTGTTCTGGGTGCCCTGCCCTGGGTGCCCTGCCCTGGCAGGGGGTTGGGCTGGATGGTCTCTGGGGGTCCCTTCCAGCCCCTGCCCTGCTGTGACTTGTGCCCTGTGGAGCACTGATAGTGACCTAGAGGTCTCCAAGGCAGCTGGGGCAGCAGGGATGCTGCTCAGTGGACATGCTCAGGTTTTGATTCCCCCTCCTGGCTCACTAAAAGCTTCCAGGACAGGAGGGGCCTGGGGGCCCAGCAGTTGCTTGATGCCATCAGCTAGGAGTGGGGCTGAGGCTGCTCCCAGCTCTGCTGATCAGAGCTGGTTCCATGCAGGTTTCCCTGCTGTAGCTGAGCTGCTGCTAAGCTGGAGGCAGGGAGCCTCAGCTGGCAGCCCCTTGCCCTTCCTGCACAGGCAGCAACACCAGTCCAGGTCTCCAGGTGGTCTGCATGAGCTCTGAGGCAGGCTGGTGCCAGGCAGGCTTGACAGAACCTGCTGGATGAAGTCTGGATCCTTCCCTTGGTGCCTGCAGAGCTGGTGTCCTTGGGCATCAGGTGCCTCTCAGGAGCTTCTCCTGCTCTGGTTAGAGTAGAGCAGCTTGTGGCAGGGCTGTGTGGTTGTCCCTGAGAGTGGCAGGAGGTGCCAGGCTGGCATGGCAGCAGCTCTGGCCTCTCTTAGCCCTCTCCCCTGGGGTCGTGCCCCCCTCTCTCCCTGGCAGCTCCTGTCCTTGCTCTTTAGCTTTCATTCTGAGCTTTCACTCTGGCTCAGGGGATGAGGGAGAGAGATTTCTGTCCCTCCTCCCATGGAGCTTCTGCAGCTGCTGAGGCTCTTCCTGTAACCTTTTGGCCACCAGCATTCAACTCCCTGCTCTCCCTCTGCTCTCCTTCTGCTCTCCCTCTGTCCCCCCCACTCCGGCCCAGCTGGGGCAGCATGGAGTCCTGCAGCCCCTGTGCCCTGCATGGAGCTGCTGCCTTCTCCCTCAGGCTGCTGCTGTCACCCGCCCTGGCCAGGCTGCAGCTGGCTCTGGGCACCCTGACCTGGTGGAGGTGTCCCTGCCCCTGGCAGGGGGGGTGGGACCGGAGGATCCTTGGGGTCCCTTCCAGCCCTGAGGATGCTGTGACTGTGTGAACCTGCCCAGCCTCCTCCTCCTCCTCTCCTGCCCCAGCAGCCCGTGGAGCAGAGGGCTGGAGGGGGAGTGTGTGTGCAGGGGGTGGGAACCTGCAGGCACACAAAAGCTGGGGAGCCACCGGCAGCTGTAACCCTGGCAACAGTCCTCAGGAGCTGAGTGTGATTATGCCTCCGACGTGATCAGCACTCCCCAGCAGCCGGCTCCGGGGGTCACACTAACGAGTCTGGAATGCCCTCAGCAAGGATTGACAGAGGCAGGAGGAGAGAGGCAGGGAAGAGCTGAACTCTGCCCTCACCCCCGGGCTGAGGGCTGGCAAGGACCTGTTGGGTTAGCCCCAAGGGGCTCCAGCACACAGCAGAACCAAAAGCAGAGGTGAGGAGGAAGAGAGACAAACCCAGCAGGGGAGGCAGCCCCAGGGCTGGCACCCTGCTTGGTGCTGGGTGTGCAGGAGAGGCAGCCTGAGAGGTGTCCTGGCCTGGAGCAGCAGCAGTGTGGCCAGGGCAGGGACTGTGCCTCTCTGCTCAGCACCTTGAGTGCTGGGCTCAGCCTCAGGGCCCTTGCCCCAAGGGGACACTGAGGAGCTGGAGCAGGGCCAGAGAAGGGCAGCAGAGCTGGGGAAGGGTCTGGGGAACAGGGCTGGGGAGGAGCAGCTGAGGGAGCTGGGGGTGTTCAGCCTGGAGCAGAGGAGGCTGAGGGAGACCTCCTTGCTCTCTGCAGCTCCCTGAGAGGAGGCTGCAGCCAGCTGGGGGTTGGGCTCTGCTCCCTGGGAACAAGAGATAGGATGAGAGGAAATGTCCTGGAACTGTGCCAGGGGAGGTTAGGTTGGAGAGGAGGAAAAATGTCTTTGGTGCCAGAGTGGTCAGGGCCTGGCAGAGGCTGCCCAGGGAGGTGGTGGAGTCCCCAGCCCTGGAGGGGTTCCAGGAACCTGTGGCCATGGTGGGGTTGGGTTGGTGTTGGATGAGCTCAGAGAGCTTTTCCAACCCAAACCACTCTGTGATTGTGGTTTCCACCTCTCCTTAAGCCTAGCAGGTGTGAGAGGTGGCTTTGTGGAGGACAGGAGGGTGGCTGTGCTGGGCCTGGCTGCTGTGCTCAGCTGCTGGCTGCTCAGAGCAGCTTCTCCCTGCAGCCCCCTCCCAGCAGCACAGAACCTCCTGCACAGACAGGGAGCATCTACAGCTCTGCTGGAGCAGAGGCTCTGGGGATGTGCAGGAGGAGTGGGGCTGAGGCAGGCAGCTCTTTGCTCTGCCTCTGCAGTCAGGGCTGCCAGGGGGAAGACGGCTGCAGAGAGCTGACTGCTGAGCTGCTGAGGTGAGGAACTTGCTGCTTCCAGGAGCTGCTGCTGGAAATCACAGAGCTGTCTGGGTTGGAAGAGACCTCCAGGAGCAGCCAGGCCAACCACTCCCCACCTCTGCCTGGGGCTAGACCCTGGCCCTCAGCACCACAGCTCTGCCTCCTGGAAACCCCTCCAGGGGTGGGCACGCAGCCTGGGCAGCCTGGGCCAGGCTTGGAGAACCCCTCCAGGGAAGGAGTCTCTTCTGATGTCCAACCCAAGCAGCAGCTGATGTCCTGCTGGGCTCCATCGGGGAGCAGGGGCCAGCACTGCAGCCAGGGGTGAGTGGCAGTGCAGCCAGGCAGCAGCTGGGGTGCTCAGCACTGCAGGGGGAATGCCGAGGGCACAATGGGGTTAGCAGCTTGGTGGGGAGCTGTGCAGCCTCGGGGACACCCCCTGGGGACAGCACTGCTGCTCCTGGCCAGCCTGGGTGAGCTGTGCCCCGGGAGGGACGTGGCAAACCTCCCCTGAGCGCTCTGCAGCTCCAGCCCCCCTGAGCTGCAAAGTCACTCTGACACCCAGAGGTGTGCCAGGGCAGGTGGGAGCTCTGCAGCCTGTGCCCAAGCCGGGCTGGCAGGCAGCTGGCACTCCTGCCACGTGCTCACCGGCCTGCTGCCCCCTTCTCTGTGCCAGGGCAAGCATGCAGCCAGCTCTGATGCAGGCAGCAGGCAAGCCTGAGCCGCGGAGCTTCACTGAGCACCGCTGGCTCCTTCAGGGGCTGCTTGGGAGCAGGCGGAGCCCCCTGAGACTCCGGCACCCACTGCTCCGTGCCGCTGGGGGAGCCGGGAGAGCAAACCAGGAGGAGCTGCTCCTCCAGAGGCCTTGGCTGGGTGGCTGTGGCCGCTGCCCCACGCAGAGGGTGGCCGTGGCCGCTGCCCCACGCAGAGGGTGGCCGTGGCTGCTGCCCCGTGCAGAGGGTGGCCGTGGCTGCTGCCCCACGCAGAGGGTGGCCGTGGCAGCTGCCCCACGCAGAGGGTGGCCGTGGCTGCTGCCCCACGCAGAGGGTGGCCGTGGCTGCTGCCCCACGCAGAGGGTGGCTGTGGCTGCTGCCCCACGCAGAGGGTGGCCGTGGCCGCTGCCCCACGCAGAGGGTGGCTGTGGCCGCTGCCCCACGCAGAGGGTGGCTGTGGCTGCTGCCCCACACAGAGGGTGGCCGTGGCTGCTGCCCCACGCAGAGGGTGGCTGTGGCCGCTGCCCCACACAGAGGGTGGCTGTGGCCGCTGCCCCACGCAGAGGGTGGCCACTGCCCCACACAGAGGGTGGCCGTGGCCGCTGCCCCACGCAGAGGGTGGCCACTGCCCCATGCAGAGGCTGGCCGTGGCCGCTGCCCCACGCAGAGGGTGGCCGCTGCCCCACGCAGAGGGTGGCTGTGGCCGCTGCCCCACGCAGAGGGTGGCCGCTGCCCCACGCAGAGGGTGGCTGTGGCCGCTGCCCCACACAGAGGGTGGCCGCTGCCCCACGCAGAGGGTGGCTGTGGCCGCTGCCCCACGCAGAGGGTGGCCGTGGCCGCTGCCCCACGCAGAGGGTGGCCATGGCCGCTGCCCCACACAGAGGGTGGCTGTGGCTGCTGCCCCACGCAGAGGGTGGCCGTGGCCGCTGCCCCACGCAGAGGGTGGCTGTGGCTGCTGCCCCGTGCAGAGGGTGGCCGTGGCCGCTGCCCCGTGCAGAGGGTGGCCGCTGCCCCGTGCAGAGGGTGGCTGTGGCTGCTGCCCCGTGCAGAGGGTGGCTGTGGCTGCTGCCCCGTGCAGAGGGTGGCCGTGGCCGCTGCCCCGTGCAGAGGGTGGCTGTGGCCGCTGCCCCGTGCAGAGGGTGGCCGTGGCCGCTGCCCCACGCAGAGGGTGTCTGTGGCTGCTGCCCCACGCAGAGGGTGGCCGTGGCCGCTACCCCACGCAGAGGGTGGCCGCTACCCCACGCAGAGGGTGGCCGCTGCCCCACACAGAGGGTGGCCGCTGCCCCACGCAGAGGGTGGCTGTGGCCGCTGCCCCACGCAGAGGCTGGCCATGGCTGCTGCCCCACGCAGAGGGTGGCCGCTACCCCACGCAGAGGGTGGCCGCTGCCCCACACAGAGGGTGGCCGCTGCCCCACGCAGAGGGTGGCTGTGGCCGCTGCCCCACGCAGAGGCTGGCCATGGCTGCTGCCCCACGCAGAGGGTGGCTGTGGCTGCTGCCCCGTGCAGAGGGTGGCCGTGGCTGCTGCCCCACGCAGAGGGTGGCTGTGGCTGCTGCCCTGTGCAGAGGGTGGCCGTGGCTGCTGCCCCATGCAGAGGGTGGTCACTGCCCCACGCAGAGGGTGGCCGTGGCTGCTGCCCCACGCAGAGGGTGGCCACTGCCCCACGCAGAGGGTGGCTGCTGCCCCGTGCAGAGGGTGGCCGTGGCCAGAGGGTGGCTGCTGCCCCACGCAGAGGCTGGCCGTGGCTGCTGCCCCGTGCAGAGGGTGGCTCTCTGCAGCTGCAGCCAGCTGCGGCTCAGGCTTCCCAAGCAGTAGGGCTGGGGGATGAGTGCTGAGCTGCAGGTAGTGGTCAGAGGCAGAGAGCTGCAGATTGTCTCCTGAGAAGCCTTTCACAAGCGGTTTAAAGAGAGCTGCCTTAAGCCCAGGGCTGCTCTGCCTCCTGCTGAGCTGCTCTCTGAAGTTGTTTCCCATCCAGGAACAGATTGGAGCTGATCCTCTCTGCTACGTGCTGGTGATGGCTTGTTGGACCAGGCAAGGGGGGTCTGGACAACATTTTGTGTCTAAAGCCTTTAAGGAGGGATCCAGATGGTGTTTGCAGCTCTTGTTTGCCATGGTGGAAATAAATCCATCACCATCTTCCCTTCCTGCTGACAGCTGCCATGAATTCCCTTCCTGGGGTCTTTGGGAGGGATGAAGGAAGCTTGGTTCCTGGAAGTGGTGAGTTCCAAGTGGATTTATCTTCAGCCATCAGCAGAAGATGTTGGTGGCTGTGCAGAGCCTCTGAAGGGAGAGCTGCTGCAGCCTCTTAGCAGAAAATCCTTCCCTGAGAGGGCTCTCAGGGCCTGGCCCAGCCTGCCCCGGGCTGCCTGAATCCCCAGCCCTGGAGGGGTCTCAAGGGGCAGAGCTGTGGTGCTGAGGCCGTGGTTAGCCCCAGCCCTGGCAGGGTTAGAGGGTGGTTGGATTGGATGAGCCTGGAGGCCTTTTCCAAGCAAATGATTCCATGCTGCTGGAGCTGGGAGGCCACTGTGAGCACCCAGGCTGGGTGCAAGGGGCAGATGTCCACTGGGGCTCAAGACAATGCTGTGACCTTCTGCAAGAGCTGCCTGTGGGAGGCAGCTTGGGTGCAGAGAGCCTTTTAACAGCAGCTGAAGTGTTGGCTGAGGCAGGCAAAGAGGACCCCAGCAGAGGAGCTGCTGCTCCCAGGAAGGCTCCCAGAGCTGATGCTGTAAAGGTTAGTTCCCACCAGCAGCATCTGGAAGGCAGCTGCAGAGCTCCCAGGCAGCTTGAGCCACTACAAAGAGTCTCTGTGCTGTGCTCACATGTTGAGCTCTCACAGATTCACAGCATCCTGGCTTGGGTTGGGCTGGAAGGGACCTGAAAGCAGCTCCAAGCCCTGCCCTGGGCAGGGACCCCTCCCACCAGCACAGGCTGCTCAGGGCCTCATCCAGCCTGGCCCTGAGCACCTCCAGGCAGGAGGCAGCCACAGCCTCCCTGGGCAGCCTGTGCCAGGCTCTCCCCACCCTCACTGCCAACAATCTCTTCCTCCTCTCCAGTCTCAGCCTGCCCTCCCCAAGCTTCAGTCCATCCCCTCTCATCCTGGCACTGTGACTGCACTTGGAGCCATGGTTAGTGGCCAGGAGGTGTTAGGTGATAGTTTGGACTTGATCCCTGAGGTCCTTTCCAACCTGGTTGATTCTATGAGTTGCTCTTATTCCTTTCCCTCTCCCTGGAGATGCTGGGGAGGAGCAGCTGAGGGCTCTGGGGGTGTTCAGCGTGGAGAGGAGGAGGCTGAGGCAGACCTCCTTGCTCTCTGCAGCTCCCCTGAGAGGAGGCTGCAGCCAGGTGGGGTTGGGCTCACATGCAACAAGCTACAGGACAAGAGGAAATGGTCTCAAGCTGTGCCTGGGGAGGCTCAGGTTGGACATTAGGAGCAATCTCTTCCCAGCAAGGGCTCCCAGGCACTGCCCCAGGCTGCCCAGGGAGGTGGCAGAGTCCCCAGCCCGGGAGGCGCTCGGCAGCTGCCTGGCTGTGGCGGTTCCGTGGCAGTGGCTCTGCAGCAGCATTGGGGCTCTGAGCTCTGGGGGGGTCCCAGAGGTCTCTCCAACCTCAGCAGCTCTCTGGCTCCGAGGCCCTGCGGGGCTGCCACCTCCTGTGCTCTCCTTGCATCCCTGGGTAGCGCTGGGGGAGGCTGGAGCTGGGCTGGAAGCGCCGAGCTGGCAGCTCTGAATGGTGCTGGAGCATAATCAGCCTCTGCTTCCACAGCAATTAGCATCTTATTACCCATAATGTTCTGCATGGCAATTGCCTTGTAAACATTTGTACTAATCCACCATAACCTAATTATTTTTATGACATGCAATTAGGAAGTATTTTTGGAGGAGGGATGGGTTCCACTCTCTGCTCCTGCCCTCCTTTCCTGGAAGTGCCAGGAAGTGCCAGCTCCCACCCCTCCCCCACACAGCTCTCTGCTTGCTGCCTCCCCTTGCCTGCAGGGCCTGGAGCCTGGGACCCGGTTCCTGTGGAGCTGGGGCATGGGTTGCAGAGCCTGGCTGAGCTCTGCTCTGTGGGAGCTTGGTGCTTGGTGGCAGGCAGGCCACAGGTCGCTTGCTTTGCTGCTCAGATGAGTCCCAGCTCCAGCAGCTGGCACGGTGTCCCCTTCCCTTGGGATGTGCTGCCCAGGGAGCTGGTGGAGTCACCATCCCTGGAGGTGCTCAGGAGGAGACTTCACAGGGTGCTTGGTGCCAGGGTTGAGTTGATTAGGAGGTGTTGGATGAGAGGTTGGATGCAGCGATCTGGAAGGGCTCTTCCAGCCTGGTCTGCTCTGCTCTACTCTGCTCTACTCTGCTCTGCTCTACTCTGCTCTACTCTGCTCTACTCTACCCTGCTCTGCTCTGCTCTACTCTGCTCTGCTCTGCTCTGCTCTACCCTGCTCTGCTCTGCTCTACTCTGCTCTGCTCTGCTCTGCTCTACTCTGCTCTGCTCTGCTCTACTCTACCCTGCTCTGCTCTACTCTGCTCTACTCTGCTCTGCTCTACTCTGCTCTACTCTACCCTGCTCTGCTCTACTCTACCCTGCTCTGCTCTGCTCTACTCTGCTCTGCTCTGCTCTACCCTGCTCTGCTCTGCTCTACTCTGCTCTGCTCTACCCTGCTCTGCTCTGCTCTGCTCTACTCTACCCTGCTCTACTCTGCTCTGCTCTACTCTGCTCTACTCTGCTCTGCTCTACTCTGCTCTGCTCTACTCTACCCTGCTCTGCTCTACCCTGCTCTACCCTGCTCTACTCTGCTCTGCTCTACCCTGCTCTGCTCTGCTCTACTCTACCCTGCTCTGCTCTGCTCTACTCTACTCTGCTCTGCTCTGCTCTGCTCTGCTCTGCTCTGCTCTACTCTGCTCTGCTCTACTCTACCCTGCTCTGCTCTACCCTGCTCTACCCTGCTCTGCTCTGCTCTACTCTACCCTGCTCTGCTCTACCCTGCTCTGCTCTACCCTGCTCTGCTCTTCTCTGCTCTACCCTGCTCTGCTCTACCCTGCTCTGCTCTACCCTGCTCTACCCTGCTCTGCTCTACCCTGCTCTGCTCTACCCTACTCTGCTCTACCCTACTCTACCCTGCTCTGCTCTACCCTGCTCTGCTCTACCCTGCTCTGCTCTGCTCTGCTCTACCCTGCTCTGCTCTACCCTACTCTGCTCTACCCTGCTCTGCTCTACCCTGCTCTGCTCTACCCTGCTCTGCTCTGCTCTGCTCTACCCTGCTCTGCTCTACCCTGCTCTGCTCTGCTCTACTCTGCTCTGCTCTGCTCTACTCTGCTCTGCTCTACTCTACCCTGCTCTGCTCTACTCTGCCCTGCTCTGCTCTTCTCTGCTCTGCTCTGCTCTTCTCTGCTCTGCTCTATCCTACTCTACTCTGCTCTGCTCTACTCCTATTCTACTCTATTCTACTCTATTCTATTCTATTCTATTCTATTCTATTCTATTCTATTCTATTCTATTCTATTCTATTCTATTCTATTCTTCCCCAGCACCCTGGGCAGTGGCTTCACCACATCACTCTTTCCTCAGGACCATGTCAGCCAGCAGTGTGACCACCTTGAACTCAGAGGGAGGACCTCTTGAGAGGGAGGTGCTGGTGTGCTGGGGCAGCAGTGCCCTGCTCCTCAGAGCCTGCATCTGAGCCCCTGGCAGCCCTGCACCAGAACAGCTGAAAGACTCAGCCTGCCCTGCTTGCAGCATGGGGAGGCTGTGGCAGTGTGCTGGGGCGTGAGGAGCAGCACCCAGGCTCTGCTTCAGGCTCCACACAAAGGTTGTGTACTCTGCCCTGCCCTGCTGAGGCCTCACCTGCAGAGCTGTGCCCAGCTCTGGGCTCCCCAGCTCAGGAAGGGCAAAGAGCTGCTGGAGAGAGTCCAGCACAGAGCCACTGAGCTGCTGAGGGGCCTGGAGCAGCTCTGATCTGAGGAGAGGCTGAGAGCTGGGGTTGGTTAGCCTGGGGCAGAGGAGGCTGAGTGGGATCTCATTCCTGCTGACAAAGGTCTAAGGGGTTGGTGTCAGGAGGATGGGGCCAGACTCTTCTCAGTGGTGCCCAGGGACAGGGCAAGAGGCAATGGGCAGAAACTTGCCCAGAGGAAGCTCCATCTGAACATGAGAGGGAGATTCTGTGCTGTGAGGGTGGCAGAGCCTGGAGCAGGCTGCCCAGGGAGGCTGTGGAGTCTCCTCTGGAGCCTTTGCAGCCCCCCCTGGATGTGTTCTGTGTGCCCTGCCCTGGATGATCTCTGGGGGTCCCTTCCAGTCCCTACCATCCTGAAGCTAAACTGCAGAGGCAAACAGAGGAGGAGTGCCTGAGGCACAGCAGTGCTGGCTCCAGCCCCTGGGGACCGTTGCAGGGGGATGTGAGAGGCAGGTTGGGATCCTTGCAGCCAGGGAGAGAGGCTGAATTTGCTTCCCCACCCGAATCCTGCTCCCTGGGCTGCAGCAGCAGGCAGGGAGCTGCTCCCCAGCCCCAGCAGGCTGCAGCAGCAGTGGAGGAGGTCGTGGTGCTTGCACTCAGGCAGCACTCAGTGGCAGGAGGCCTTCTTTAATCTCATTCTTGGAGGCCCTCCATAGAAAACGTTGAGAGCTCAGACTTAATCTTAACAAGCATGAGACTTGGCAGGCTGAGAGGTTTCTATATCTTGCCTGATCTCCAGACTGGAGAGGTCTCAGAACAGAGCCATGTGCAGCTCATTGGCATCCTGGAAGCATTTCTGGGGAGGAGGGAAAAAGCCAAGCAAGAGAAAGCCCAGGGAGGAGCAGAGGAAGGCTTCTGGAGCTGCCTCGTGGCATAGAAATGAGGCTGATTTCCATGCCTGTCAGGAGAGGCAAAGCAGGAGCACTCTCAGCACCTGCTGGCCCTCTGCTCCTGCAAGCTCTGAAGCTCTCACTCTGAGCTGCATTTCCACAGCAGCTCTGAGGTGCTGCAGAGGTCCTGTGCCCACCTTTGGATCTCCTGGCTGGCACGGCGTGGGCGCCACACTGAGCATGGGGAGGGCAGGCAGGAGGCTGCCTTGGAGGCTGCCTGAAGATCAGAGATTCATGGAATGGGCTGGAAGGGACCTCAGAGCTCATCCAGCTCCAGCCCCCTGCCCTGGGCAGGGACCCCTCCCACCAGCACAGGCTGCTCAGGGCCTCATCCAGCCTGGCCCTCAACACCTCCAGGCAGGAGGCAGCCACAGCCTCCCTGGGCAGCCTGTGCCAGGCTCTCCCCAGCCTCACTGCCAACAATTTCTTCTTCCTCTCCAGTCTCAGTCTCCCCTCTCTCCCAGCTCAAAGCCATGTCCCCTGGTCCTGCTGCTTGCCACCAGGGAGCACAGGCTGGGTCCCCTCCCTGCTCCAACTTCCCTTCAGGCACCTGCTTCAGCCCCACTGCCTCCCATGGCCCCTGCTGGGCTCTGGGCTTTAGCTGTTTCCAGAGGGCCCTGGGCAGGCTGCAGAGCTGAGCCCAAACCACCCCCATGGAGCTCAGCAGGGCCAAGGGCAAGGTCCTGCAGCTGGCTCAGGGCAGTGCCAAGCACAGAGCCAGGCTGGGGCAGGAGGGGCTGCAGAGCAGCCTGGGGGAGAAGGCCTCAGGGGGGTCAGGTGGGGACAAAGTGCCCAGGAGCCAGCACTGGTCCCTGGCAGCCCAGAGCCAGCTGAGTGCTGAGCTGCAGCCAGAGCAGGGAGAGAGCAGCACAGGGAGGGGATTCTGCCCCTCTGCTCTGCCCCCACCTGCAGCACTGCCTCCAGCTCATCCTGGCCAGGAAAGCCTTTGGTTTGCCACCACTGTGCCTGAAAGGTGCCTGAGGGCTTCGTGGTGCAGGACACCGAGGAGCATCCCAGGGGCAGACAGAGGACTCCTGTGGAGCCAGGGAGGTGGCTGAGACAGGAGGGCCCCAGATTGATGGTGGCCATAAAGAGCTGTGGGGATGATTGATTTGCTCATTGCTCATGCCAGCAAGGACAGGATTCAGAACCAGCAGTAACTGAGAGCCTCTGAGCTGGGGATTAAGCTTTCTCCTTCCACGGTGCCATCATGAGGTCATATTTTATTGGCTGTCACTTGGAGACCTCTCTGGGCCCCTGGCTGCTGTCACTGTGCTGGGGCTCATGTGTGTGACACCACCACACACAGTGGCAGCTCTGGCCCATGGTGCCAGTGCCCAGTGCCCTCCCTGCTGCATGATGCTCACTGCCTGCTGCATGGTGGCAGAGCTCAGAGCTCTCCTCTCTGCCTGCTGCATGGTGCCAGTGCCCAGTGCCCTCCTCTCTGCCTGCTGCATGGTGCCAGTGCCCTCCTCTCTGCCTGCTGCATGGTGCCAGTGCCCAGTGCCCTCCTCTCTGCCTGCTGCATGGTGCCAGTGCCCAGTGCCCTCCTCTCTGCCTGCTGCATGGTGCCAGTGCCCTCCTCTCTGCCTGCTGCATGGTGCCAGTGCCCAGTGCCCTCCTCTCTGCCTGCTGCATGGTGCCAGTGCCCTCCTCTCTGCCTGCTGCATGATGCTCACTGCCTGCTGCATGGTGACAGAGCTCAGAGCTCTCCTCACTGCCTGCTGCATGGTGCCAGTGCCCAGTGCCCTCCTCTCTGCCTGCTGCATAGTGGCAGAGCTCAGAGCTCTCCTCTCTGCCTACTGTGGGCTGAGCACCCCGGGCTGGGGCAGAGCCTGCTGGGGGCTGAGCACCCCGGGCTGAGCACCCCGGGCTGGGGCAGAGCCTGCTGGGGGCTGAGCACCCCGGGCTGAGCACCCCGGGCTGGGGCAGAGCCTGCTGGGGGCTGAGCACCCCGGGCTGAGCACCCCGGGCTGGGGCAGAGCCTGCTGGGGGCTGAGCACCCCGGGCTGAGCACCCCGGGCTGAGCACCCCGGGCTGGGGCAGAGCCTGCTGGGGGCTGAGCACCCCGGGCTGAGCACCCCGGGCTGGGGCAGAGCCTGCAGCAGAGCTCCTGGCAGTGAGCTCCAGCGCTTGGGCATGGCAGGAGCAAGGCTCTGGAGCCCGGAGCAGCTCTCCTGCCTGGCTGCCAGCAGCACCACCCTGCCTGTTGTCTGCCCCCTGAGAGCCTGGCAGCACTCAGCACTCCTCCAGCCCTCTGGCTCTTGGTCATTTGTTTGCTTGTGCTGCATCCCAGCCTGCCCTCAGCCTCCTCCTCAGCTGACTGAGGTGTACCAGGGCTGCCTGGAGCAGAAGGGGAGGCAGAGGAGCAGAGTCTGCCATGCTCTGTGCACAGCCTGTGGTGGCAGATTGCAGAGGGTTCTGTCAGCTCCCTGAGCATCCCCAGAGGTCCCTTCCAGCCCCTACCATCCTCTGCTGCTGTGATTAATTGTGAGGGCATTGACTTCCTGGAGCAGCAGCACTGCAGCAGCAAGGCTGCTTCCCAGTGCAGTGATGCAGTGGTGGTTCTGAACTGCAGGCAGCTCAGGAGCTGCCCAGGAGCAGCTCTGCCCTGAGCACAGGCTGGGGGGGCTGGGGCTGTGCAGCCTGCAGAGGAGAAGGCTCCAGGGGCACCTCAGAGCTGCTGCCAGGACCTGAAGGGATCCTGCAGGAAGGCTGCAGAGAGACTTCTGCTGAGGGGGTCTGAGCCAGGCCAAGGGGAAATGGTTTGGAGCTGAGGCAGAGCAGGGTCAGAGTGGAGCTGAGGAAGAAGTTGTTCAGCAGGAGGGAGCTGAGGCTCTGGCACAGGCTGCCCAGGGAGGCTGTGGCTGCCTCCTGCCTGGGGGTGTTCAGGACCAGTCTGGATGAGGCCCTGAGCAGCTGAGTGCAGCTGGGAGGTGTCCCTGGGCATGGCAGGGGGCTGGGGCAGATGAGCTCTGAGCTCCCTTCCAGCCTGAGCCACTCTGTGACTAAAGTTCACAGCCCAGGCTGCTGCTGCCCTTCTTTGCCCCCCTGGGCACCCCCTGCCTCCTCTCCAGCTGCTGGCACCCAGCACCCCCAGGCCTTGCCCTGCTGGGCAGTTCCCAAGCCTGGAGCCTCCATGGGGTTGCTGTGACCCCAGGGCATTTCCTCTTGTGCTAAGCCCCCCAGCAGCACAGCCATGCCCACGCTGCCTGGGCACACCTGTGGCACAGCTGTGTGCCTCTGCCCTGAGCCTGTGAGGGAAGCTCTGGGAGGCAGAGCAGTAACAGGGAAGAAAAATGCTGCTTTGAGCTGTGTGTCAGCAGGCCTCAGACAGAGTGGGGCCTGAGCTTCCAGACAGCCTCTTGAGCTAATTAGCTTAGCAAAAAAATCCATTTCTCCTCTTAAATCCCTGCCATCCATCTGCCTAACAGAGAGGAGCAGCCAGGTACTGTGTGGGGCCAGCAATGCATCAGCTGCCTCCAGCAGTCCCCTGGCTGCTCTCAGCCTGCTCTCTCCATCCCTCTGGCCATGGCAGCTGCCAGCTTGCCCCTTCTGGCTGCTCCCTTCTGGCACTGGCTGTGAAGTGAACGTCCTGGAGCTCTCCTCTGCCCCACAGCAGCTCAGGCTGTGTCCTCCCTTGCTGCAGCAAACCCCCAGAGAGCAGAGACTCCCACAGCAGGCTGCCCAGGGAGGCTGTGGCTGCCTCCTGCCTGGGGGTGTTCAAGGATGAGGCCCTGGGCAGCCTGTGCTGGTGGGAGGTGTCCCTGCTCCTGGCAGGGGGCTGGGGCTGGATGAGCTTCCAGGTCCCTTCCCACCCAACCCTTCTGTGACCTCCTGACCCTGCTTTGTGTAGCTCCTGCAGGACCTGAAGTGGTCTCCCCCATCCCCTCTGGAGCTGCCATGGGTCAGAGATGAGGCTCTGGGGGAAACCAGGGAGAGCTGCTTTGGCTCCAGCACAGCTCAGGCAGCAGGATGTGAGCTCTGAGTGGTGGTCACCTGGAGAGCCATTGGTAACTGGGTGGGAAGATCCCTTCTGGAAGGACATCCAAAGCCCACAGCCCCATGTGGCGACCACCATCACCTAAGCTCTGGGCTTGGCTGCTTCCAGCCCCAGCCTCTGGCTGTGGCACAGCAAGATTCAAGAGGCAGCACCAGCAGAGCTCATCTTGAGCTCAGATGCATGGCCCTGAGTCAAGCTGCTTTTAACCTTCTCCCTAGGAGACTAAACTGAGAGAATTCCTGCAGGTTCTCACCTCAAAGCTGTTTTCTTCACACCCTGCATTATTACCGCAGCTCTCAGGGAGCCTCCTGCTCTGCCACTGCTCTTGGGAAGTGTGAAGCAGAGCCTGGGCACAGAGCTCCTGCCCGCAGCAGGCAGCGATGTGCAGCGCAGCTCTGTGCGCTCTGCCCCCAGCCAAGGTCAGCCCAGGCTCAGCCTGCGGCTGGGAGCTTGTGCTCAGGCAGGAGCTGCCCTGGCCCTGCCTGGCTGAGCCTCCTTACATCCCAGTCACCCACCTGGAGGTGATGCTGCATGCCTGGGGCTTGTCAGGGGCTGCTGAACGGCGAGCTGCTTGCTTCTGCCCTGGCCCGGCCCTCCAGAGCTGTGAGAGGCAGGGAGTCAGCTGCTGGGGCTGGGGAGGTGTTTGCTGCGGCATCCCCTGGCTGTTTGTCCTGACTGTGGCTGGCTGTCAGTCTGTCCCCACCCCCACAAGTGTTTGCCTGGCCTGAGCACTCTGTTGGGTTACCAGGAAAACATTTCCTATGGCCTGGGACCTCTGCTCTCTGCAGCTCCCTGGGAGGAGGCTGCAGCCAGCTGGGGGCTGGGCTCTGCTCCCTAGTCTCAGGGGATGGAAGGAGAGGCACTGGCCTGGAATGGTGCCAGGGGAGGCTGAGGTTGGAGAGGAGGAGAAATGCCTTTGGTGCCAGAGGGGTCAGGGCCTGGCAGAGGCTGCCCAGGGAGGTGGTGGAGTCCCCAGCCCTGGAGGGGCCACTTGGGGCCACTTGGGGCCAGGGTTCGGTGGCCATGGTGGGGTTGGGTTGCTGGTTGGCCTGGGTGGTCTGAGAGCTCTCTTCCAGCCCACAGAGTTCTGTGAATCTATGACCTGGCCTGGCCTGGCCACTGCTCCTGTGCTGTCATTGTGTCCTCAGCTATCTTCCAACAGCTCCCTGCCAGCCTCTGACCATCAGCAGAGAGCTCCTGTGGCCCCTCCCCTCCCCCTCCTCTCTCCTTCCTGTGTCGCTTGTTTTAATAACAGCGATTAAACGTTGGGCAGTGATGGCTGCAACAGTTTCAGAGCAGCAGAGAGGAAAGGGAGGGAAGCCCCAGAGGCTGTGGAGCAGAAGGGCTCTGCTGGCACCGCTGAGGTTTGCCAGCGCCGCCGCTGCACCGGCAGACGGAGCGGGCTGCCGGCAGCCCCAGCCCAGGCCGAGAGTCACAGCCCCCAGGCTGGGACCCCAGGAGCGTCAGCAGCTCAGGAGCCAGCAGCTGAGTGGGCAGGCAGAGCTCCTCCAGCACTGCAGCTCAGCACAGCCCCTCCTGAGCTCTGCTGCAGCCTGAGAGCAGGCACAGGAGGTCAGGGTTTGGGGTTGGGGTTGGGTTGGGGTTGGCTTGGGGTTGAGGTTGGGGTTGGGTTTGGGTTGGGATTGGGGTTGGGGTTGGGTTTGGGTTGGGTTTGTGTTTGGGTTGTGTTGGGGTTGGGTTTGTGTTGGGTTTGTGTTGGGTTTGGGGTTGGGTTGGGTTTGTGTTGGGTTTGGGTTGGGTTTGTGTTGGGTTTGGGGTTGGGTTGGGTTTGTGTTGGGGTTGGGTTGGGGTTGGGTTGGGTTTGGGTAGGGTTTGGGTTGGGTTTGTGTTTGGGTTGTGTTGGGGTTGGGTTTGTGTTGGGTTTGTGTTGGGTTTGGGTAGGGTTTGGGTTGGGTTTGGGTTGGGTTTGGGTTGGGGTTGGGTTGGGGTTGTGTTGGGGTGGGGTTGTGTTGGGGTTGTGTTGGGTTTGTGGTTGTGTTGGGGTTGGGTTTGTGTTGGGTTGGGGTTGGGATTGGGTTGGGGTTGGGATTGGGTTGGGGTTGGGTTGGGGTTGGGGTGGGTGTGGGGTTGGGGTTGGGGTGGGTGTGGGGTTGGGGTTAGGTTTGGGTGGGGGTGGGGTTGGGGTTGGGTTTGGGTTGGGGTTGGGTTGGGATTGGGTTGGGGTTGGGTTAGGGTTGGGTTGGGGTTGGGGTGGGTGTGGGGTTGGGGTTAGGTTTGGGTTGGGGTGGGGGTGGGGTTGGGGTTGGGTTTGGGTTGGGGTTGAGTTGGGGTTGGGTTGGGGTGGGGTTGGGTGGGGTTGGGTGGGGTGGGGTTGGGTTGGGGTGGGGTGGGGTTGGGGTTAGGTCGTGTTGGGGTTGGGGTTGGGTGGGGTTGTGGTTGTGTTGGGGTTGTGTTGTGTTTGGGTTGTGTTTGGGTTGGGTTTATGTTTGGGTTGTGTTGGGTTTGGGTTGTGTTTGGGTTGGGTTTATGTTTGGGTTGTGTTGGGTTTGGGTTGTGTTTGTGTTTGTGTTCCTCCTGCTGCGCTTCAGTAGCTGCAGGCTCCCAGAGGCAGGCTGGGCAGGGACTGCTCAGAAGGGGCTGTGGGGACAGGACCAGGGGCAATGGTTTGGTACTGGAGCAGGGCAGGGTCAGGTTGGACACCAGGAGGAAGCTCTGCACAGGGAGGCTGGGGAGAGCCTGGCACAGGCTGCCCAGGGAGGGGGCTGAGGCTCCATCCCTGCAGCCATCCAAGCTCAGCCTGGAGGGGTCCCTGGGCAGCCTGCTCCAGCTGGAGCTGTGCCTGGGGCTGCAGGGGCTGGGAGAGGAGAGATTGAGACTGGAGAGGAGGAAGAGATTCTTGGCAGTGAGGCTGGGGAGAGCCTGGCACAGGCTGCCCAGGGAGGCTGTGGCTGCCTCCTGCCTGGGGGTGCTCAGGGCCAGGCAGGATGAGGCCCTGAGCAGCCTGTGCCCATGGCAGGGGGCTGGAGCTGGATGAGCTCTGAGGTCCTTTCCATCCCAGCCCTCCCATGCCTGGCTGTGCAGATATCATCCCTCTGTCATTCCCTGTTCCCATCTCCTGCCAGGCTCAGCCAGGGGCTCCTGGCAGCCAGACCTTGTGTAGCAGGGTTGGGTGCTGCTGCTCACCCAAGCTGTGATCCCTGCTCCTGCCTAAGGTGAGGGTCACCCCCTGACCCCCCCATGCCTTGCTGCCCCCAGCACTCAGTGGTGCTGCTCTTTGCAGCAGCTCTTCCCAGCCAGGGCTCCGGGCAGAGGGATGAAGGATGGAGTCTGCCTGTGGCTGCTGTTCATCTGTGTTGCCTTGACAGGAGAGCTCCTCCTGGGTCACTCTGCCCTGAGCAGGCACTGCAGCAGTCATTGACCTTTATTTGCCTTGGCTTATTTACTCAGGCAGTGCATTAGGCCAGGCTGAAGTGGCTCACAGTACCCTGAGCAATGGCCACTTGGGTCTGCAGTGACCACATCCACAGAGGTCAATGCACTGAGCCCAAGCCAGGAGGGGGCTGGGTTCTGCCCCCTGGTCTCAGGTGATGGAAGGAGAGGAAATGACCTCAGGGTGCAGCAGGGAAGGTTTAGGTTGGAGATGAGAAGAAACTTCTTCCCTGGAAGGGTTCTCCAAGCCTGGCCCAGGCTGCTCAGGGAGGTGGCTGAGTGCCCATCCCTGGAGAGGTCTGAAGGAGGCAGAGCTGTGGTGCTGAGGCCATGGCCAGCCCCATCCCTGGAGGGGTTTGAAGGAGGCAGAGCTGTGGTGCTGAGGCCATGGCCAGCCCCATCCCTGGAGGGGTTTGAAGGAGGCAGAGCTGTGGTGCTGAGGCCATGGCCAGCCCCATCCCTGGAGGGGTTTGAAGGAGGCAGAGCTGTGGTGCTGAGGCCATGGCCAGCCCCATCCCTGGAGAGGTCTGAAGGAGGCAGAGCTGTGGTGCTGAGGCCATGGCCAGCCCCATCTCTGGAGGGGTTTGAAGGAGGCAGAGCTGTGGTGCTGAGGCCATGGCCAGCCCCATCCCTGGAGAGGTCTGAAGGAGGCAGAGCTGTGGTGCTGAGGCCATGGCCAGCCCCAGCCTGGAGGGGTTTGAAGGAGGCAGAGCTGTGGTGCTGAGGCCATGGCCAGCCCCAGCCTGGAGGGGTTTGAAGGAGGCAGAGCTGTGGTGCTGAGGCCATGGCCAGCCCCAGCCTGGAGGGGTTTGAAGGAGGCAGAGCTGTGGTGCTGAGGCCATGGCCAGCCCCATCTCTGGAGGGGTTTGAAGGAGGCAGAGCTGTGGTGCTGAGGCCATGGCCAGCCCCATCCCTGGAGAGGTCTGAAGGAGGCAGAGCTGTGGTGCTGAGGCCATGGCCAGCCCCAGCCTGGAGGGGTTTGAAGGAGGCAGAGCTGTGGTGCTGAGGCCATGGCCAGCCCCATCCCTGGAGGGGTTTGAAGGAGGCAGAGCTGTGGTGCTGAGGCCATGGCCAGCCCCATCCCTGGAGGGGTCTGAAGGAGGCAGAGCTGTGGTGCTGAGGCCATGGCCAGCCCCATCCCTGGAGAGGTCTGAAGGAGGCAGAGCTGTGGTGCTGAGGCCATGGCCAGCCCCATCTCTGGAGGGGTTTGAAGGAGGCAGAGCTGTGGTGCTGAGGCCATGGCCAGCCCCATCCCTAGAGAGGTTTGAAGGAGGCAGAGCTGTGGTGCTGAAGCCATGGCCAGCCCCATCCCTGGAGGGGTTTGAAGGAGGCAGAGCTGTGGTGCTGAGGCCATGGCCAGCCCCATCCCTAGAGAGGTCTGAAGGAGGCAGAGCTGTGGTGCTGAGGCCATGGCCAGCCCCATCCCTGGAGAGGTCTGAAGGAGGCAGAGCTGTGGTGCTGAGGCCATGGCCAGCCCCATCCCTGGAGGGGTTTGAAGGAGGCAGAGCTGTGGTGCTGAGGCCATGGCCAGCCCCATCCCTGGAGAGGTTTGAAGGAGGCAGAGCTGTGGTGCTGAGGCCATGGCCAGCCCCAGCCTGGAGAGGTTTGAAGGAGGCAGAGCTGTGGTGCTGAGGCCTTGGCTTGGACTGGATGAGCTGAAAAGTTCTTCTTCCAAGCCAGACCATTCCATGATGCTGTGGCTGGCACAGCTCTTGCCATGCAGGGCAGAGAAGAGCAAAGCTCCCAGGAGGGGCAGAGCTGAGTGGAGCAGCAATAAATCTGCTGCTCCCTGGCAGGTGCTGGAGGGCTGCACTGAGGCTGTGGCTTTGTCAGGCTTCGACTGCTGCACAATGAAAGCTCGAAGCAGGCAGCCCAGGATGTGCTGCTCTGGGGGCTGGCAGCAGTGCAGCTCTGCCCCTGGCCCTCCTGTGGGAGCTGAACCAGCTCCTGTGTGCTTTGCTCTCCTGCTTGCAGGTGGCTCCAGCCTCTGCCTGGCTGCTGGTCCTCAGCTGCACCACTGGCTGCCTGCAGGAGCTTTGTGGCTGCCCCCTGGGTGCCGTGGCTGCGCCCCCAGGGCATTGTAAGTCTGCAGACTGCGAGGTGCTAACTGCTGGAGAGGCTCCAGAGGAGGCCACCAAGATGCTCAGAGGGCTGCAGAACCTCTGCCATGGGCCCAGGCTGGGAGAGCTGGGGCTGTGCAGCCTGGAGAGGAGAAGGCTCCAGGGAGACCTCAGAGCAGCTTCCTGCTACAGGAGAGCTGGGGAGGGACTTTGTATGGGGGCTTGTGGTGACAGGAGGAGAGGAAACAGCCTCAGGGGAGGTTTAGGTTGGATATTAGAAGAAGCTTCTTCCCTGAAAGGCTTCTCAAAGCCTGGAGCAGGCTCCAGAGAGGTTGTGGAGTCTGCTCTGGAGCCTTTCCAACCCCCCCCCGGATGTGTTCTGGGTGCCCTGCCCTGGGTGCCCTGCTCTGGCAGGGGCTTGGACTGGGTGATCTCTGGAGGTCCCCTCCAGCCCCTGCCAGGCTGTGGCTCTGTTCTGTGCTCTGTGGTGCTGTGCAGTGGCTGAGCTCAGGGGGGGATGGCAGTGACCCCCCAGGAACAGGCCAGAGCTGAACTTCCCTGGGGGTGAGGAGCTGCTGGGGCAGGCTGGGGGGAGGCTGCTGGAGGACATTGCCCTGGTGGGCAAACAAATGGTTCAGAAGCTGGGCTGGGGAGGCACAGGGGCTGGGAGGGCACAGGGGCTGGGCTGGCACAGGGGCTGGGAGGGCACAGGGGCTGGGCTGGCACAGAGGCTGGGCTGGCACCAGAGCTGCCTTTCTACCTGAGCAGCAGTTTGCATGCCAGGCAATTTGCATCCATTAACCACAGCTCCCCTCCTGCACCCAGCTCCCCCTCCCCTCCAGCAGAGCATCTCCCTGCCCTGCTGCTGGGTGAGGAGCTGGGGGCTCTGGGGGGGCACTGCTGGGGAGGGGTTTTATCTCCTCCTGCACATTGCACCCAGGGTCTTTGAAGTCCCTGCTGCCTCCAAGGGCCTTCTGCTGCGGGGAGCTGGGATGGAAAAGAAAGGCAGAGGAGGGGAGCTGCCTGGAGGAGGAAGCATGGGGAAGAGAGGAGATTGTTCAGCTTGCATTAATGTGACAGGGAAGAGGATGAGAAGGAAGAAATCTCCCCCCTCCACCAGAGCCTCAGCTGCTTGGCTGGGTGGAGGTTTTGCTTCTTGTTTGAGATCAGAGAATTAAGGAATCATGGAACTGTTCTGGGTGGGAAAGAGCTCCAGGATCCCCCCCTCCAACCAGCAACCCAGCCCCACCACGGCCACCAAAGCCTGGCCCCAGGGCCAGGCTGATCTCCCTGAGCTGGGCAGAGCTGCTGCTCCCAACCCTGGCCAGGCACTGGCAGGGTGTGAGGGAGAAGGCTGTGGGCACTGGCCTGGATGTGGCACTGGAGAGGCTTGGCTGGAGGTGCTCAGCTCTTGGCTGTGCTATGATAGACCCTGGGCCACCTCCCTGCTCCCAGAGGTGTCCCAGCAGGCACTGGGCAATGCTGTGGATGCCTTTGCCAGGGGGATCCTCAAGACATCCCAGGGAGCAGCCTGAGCTCACCTCCTTCAGTCAGAGCCAGCTCAGCTGTCTGAGTGCTGCTGGCACAAGTCCTGAGCTGCTGGAGAGGCTCCAGAGGAGGCCATGAGGATGAGCAGAGGCTGCAGAACCTCCCCTGTGGGGCCAGGCTGGGAGAGAGAGAGGGAGAGGAAGGGAGAGAGAGAAGAAGGGAGGGAGGGAGAGAGAGAGGAAGGGAGGGAGGAAGAGAGAGAGAGAGGGAGGGAGAGGGAGAAGTGAAGTTGTGCAAAGCAAGTTTCCAAGCCACATTTGCAGGACTGTTGCTTTGGGGTTTACTTTCTTGCCACCCAGGCTCCCTGCAGAGCTAAAGCTCTCTGCCCTGGCCTCCAAACAGCCTGGGGAAGGTTTGTGATGAGTAATGAATTGTGATTGCTCTCTCTTTGCCTTCTGCTGCTGCCTGGGCCCTGAAGCCTTTGCAGTTTCCCCCTGCAGCCATGGGGCCCAGGCTCTGCTCTTCCCTGGCTCTGCAGCGATGCTGCAGCCTCGGAGCTGAGTT
The DNA here is from genome assembly GCF_014839835.1 of Dryobates pubescens. Lineage (NCBI taxonomy): Eukaryota > Metazoa > Chordata > Aves > Piciformes > Picidae > Dryobates > Dryobates pubescens. The sequence goes on along the minus strand of NC_071624.1, from coordinate 1,091,169 downwards.
TGCTGAAATGCAGATGTCTGTCCCTCAGCCTTCCTTCAGACGTTGGTCTGGCTCCAGTTTGGACTGAGCCAGGATTGCTTTGTGCCTCTTTTCCCCCAGATTTTGCTGTGAATCAGCAATTGCAGAGACAGTCCCTGGCCCCCAGCCTGCTGCCCCAGCCCCCAGCCTGCTGCCACAGCCCCCAGCCTGCTGCCCCCAGCCTGCTGCCACAGCCCCCAGCCTGCTGCCCCCAGCCTGCTGCCACAGCCCCCAGCCTGCTGCCCCCAGCCTGCTGCCACAGCCCCCAGCCTGCTGCCCCCAGCCTGCTGCCACGGCCCCCAGCCTGCTGCCACAGCCCCCAGCCTGCTGCCCCCAGCCTGCTGCCACGGCCCCCAGCCTGCTGCCACAGCCCCCAGCCTGCTGCCCCCAGCCTGCTGCCACAGCCCCCAGCCTGCTGCCCCCAGCCTGCTGCCACAGCCCCCAGCCTGCTGCCCCCAGCCTGCTGCCACAGCCCCCAGCCTGCTGCCCCCAGCCTGCTGCCCCCAGCCTGCTGCCCCCAGCCTGCTGCCACGGCCCCCAGCCTGCTGCCCCCAGCCTGCTGCCCCCAGCCTGCTGCCACAGCCCCCAGCCTGCTGCCCCCAGCCTGCTGCCCCCAGCCTGCTGCCACAGCCCCCAGCCTGCTGCCCCCAGCCTGCTGCCACGCTGGGTGACCTTCCTGCCGCTTGCCTTCACCTGTGCTGCTCAAGCCTGGGATCACTCAGCTGGGGAGGGACTCAGGAAGCCTTAGTCCAACATCCTGCTCAGGGCAGGTTCATTTTCAGACACCAACACAGCAGCTTTTGGTTGCCAGATATGGAACTGCTCAGACTGACCCCAGGCATGGCCAGAGCCTGCTCTGCCCAGAGCCCACCTGCAGCACTGCCTCCAGCTCTGGGGCCCCCAGTACAAGGAGGAGCTGGAGAGGCTCCAGAGGAGACCACCAAGATGAGCAGAGGCTGGTGAGAACCTCCCCTGTGGGGTCAGGCTGAGAGAGCTGGGGCTGTGCAGCCTGCAGAAGAGAAGGCTCCAGGCAGACCTCAGAGCAGCTTCCAGCAGCTGAAGGGCTCCAGGAGAGCTGGGGAGGGACTCTGGACAAGGGCTGGGAGTGCCAGGATGAGGAACAATGGCTTTGAGCTGGGAGAGGAGAGACTGAGAGTGGAGAGGAGGAAGAGATTCCTGAGAATGAGGCTGGGGAGAGCCTGGCACAGGCTGCCCAGGGAGGCTGTGGCTGCCTCCTGCCTGGAGGTGCTCAAGGATGAGGCCCTGAGCAGCCTGTGCTGGTGGGAGGTGTCCCTGCCCAGGGCAGGGCTTGGAGCTGGATGAGCTTTGAGCTCCCTTCCAGCCCATTCCATGGATCCATGATCCTATGAAAACAACCAGCAGAGATCTTTGGGGGCTGAGTTCTCCCAGGCAGCCTCAGCTCTAGCTGCTGGAGGTCTCTGGGATGCTTCTGCTGAGATCTGTCTGCTGCAGGGGCTTCGTGCTGCCCAGCACAGCCTGACTGCACCAGCAGACAGCTGACCTGCTGCCTGCCCAGGCAGCAGCACCAACGGCTGTCAGCCAAGGAGGGAGAGCTGCAGAGCAAACCCAACCTGCTTGGTGATGCAGAAATCACTGATCCTGGGGGGGGGGGGGGGGGGGAAGGAGCAAACTTGCCCTGCTCCAGTGGGCCCTGGTGCAGTGCCAGGGGATGCACTCAGGAGCCCAGCTCCCCCTGAGGGTGTTTGCTCAGTGCATGCCAAGGCAATCGGCTGGGGAAGTGTTTGTCAAATAACCTCACACGAGAAATGCAGTCGAGGAAATTGGATTTGTCCACCTGATAGTGCAGCAGCAGGGGAAGAGGCTAAATCCATCAGATAAACTGCTCAGCTGAGCTGCTTGCTCTCCCCCAGCCCTTCCCTCAGTCATTAGCTCAGAGAGGCTCCGAGTGTCAGAGGCACTCCGCAGGAAATTTATCGGGGCCGGCTCTCCAGCTGCTGGAGCTCACAGCCTGCCTGATGGACTGGCAGGGAGGGGAAGATTGAGCACTCAGCACTTTGGGGAGGCAGGGGAAAGCTCTCTCAGTCTGCAGAGCTGAGTCCCAGCCCTGCATGCAAGCCACCCACTCCCTGCCTCTGCCCCGCGGAGCCGGCAGCAGCCAGGGGCTGGCAGCTGGCACCTCGCTCCTGGAGCAGAGCTGGAGAGCTGGGCACAGTGCACCCCAGGAAGCCCAAGCAGGGAGAGTGCAGGGAGCAGCCACCTCCTGCCCCAGGATGGGTGAGATGGGACCTGCTGCAGAGCAGCTTGCAGAGCAGGGCCTGGGAGTGCTGGGGGACAACAAAGTCACCGGGGGCCACCAATGTGCCCCTGGGCCTGAGAAGGCTGATGGGGTCCTGGGCTGCATCAAGAGGAGTGTGGCCAGCAGGTCGAGGGGTCCTGCCCCTCTGCTCTGCCCTGGTGAAGCCACACCTGGAGTACTGTGTCCAGTTCTGGGCTCCCCAGATCAAGAGAGACAGGGAAGGGCTGGAGAGAGTCCAGGGGAGGGCCACAAAGATGCTGAGGAGAGGCTGAGCCCTGGGGCTCTAGCTTGGGGAGGAGCAGGCTGAGCAGGGATCTTCTCAAGGCTGATCAACAGCTAAAGGGTGGAGGTCAAGAGGATGGGACTGGGCTCTTGTCAGTGGTGCCCAGTGCCAGGGCAAGGGGCACAAACTGGAGCCCAGGAGGTTGCACTTGAACTTAAGGAGAAGGTTGTTTGGGATGAGGCTGCTGGAGCCCTGGAGCAGGCTGCCCAGAGAGGTTGTGGAGTCTCCCTGTGTGGAGCCTTTCCAAACCTGCCTGGACACATCCCTGTGCCACCTGCTCTGGACAGACCTGCCTTAGCAGGGGGGGCAGACTGGGTGACCTCTGGAGGTCCTTTCCAACCCCCACCCCATGGTGCTGTGGAGGTGCTGGTGGCAGCTGCCAGCTGATCACCATGCTGGGGACTGACCCTTGAGCTGGAGCTAGGAGGTGGCTGCAGCTGGGAGGGAAGTGTTGGCTTTGAGGAGGAGTGGGAGAGATCCTGTGGGACCTGAGCACAGAGCAGGACACAGGGGCCCTGCTTCCCACCAGCTCCAGCCCCTGGGCTTCCTCACAGCACCTTCGACGAGGAGGCAACGGCCCCAGGATGCTCCAGCTGCAGTGACTGAGGGGTGGGGGGCTGGGCTGTGGGCAGGTGCTGCCCAGCCCCAGCAGCCAGATACAGGAAGCCCTGGGCTGGGTGGATGTGGCTCCCTTGACCCTGCAGGCAGGGAGGGGAGGAATGGATTTGATGGCTGCCCTGGCTTCACAGGGTGCCAGGCTTGGAGACCTGCAAGGGACACCTGAGGGTGTGGTGATTGCCAGGCAGAAGGGTTGGGCACAGTCTCTGAAGTGCTCTGGAGCAGTGGTGAGAGGAGGAAGGAGGAAAGGTTCTGATTCCCAGGCAGATGGCTCAGAGGTAGGGTGAGGAAAGCAAAGGATGCAAGAGTGCTGCTACCCGGGAAGGCTCCACGGGCTTGGGAAGATGAAGGCAAGGCAGGAGGTGCTTGGAGATGCAAGAGGTAAGGCTGGAGCCAGCTCCCTGAGCTGCAGAAGGCAGAGGAGAGCAAGAACCTGCAGTGGTGAGAGAGGGCAGGGCTGAGCCCCGCGGGATGCGGCGGGCAGGGAGGGGAAGAGCTTCGCTGCGCAGCATTTGTCAGCGCTCCTCTGCAGGCATCTCAGCTGGGATCCCAACCTCTCCCTGGGCACCAGGCATTGCCCCTGACTCCTGCAGCTCTGCAGTGGAGCTAAGCCAATGTGTGCTGGGCTGGCAGAGGGCTTCCTTTGCTCTTGGACCTCTGCTGGGAGCACAGGCTGAGGGAGCTGGGGCTGTGCAGCCTGCAGAGGAGAAGGCTCCAGGGGCACCTCAGAGCTGCCTGCCAGGACCTGAAGGGAGCCTGCAGGAAGGCTGCAGAGAGGCTTTTGCTGAGGGGGTCTGAGCCAGGCCAAGGGGAAATGGTTTGGAGCTGAGGCAGAGTTGTGCCTGTTGCCCCTTGTGCTGTCCCTGGGCACCACTGAAAAGGGCCCAGCCTCATTTGCTTGATCTCTACCCTTTAGCTATTGATCAGCACCGATCAGATCCCCAGCTCACCACCCTCTCTGGGCTTCGAGCTGCTGTGCTGAAGCTTCTGGTTGCCTGTGCCTGATGCTGATCCTTCCATTTGTGCTGTCAGGTTCTCTCTGTGTGCTTTGGGGTTGTTTTTTTGCCCCCCTGTGTGAATGAAGTCAGGGTTGGTTTGCCTGCCTTAGCCTCCACTTAGCAACCACTGCTCTAGCAGAGCAGGTGACAAACTGGGGGCTGTAACCTCCCCCCTCCAGCCTTGTCCCTGGGGGCTGTGCTGGGCCTTCTGGGGAGGAAGAAGAGATTTTTGTGGCTGATGCAGTGAAGATGGAAACTAAATCAAGGCTCCTGCTCTGGAGCCTTTCCAACCCTCCCTGGATGTGTCCTGGGTGCCCTGCCCTGTGTGCCCTGCTCTGGCAGGGGGCTTGGACTGGATGACCTCTGGAGGTCCCTCCCAAGCCCTGAAGTTCTGTGATTCTGAGGCCCATCTGCCCTGGGGTGAACCTGGGGAGCTCTAACCTCTCCAGCCTGGCTCTTCCCAAGCTGCCATGAGCCTGCTCAGAGGGATTGCCTCTTCTCCTTGCCCCCATCCTAAGGGCAAGAACTCTGTGGGGTGCTCAGGCATGGCAGAGGCTTCCCTGTGCTCTTTGTCTCCCTGCCCTGGGGTCTGCTTTGTGCTTGCAGCTTGCAGAGCATTCCAAGCCCTGCTCCTCCTGCCCCAGCTTCCCTCCCTGCAAGAGGAAGCAGATTTGGCTTCCTTGTTAACCTTCAGCTGTGAAGGTGGCTGAGAAGAGGTTGCTCAGGGCTGTATTTGCACTTTCTGCTGGACATGCTGAGAACTCAGCCTGGGAGACTCAGGAGGCAGGGAGGGTGGTGCTGGGCAGACATCTGCCTTCCACCCCCCTCCAGCAGCTTCAGCTTCCTTTTCCATCACAGCCTTTTGCACAGTGCTTTGCTTGGGTGGGAAGAGGTTGGCTGCTCTGTGGTGCCCAAGGAGGGAAGCATTCTCTTTGGAACAAAAAGCAATGGAGAACTGGAACCATTCCCATGGAGTTTAGGCTCTCTTCCTGTGAGAGGGGGGAGAGAGGGAGCCAGGCAGGGAGGGAAGGGCTGCTGACTCCTCAGGTACTTGCCCACAGGAGCACAATCTGTTTGCTATTTCCTTCTGCCTCTCCTCTTCCTCCTCCTCTCACCACACTCCTCCTGGCAGTGCCCTTCCAGCGCCTCCTGCTTCCCCTGCCCTTCTGATGCATTTCTCCGTGGCACTGCCCCTTTGCTCCTTGTGCTCCAAGCTCCCCCTTGCTCTGCTCTTGGCCTCCGAGCCTCTCGCTGGGCTCCTGCCGTGGTGCTGTCTTTTAATGGCTCTCTTTCCAGAGTCCTTTCTGCTCCTCTCTGCTGACCGAGGCAGCAGCTCCACCTGCATCGGTACCTTTGCATCCCCTGCCCTGCCCTGCCGCGGCTCGGAGCCGCTCGCCCGGCCGGGGAGGCGCTGCCGCTCCGGCCCCTCCCGGCCAGGCCTCCCGCAGCAGAGCTCTTGGCTCGCAAAGGGATTTTCTTGGCTCGCCTCTGCCGGCTCCTGGCTGCGGCAGCGCTTCAGCAGAATTTGTTTTGACAAAAGCAGAGGATGTTCCCAGCCAATTAAAGCTATGGTAATGCGGGGCCGGGCGAGGAGCAGGCGGCGCTGCCTCCGCCCGGGGGGGCTGCCCTTAGCTGCCGCTGCGCTTAGAGGGATTAACGGTGCAGGCTGGAGGTCCGTGTCGGATTGAATGCTAAGCTCCCGAGCTGCAGCCACGCTCTTGGGAGCGGGGGAACAATAATTCCTTCCTGGTGGGGAAGGAAGGATTACTCCAGTAATTTGCTTATTGACTTGTAGCCCTCCTCCTGCTGCTCGCAGGGACAAGCACGGCTGCGAGGCTGCCTTCAGCAGCACCTCCTGCTGCAGGGCATGGAATTCCAGAACCAGAGTTGTGGTGGTTGGAAAAGCCTTCTGAGCTCATTGAGTCCAACCTTCTAAGGCCACAGTGGCCAATAAACCACAGCCCAAAGTGCTGTGGCCACACACTTCCAGCTCAGCCCCCTGCCAGAGCAGGACACCCAGGGCAGGGCACCCAGAACACATCCAGGGGGGTTGGAAAGGCTCCAGAGCAGACTCCACAACCTCTCTGGAGCCTGCTCCAGGCTCTGCCACCCTCACAGGCACAAAGTTTTCCCTCCTGTTCCCCTGGCACCTCCTCTGCTCCAGCTTGCCCCCAGTGCCCCTTGTGCTGTGCTTGCACATCCCTGAGCAGAGCCTGGCTCCAGCCCTGCACATCTTTATCCCCAGCCATGAGGGCAGCCCTCAGGCTGCTCTGCTCCCAGCTGCCTCAGCCTGGCCTCCCAGGAGATGTTCCACTGCCTGCAGCAGCTCTGTGCCTCTGGGATGGACTCTCTCAGGTAGTTCCCTGAGGTCCCTCTTGAGCTGAGGGGCCCAGAGCTGGACACAAGATTCCAGATGTGACCTCAGCAGGGCAGAGCAGAAGGGCAGGAGAACCTCTCTGACCTACTGACCACAGCCCTGCTGATCCCCCCCAGGATGCCCTTGGCCACCAGGGCACATTGCTGGCTCCTGGCCATGCTGCTGGCCACCAGCACCCCCAGGTCCCTCTCCCCGGTGCTGCTCTCCTTCCGTTTGTGGCAGTCAGCAGCAGGCAGTGGAGGGCTGCAGCAGGCACAGGGAGAGGCAGGGCTGCAGCAGGCACAGGGAGAGGCAGGGCTGCAGCAGGCACAGGGAGAGGCAGGGCTGCAGCAGTTGGCTGTAGCAGGCAGCCAGGACTCCTAAGATCAGCACTTAGTGAATTAATCTGCGAGGTGGCAGCGGCAGAGCTCAAAGTTCTTGTGGTGAATTCCAGCCCTGTGCAAAATCAAGAAAGTAATTACTTGGTGTGGTCATTAATTACTCACTGCTGGACATGTTGGAGGGTGCAGGATGGAAAGCCTGAGGCAGCTATTAAGAGCAGCTCTGCTGCTATTGATCTATTTGTGTTCAGTGTGGAATTTCTCTGCTTTTATGACATTTTATCGAGCTGGGGCAGACAGCTGGGGGGGAGCTGGCTCGGGGAGGTGCTGGCTCCCAAGCATGGCTGCTGGCATTGCTCCCTTATGGCTTCTCAGAGCATCCCTTGGAGGAAGGCTCAGCAGGGTGCTGGGCACTGAGCACTGCACAGCTGGGCAGGTTGGACAGACACTGGCACAGGCTGCCCAGGGAGCTGCCTCCTGCCTGGAGGTGTTGAGGACCAGGCTGGATGAGGCCCTGAGCAGTCTGTGCTGGTGGGAGGGGTCCCTGCCCACGGCAGGGGATTGGAAGTGGATAACCCTTAAGGTCCCTTCCAACCCCTTGCATGAGTGGATGAACCAGGCTGTGCTTGGGCATGCAGAGGTTCCCTGCCTTGGGCCATGCCACCGATAAGACAAATTCACCCCAGGAGAGAAGGGAGCAGAGGAGCCAAGCAAAGTGACCTGCCTGTGTCCCTCAGCACCACAGCTCTGCCTCTCTGAAGCCCCTCCAGGGATGAAGATTCAGCCACCTCTCTGGGCAGCCTGGGCCAGGCTTTGAGAGCCCCTTCAGGAGAGAAGTTTCTGCTGATGTCCAACCTAAACCTGCCCTTGGGCAACTGGAGGCCGTTAGGGCATGCCTGGGCAGGGCTGTATGCTGCTTTCCTTCAGCTCTCTCCAGCCTTTGGGATAATCCTTTCCTGTTGCCTCAAGGAACAACCTGGCTGCCATCCCGGGGTGCTGTGAGGTGGAGGTGAGGTTAATGCTGCCAAGGAGTGAGGGAGGTGTGAGGCAGCAGGGGCAGGACTGTGTTTGGTGAGCTGATGGTGACAGCTTGTGGAACAGGGCAGGGCTGCCCTTTGGATTCCAGAGGGGGTCTCAAGGTGGGCCTGGGTCTCCTGAGGTCGGTGCTGGTTGAATCAAGGTTTGTTCTGGCTTGGTCCCCGGTGGTGAAGGGCAAAGTCTGCCCAGGGACAAACTCGGGCAGCAAAAGCCACCCTGCCATCGGCAGCCTCTTTCCCCCTCCTCCCCCTGTGCCGGGAAGAACTGGAGCCAGCATCAGACGCTTCCCGGTGCCAAAGGGCTGTGTCTGTGCTGCTCCTGCCTCCTGGCCTTTCTCCTCCTGCCATCCTATTTGGCATGCAGAGCCCAATCTTCTCACCCCCTTGCCGCTGGGGGCGAGGTGGCCTTTAAATCCTAATGTGATTGCGGGAGGGGAAAATGAGCTGAACTCGCGGCTCCCCCTCGGCTCCCCAAACGTGCTCTGCCCTCCCCGCCAGCTGCTTCGTCATGCCTCTCCGCTTCCCTGCGTTCTGAGCTGGAAAAGTGGGAGAGGATTTTTATCATCCATTCAGCATCTGACTCGCTGCTTTTCCTCCCTCCCTTTGTCTGCCTTAATCAGGAATTTGCCGCGGCTTTGATTGGGCTCTTCTGATCCCAGCGCAGGATCCCTCCGGTACAGCATCTCATTAGCTCCCATTAGCGGAGCCTAGCCCCGCACGGCTAATTGCAGCGGCGGCACGGGGGCTTCAGCGCCTCCTTGGCTCTTCGTGGCCACCTCGGATGCCTCCAACTACTGACCAGGTCGAAAAGGAGCAGGAGAGGAAGGCAGAGGAGGGAGGGGGTCGCTCGTTAAGTTAATTAGCGCCGAAAGAAAGCGCTGAGCCTCTCCCTGCAGCGCGGCGCCGCTGGGTGGGATGCTGAAGGTGACATCAAGAAACTGGCGAGGAGGAGGAGGAGGAGGCTGGGGCAGTCATCTGCATATCGAAAGCAGCCGGAACTTTTGGAACGGTGGCAGAGGTTTTGCAGAGAGGTTTTGCTCTCTGTGTTTGCAGAGTCAAATCGGTTCGGGGCTGCTGGGGGCTGCCGCCAGGAGCCTCCCACTCCAGCCTGGCGCCTCCCCACACTGGACGCTGGGCAAGATGGCCATGGGCCTGCTGCTGCCTGCCAGCTCCCCCGGCCCGGGGTTTGCGGCGGTGGGGTGCAGGAAATGGGAAGGGAGGGGCAGGAGGGGAGGAAGATCTCCGCGGGGGCAGGCAGCCAGCAGCTCTCCACCAGCCGCACGGGAGCCGAGCTCGGAGCAGGTCCCAGGGCCGGGTCCCAGCCCCGGCTCTTCTGCAGCCGTTTCAGTTGATGTCGCTGCTGAAGGCAGAGCCTGGGGATGGAAAACCTGTGCTCCTGTGAAGCCTGAGAGCGTTGTGCCCGGGGGTGCTGCTCCACAGAGCGCTCAGTGCTCAGCGTTTCCCCTGCAGAAGCTGTGAGAGGAGAAACTGACCCCGGAGGGCTCCTTCCCAGCCAGTGCCAGGATGGGCTCCACCTGCTGCAGCCGGAGAGAAGAGGCCTGTGTGGGAGCCAAGCACCTTCTCTCCTTCCTTGATGTGTTTGCTCTCTGCAGGGAAAGCCTCTGGCTGCTGGAACAGAAGCCCAGCAGATGCAACCAGCTCTCCCCAGCTGGGAGTCCCTCAGGGGCTGTTTGGGTGCCCGTGGAACGGAGCTGCTCCACCAGAAGCCACTGCTGTCCACACAGGCTGTGTGGCCAGGTGGGAGGCAGAGAGGCCAGAGTGCAACACCAGCATCCTCTGGCCTCACCATCCAGAGCTGAGTGCTGTGACCCTCACCAAGTGTTTTGGCCTGGAGCCTGTTCCAGCCCCACTTGTGCCTGGCTTCTCAAGTCCCTTGTGCACAGCTGTGGCCTGTGGCAGGGGATGGCTCCTGTGGCCATGCTGCACCAATCCTGCTGGAAGGGTTCAGAGAGTCACAGGATGGGTTGGGTTGGAAGGGACCTCAAAGCTCATCCAGCTCCAGCCCCCTGCCATGGGCAGGGACACCTCCCACCAGCACAGGCTGCTCAGGGCCTCAGCCAGCCTCCAGGGAGGCAGCCACAGTCTCCCTGGGCAGCCTGTGCCAGGCTCTCCCCACCATCAATGCAAAGAATTTCTTCCTCCTCTCCACTCTCAGTCTCTCCTCTCCCAGCTCAAAGCCATTGTTCCTCAGCCTGGCACTCCCAGCCCTTGTCCAGAGTCCCTCCCCAGCTCTCCTGGAGCCCTTCAGCTGCTGGAAGCTGCTCTGAGGTCTCCCTGGAGCCTTCTCTTCTGCAGGCTGCACAGCCCCAACTCTCCCAGCCTGGCCCCATAGGAGAGGTTCTCTCCAGCCTCTGCTCATCCTCATGGCCTCCTCTGGCCACTACTCCACCAGCCTGAGATGTTTGGTCAGTAGGAGAAATTTGTCTGCTGTCTGCCTTGGGACGTGGCTGCCTTGGAGGGACTGTGGCTGTTAATTGACCACATCATCACCTTTAAAACTCTTGTGTTGGGTACAGAAGTCTCTGCAGACCCTTGTGGCTCACAGAGAGAGGTCCTGCCTGGGGCAGGGGTTGGTGAAGAGTGATGACCTTGGTGGGTTTGGATTCGTGATACTGGCTTCACTTGGCAGAGAGGAAGGAAAAGATGTGTGTGGGAAATGCCCTGAGAGGCACAGCCACTGGCACTGGGCAGAGGGAAGTGTGTGCAGGAGGAGGGAGAGGCAGGAACAGGCCTTTAAAGAGCTGAGTGCTGGGCTTGTGGAAGTGGGTAAGAGGAGCATGAGGGAAGCAGGAGCTCAGCTGAGCTGGGGCTTGCTGGCACGATGTAGGGAGGGGAAACTGGGAATGACAACAAGGAAGAATGCCCCAAGGTGAAAGTAATCCTCACAGAATGGCTGGGGTTGGAAGGGACCTCGGTGATCACAAATGCCCTGGGGGTGTTCAAGGTGTTGGATGAATACATACATAGAATCCATAGAATCCATAGAATACACCAGGTTGGAAGAGACCTTCAAGATCATCACATCCAACCCATCAACCAATCCAACACCACCCAAACAACTAACCCACGGCACCAAGCACCCCATCAAGTCTCCTCTTGAGCACCTCCAGTGATGGTGACTCCACCACCTCCCCAGGCAGCCCATTCCAATGGGCAATCACTCTCTCTGTATAGAACTTCTTCCTAACATCCAGCCTGAACCTCCCCTGGTGCAGCCTGAGACTGTGACCTCTTGTTCTGGTACTGGCCGCCTGGGAGAAGAGACCAACATCCGTCTGTCTACAACCTCCCTTCAGGTAGTTGTAGAGAGCAATAAGGTCACCCCTGAGTCTCCTCTTCTCCAGGCTAAGCAACCCCAGCTCCCTCAGTCTCTCCTCACAGGGCTGTGTTCCAAACCCCTCACCAACTTTGTTGCCCTTCTCTGGACTCGTTCCAGCAAGTCAACCTCCTTCCTAAACTGAGGGGCCCAGAACTGGACACAGGACTTGAGGTGTGGCCTAACCAGTGCAGTGTACAGGGGCAGAATGACCTCCCTGCTCCTGCTGGCCACACTGTTCCTGATGCAGGCCAGGATGCCATTGGCCCTCCTGGCTGCCTGGGCACACTGCAGGCTCATGTTCAGTCTACCATCAACCAGCGCCCCCAGGTCCCTCTCCACCTGGCTGCTCTCAGCCACTCTGACCCCAGCCTGTAGCTCTGCATGGGGTTGCTGTGGCCAATGTGCAGCACCTGGCACTTGGATGTGTTCAATCTCCTGCCCTTGGACTCTGCCCATCTGCCCAGCCTGTCGAGGTCCCTCTGCAGAGCCTCTCTACCCTCCAGCAGATCAACTCCTGCCCCCAGCTTGGTGTTGACAGCAAATTTACTGATGATGGACTCGATGCCCTCGTCCAGATCATCAATAAAGATGTTAAAGAGCATGGGGCCCAGCACTGATCCCTGGGGCACACCACTGGTGCCTGGCTGCCAGCTGGCTGTGGCACCATTCACCACCACTCTCTGGGCTCAGCCTCCAGCCAGTTCCTAACCCAGCTCAGAGAGCTGCTGTCCAAGCCATGGGTTGACAGCTTGGCCAGGAGTCTGCCATGGGGGACGGTGTCAAAGGCCTTGCTGAGGTCCAGGCAGACTACATCCACAGCCTCCCCACATCCACCAGGCAGTCACCTGGGCATGGAAGGAGATCAGGTTGGTCAGGCAGGACCTGCCCTTCCTAAACCCATGCTGGCTGGGCCTGATCTCTTGGCCATCCTCTAAGTGTTGTGTGACTGCACTCAGGATGACCTGTTCCATAATCTTGCCTGGCACTGAAGTCAGGCTGACAGGCCTGGAATTCCCTGGCTCATCCAACCAGCCCTTCTTGTGGATGGGCACCACGTTGGCCAGCTTCCAGTCCTCTGGGATCTCTCCAGTGAGCCAGGACTGCTGAGGCCTTGGACATCCAAGTCCAGGTGAGAGGAGTCCCTGCCCGTGGCAGTGGGGTTGGAGTTAGATGACCTCCGAGGTCCTCTCCAACCTGAGCCATTCTGCAGGCATCCAGCTCCAAGCCCCTGCCTGGGCTGGGACACTTCCCACTAGAGCAGGCTGCTGAGGGCCTCATCCACACCCTGCTGGCTGTGTGCTGGGCTGTGCTCCCCTGGACAGGGTTCCAGCCCTCTCCATTGCCACCCTGCAGCAGCAATGTCCATTGCCAGGCAGCATGGCAGGAAGGCTGCTGGAGCAGAGCTTCACCAAGCCAGGCCCCAGGCTGCTCCCCAGCCAGCACAGAGCAAACTGCATTCCCGGCAGGGATGAACAAACCTCTGGGTGGAGGCGGCTGTGGAGGAGGGTGAAGCTTCCCCTCCTTGCTTGAGAGCACAGAAAACCTGCAGAGAGCCCACAGAGCCCTGGTCTCCATCCTCCTGCAGCAGGGGGAAGCAGTGCTGTGCCTGCTGCGGGGCAGAGGTGAGGGGGCTGGGGGGAAAAGGGGCTGGGGCTGGAGGGGAAGGGCTGGGGAGGGTCTGGGGCTGCAGGGGAAGGGAGCTGGGGCTGGAGGGGAAGGGGCTGGGAAGGGAGCTGGGGCTGCAGGGGAAGGGCTGGGGAGGGAGCTGGGGCTGGAGGGGAAGGGCTGGGAAGGGAGCTGGGGCTGGAGGGGAAGGGAGCTGGGGAGGGTCTGGGGCTGGAGGGGAAGGGCTGGGAAGGGAGCTGGGGCTGGAGGGGAAGGGAGCTGGGGAGGGTCTGGGGCTGGAGGGGAAGGGGCTGGGAAGGGAGCTGGGGCTGGAGGGGAAGGGGCTGGGAAGGGAGCTGGGGCTGGAGGGGAAGGGGCTGGGAAGGGAGCTGGGGCTGGAGGGGAAGGGGCTGGGAAGGGAGCTGGGGCTGGAGGGGAAGGGAGCTGGGGCTGGAGGGGAAGGGAGCTGGGAAGGGAGCTGGGGCTGGAGGGGAAGGGGCTGGGAAGGGAGCTGGGGCTGGAGGGGAAGGGGCTGGGGAGGGAGCTGGGGCTGGAGGGGAAGGGGCTGGGAAGGGGGCTGGGGCTGGAGGAGAAGGGGCTGGGAAGGGAGCTGGGGCTGGGAAGGGAGCTGGGGCTGGAGGGGAAGGGAGCTGGGGCTGGAGGGGAAGGGAGCTGGGGCTGGAGGGGAAGGGAGCTGGGAAGGGAGCTGGGGCTGGAGGGGAAGGGGCTGGGAAGGGAGCTGGGGCTGGAGGAGAAGGGGCTGGGAAGGGGGCTGGGGCTGGAGGGGAAGGGGCTGGGAAGGGGGCTGGGGCTGGAGGGGAAGGGGCTGGGAAGGGAGCTGGGGCTGCAGGGGAAGGGGCTGGGAAGGGGGCTGGGGCGGGAGGGGAAGGGGCTGGGAAGGGAGCTGGGGCTGGAGGGGAAGGGGCTGGGAAGGGAGCTGGGGCTGCAGGGGAAGGGGCTGGGAAGGGAGCTGGGGCTGGAGGGGAAGGGGCTGGGAAGGGAGCTGGGGCTGCAGGGGAAGGGGCTGGGAAGGGGGCTGGGGCGGGAGGGGAAGGGGCTGGGAAGGGAGCTGGGGCTGGAGGGGAAGGGGCTGGGAAGGGAGCTGGGGCTGCAGGGGAAGGGCTGGGAAGGGGGCTGGGGCTGCAGGGGAAGGGGCTGGGAAGGGGGCTGGGGCGGGAGGGGAAGGGGCTGGGAAGGGGGCTGGGGCGGGAGGGGAAGGGGCTGGGAAGGGAGCTGGGGCTGGAGGGGAAGGGGCTGGGAAGGGAGCTGGGGCTGCAGGGGAAGGGCTGGGAAGGGGGCTGGGGCTGCAGGGGAAGGGGCTGGGAAGGGGGCTGGGGCTGCAGGGGAAGGGGCTCTGGGAGAGCCTTTTCCATGAGCTGAGCAGTGTGAGTGGGTGAAAGGTTGAGCTGCTGGGGGCTTGGCTGAGAGCGGAAGCGCCAGGGCAGGATGGGCAGGCGGGAGGGAGGCTGGGAAGCAGCTGGGGTGGGGGTGTTCTGCTGGCACTGGGGGTGACCAGGATGGCAAAGGCAGGGCTGGGTTACCCTGGGCCTTGGAAGGTGTTTGGGGTCACTTTGTGCAGAAGCAGCCAAGCTGAAAGCAGGAGGTGTGAAAAGCCTGCGGGCTGTGACCCTGCCACCCACGGCAGCCCTGGGGGAGCAAAGGGAGGCTGAGGAGGGCCTGGGAGGGCTGCATGGCTGTGCTCTGCTGCAGGGGGCTGGCTGCAGGCAGGAGAGGAGAGCTGGGGTGCTGCAGGGGTGCTGCAGCTCTGCCCAGCAGGCGTGGGGGGGGTGCTGTGGGGGTCACTCAGCAGCTAAACTCACCCCAGAGGAGAGGAAGCTCTGCTCTCTCCCTCTTCCTGCGAGGGAAGGTTTCTGTTGTCCTTTCCCCTGCATCCTGGATGCAGTGCTCAGGAGCTTGTGGAACACCCAAATGATTTGATTTAGTGCTCAGGGTCCCCAGCTGGGGCTTGGAGGCGGTGAGCCTGGCACTGGCCCCGCTGGCAGCTGCTGGGCTGAGGGTGGAGTGAGCTGTGGGGAAGCTCCTTCCAGCTTCACACTGCTAAAGCTGAGCTGAGGGAAGAGGTTCAAGCTGAGGACACAGAATCCTGCGCTTCAGGGCTGTGTAAAGCTGTGCCTGAGCCAGCAGGCAGCTTGCTGGTGCCAGGGAAGTCCTACAGATGTGCACCAGCTCTGCTGCTCGCAGCCAGGAGAGCTTCTGGCCCCAGGGACCACAGCCCAGCTGTCTGGATCAGCACTGGTGTGGCCAGCAGGGCCAGGGCAGGGACTGTCCCCTTGGACTCAGCACTGGTTGAGGCCACACCTGGAGTGCTGGGCTCAGTTTTGGGCTCCTCCCAGAAGGACACCGAGGAGCTGGAGCAGGGCCAGAGAAGGGCAGCAGGGCTGGGGAAGGGGCTGGAGAGCAGGGCTGGGGAGGAGCAGCTGAGGGCCCTGGGGGTGTTCAGCCTGGAGCAGAGGAGGCTGAGGGAGACCTCCTTGCTCTCTGCAGCTCCCTGAGAGGGGGCTGGAGCCAGCTGGGGGCTGGGCTCTGCTCCCCAGTCTCAGGGGATGGAAGGAGAGGCAATGGCCTGGAACAGTGTCAGGGGAGGCTGAGGTTGGAGAGGAGGAGAAATGCCTTTGGTGCCAGAGTGGCCAGGGCCTGGCAGAGGCTGCCCAGGGAGGTGGTGGAGTCCCCATGGCTGGAGGGGTTCAAGAAGCTGTGGCCATGGTGGGGCTGGGCTGATGTTGGACTGGATGAGCTTAGAGCTCTCTTCCAGCCAGAATGCTGCTGGGATTCTGTGTTGGCTTGAGCTGATATTCTGCTGTCTGGCACCTACCCTGCTGTGCCTCCTGTTTGTTGCTGCCTGTGTGTTCTGGTACCTGCTAAGCAGTGGCTTTGGTGGTGGCAGAGCAGACTCCCTGAGCCTGCCTGCGCCCTGGGTCAGGCTGTGGTTGTGAGGGAGCAGAGGAAGAGCCTTCCTCTGGTCCTGGCTGGTGACTCTCACAGGCTGAGCTCAGATCCTCCCCACCCCCAGGCAGGAAGCAGCTGCCATTGTGCTCCTTCTCCAGGAGCCTCTGCAGCTGGCCCCCCTCCAGCCTGCCTCAGCCCTGTGTGAGCTGGGAGGCTGCAGGTGGGCAGCTGCTGTCCCCCTGCCCTGGCCCTTCAGGTGCTGCCACAGCCAAAGCCTCTGCTGAGAGCAAGAAGCCCAAGGCTGCCAGTCAGGGGTAAGCCCCAGCTGGCTGGAGAGGCTCCCAGGCACTGAGCAGGGGAGGTGATGAAGGCAGATGTGAGCTGGCCAGGGAGAGCCTCTGCAGCTGCAGCTCCGTGCTGCTGAGCTCATCAGCTTCCTTCTTCCTTCCTCACTTCCTTCCCTTGGAGCTGGCTGTGTCCCATGGCTCCAGCTCATGGCCTTCAGCAGCCTGTGCTGGTGGGAGGTGGCCCAGCCCCTGGCAGGGGCTGGATGAGCTCTAGGGTCCCTTCCAGCCCAACCACTCTCTGCTCTTCTCTCTGCTTACTCCTCTCCCATTTCACTCTCTTCCCACCACAGAACATTAGGGGCTGGAAGGGACCTCCAGGGATCACCCAGCCCAGCCCCTGCCAGGGCAGGGCACCCAGGGCAGGGCACCCAGAACACATCCAGGGGGGTTGGAAAGGCTCCAGAGCAGACTCCACAACCTCTCTGGAGCCTGCTCCAGGCTCTGCCACCCTCACAGGGACAAAGCTTTCCCTCCTGTTCCCCTGGCACCTCCTCTGCTCCAGCTTGCCCCCAGTGCCCCTGGTGCTGTGCTTGGCCATCCCTGAGCAGAGCCTGGCTCCAGCCCTGCACATCTTTATCCCCAGCCATGAGGGCAGCCCTCAGGCTGCTCTGCTCCCAGCTCCCAGCCCCAGCTGCCTCAGCCTGGCCTCCCAGGAGATGTTCCACTGCCTGCAGCAGCTCTGTGCCTCCGGGATGGACTCTCTCAGGCAGTTCCCTGAGGTCCTTCTTGAGCTGAGGGGCCCAGAGCTGGACACAAGATTCCAGCCTTTGCTACCCCCTCTCTTGTGTTTGTTTCTCCCTCTTGCTTTGTTTTTCTCTCTGTGTTTAAGCCCAGGTCAGAGAAGGAGGAGAGTGACAGAAGCCAAGCAAGGAGGCAAGGCCAGAGGCAGCCCAAGGAGCTTCCTTGAGCAGGGCTGTAATTGCTGCTGTGTTGTTAATGCCTTGGAAGCCACAGCTAATTTATTTAATGAGTAGAGAGATGATAATTCACAGCTGATGATTCCAGTCACAAAATTAGTTTCATTAATGTGATGTAAATTCCCCTGCCTTGATTTAGTGCTGCAGGAGCTCCTGAGCCCCAGCACCAGGCTCAGCCATGGGATTGCTGATGGCCAGCACCCAAGCAGGGTGGGAGCAGCCTGGCTGCCTCTCCCCTCCCTGTCTCTGTTGCACTCCTGCTTGTGTCCTGCCAGCACTCAGCCATGGAGCAGGAGCAGCCCAGCCAGGGCCGAGAGGCTTGGGGTGGGGGGGAAGTCTCTTCTCAGTCTGGAGAGGAGAAGGCTCCCAGGAGACCTCCTTGTGGCCTTCCAGGGTCTGCAGGGGGCTCCAGGAAAGCTGGGGAGGGACTTGTGAGGGTGTCAGGGAGGGATAGGACTGGGGGAGATGGAGCAGAACCAGAAGTGGGGAGATTGAGATTGGCTGTGAGGAGGAAGTTGTTCCCCAGGAGGGTGGTGAGAGCCTGGCACAGGCTGCCCAGGGAGGTGGTGGCAGCCTCCTGCCTGGAGGTGTTTGCAGCCAGGCTGGAGGTGGCTGTGAGCAACCTGCTGTGGGGTGAGGTGTCCCTGCCCATGGCAGGGGGCTGGGGCTGGCTGAGCCCTGAGCTCCCTTCCAGCCCTGGCAGCTCTGTGGCTCTGTGATTTCAGGGCTCTGTGACCCTGATCCTTTCTCTTCCTGTGCAGCCTGCTCTGGGTGGCTCTGCTTTAGCAGGGGGGAGGTTGAACCAGCTACCTGCAGAGGCCTCTCCCAAGCCCCATCCTTCTGGGATTTCACACCACCTCCCTCCCTGTTGTTCCCCAGGAGGGTGGTGAGAGCCTGGCACAGGCTGCCCAGGGAGGTGGTGGCAGCCTCCTGCCTGGAGGTGTTTGCAGCCAGGCTGGAGGTGGCTGTGAGCAACCTGCTGTGGGGTGAGGTGTCCCTGCCCATGGCAGGGGGCTGGGGCTGGATGCTCTCTCAGGTCCTTCCCAGCCCATTCTGTGGCTCCCTGGATCCTTGCAGCCTCAGCTCTGGGGATGAGAGGCAGCAGCATGGTCTCAGGAGGTTTGGTTTGCTCCCCAAGGTCTCCCCCAGGAGGTTCAGCTCTGAGAGGCAATCAAAGAGTTCATTTTCTAACAGAGTACAAAAAGTGCTTTTTTTCCCCCCCCCAAATAAATTTCAGGGCAGATAATTTTGCAGCCTTGCTGATAGCTGCAGCCTGAGTGTGAGAGCAGCCCTCCAGGAGTGATTCATGCAGCCCTATTGATCTGATCAGCTTCAGCTAAGTGTCTGCACTGTGCCTCATTAATCACAGGGAGCAGGGCCCCAAGGGCACCTCTGAGCCCTGCTCCCTGCAGCAGGCAGTGCCCCCCAGTCCTGCCCACCCCCTGCTGGGACCACTGCAGCCCAGTGCTGAGTACCTCTGCAAGGTGTGCTGCTGGTGCTGGGATCTGACTGCAGCTCTCCAGGCTGCTCTGGCAGCTCAGAGGTCAGTGAGGGCAGGGCAATCCCAGGCACTGATCCAGGCTGGGCAGGGACTGGCTGCAGAGCAGCCCTGAAGGAAAGGCCTTGGGGGTGCTGGGGGCTGAGAAGCTCAGCAGGAGCCAGCAGTGAGCACTGGCAGCCCAGAGAGCCAAGCAGAGCCTGGGCTGCAGCAAGAGAAGTGTGGCCAGCAGGGCCAGGGAGGGGATTCTGCCCCTCTGCTCCACTCTGCTGAGACCACAGCTGGAGCTCTGGGGCCAGCTCTGGAGCCTCTGTGCCAGGAAGGCTCTGGAGGGGCTGGAAGGTGTCCAGAGCAGGGCCAGGAGGAGGAGCAGAGGGCTGGAGCTGCTCTGCTGTGAGCACAGCCTGAGGGAGTTGGGGTTGTGCAGGCTGGAGAGGAGAAGGCTCCCAGGAGACCTCCTTGTGGCCTTCCAGGATCTGCAGGGGGCTGCAAGAGAGCTGGGAAGGGACTTCTGAGGGTGTCAGGGAGGGATAGGACTGGGGGGGATGGAGCAGAACTGGAAGTGAGGAGATTGAGATTGGCTGTGAGGAAGAAGTTGTTCCCCATGAGGGTGGTGAGAGCCTGGCACAGGCTGCCCAGGGAGGTGGTGGCAGCCTCCTGCCTGGAGGTGTTTGCAGCCCTGCTGAGCCTCCAATGTGCTGCCAGCTCTGTCCTCAGCCCTGCTGAGCCTCCAAGGTGCTGCCAGCTCTGTCCTCAGCCCTCCTCAGCCTCCAAGGTGCTGCCAGCTCTGTCCTCAGCCCTCCTCAGCCTCCAATGTGCTGCCAGCTCTGTCCTCAGCCCTGCTGAGCCTCCAAGGTGCTGCCAGCTCTGTCCTCAGCCCTCCTCAGCCTCCAAGGTGCTGCCAGCTCTGTCCTCAGCCCTCCTCAGCCTCCAATGTGCTGCCAGCTCTGTCCTCAGCCCTCCTCAGCCTCCAAGGTGCTGCCAGCTCTGTCCTCAGCCCTGCTGAGCCTCCAAGGTGCTGCCAGCTGTCCTCAGCCCTCCTCAGCCTCCAATGTGCTGCCAGCTCTGTCCTCAGCCCTGCTGAGCCTCCAAGGTGCTGCCAGCTCTGTCCTCAGCCCTCCTCAGCCTCCAAGGTGCTGCCAGCTCTGTCCTCAGCCCTCCTCAGCCTCCAATGTGCTGCCAGCTCTGTCCTCAGCCCTGCTGAGCCTCCAAGGTGCTGCCAGCTCTGTCCTCAGCCCTCCTCAGCCTCCAAGGTGCTGCCAGCTCTGTCCTCAGCCCTCCTCAGCCTCCAATGTGCTGCCAGCTCTGTCCTCAGCCCTCCTCAGCCTCCAAGGTGCTGCCAGCTCTGTCCTCAGCCCTGCTGAGCCTCCAAGGTGCTGCCAGCTGTCCTCAGCCCTCCTCAGCCTCCAAGGTGCTGCCAGCTCTGTCCTCAGCCCTCCTCAGCCTCCAAGGTGCTGCCAGCTTGCTTTGTCCTTCAGCTTGCTTTGTGCTGCTCTGGGCCAAGTCTCCCCCAGCCCAGCACCCCCTGGGCACCCCACAAGTGCCTGCCCCTGAGCTTGCCTGGGTGCCATGGGGGTATCCCAGAGGCACTCCTGCTGGGCTGTCTGCAGGGCACAGGGTGCCAGGGGCTGGCCCTGCAGGGGAGCAGCAATTAGTCCTCTGTGTGTTTGCTCTCCCAGTTGTCTTGAATGCCTTTGGCCTTCCAGCTCTGGCAGTGGGCACTGGCAGCACAGATGGCCAAGGGCAGCCCCAGGCTGTGCTGCCAGTGCCCACTGCTGGCTCCTGCCCAGCTTCTCCCCCAGGTCCTTCTCTGCAGGGCTGCTCCCAGTCTCATCAGCCCCAGGCTGCACTGATTTCAAGGGCTGCCCTGACCCAGGTGCAGGACCTTGCACTTGGCCTTGTTGAACCTCAGCTGAACCTCCTGAGACACAAAGCCCTGAGCCCTCTCATGGTGCCAAAGGGAGCAGATGACCAGAGAGGCTCCCTGGGACAGGCTGTGGCTTGCCAGGCTCTCAGGTGGAGGAGCACCAGAGGCCTCACAGTGCAGCTTGGGCTGCCTGCCAGAGGCAGGGTCCACATCCTGAGCCCTCCTCCAGAGCAGGCAGAGGAACAGCAGCCTGGGGAGCTGGGTAAGCAGTGAGTCCACAAAGCAATCTGCTGCTGGCAATCTCCTGGCACAGAGGAGGGGTGCCCAGCAGTAGAACAGAATTAACCAGGCTGGAAGAGACCTTGGAGATCACCCAGTCCAACCTCTCACCCAGCACCATCTGAGCAACTCAACCATGGCCCCAAGGGCCTCATCCAGGCTCTTCCTGAACACCTCCAGGGATGGGGACTCCACCACCTCCCTGGGCAGCACATCCCCAGGGCCAATCTCTCTGCCTGGGAAGAATTCCTTCCTCACCTCCAGCCTGAACCTCCCCTGGCACAGCTTGAGACTGTGTCCTCTTGTTCTGGTGCTGGGTGCCTGGGAGAAAGAGACCAACCCCCAGCTGGCTACAGGGGGAGTTTAGGTTGGACATGAAGAGAAATTTCCTCCCTGGAAGGGTTCTCAGAGCCTGGCCCAGGCTGCCCAGGGGGGTGGCTGAGTGCCCATCCCTGGAGGTGTCTGCCAGAGGCAGAGCTGTGGTGCTGAGGGCCAGGGTTGAGCCCCAGCCTTGGTAGGGTTAGAGGATGGTTGGGTTGGGTGATCTGAAAGGGCTTCTCCAGCCTAGGAGTCCCTCTCTGCTTGGAAGGCCACTGGGGGGAGGGCAGCGTGGCTGCCTCTGGGGAGGGGGCAGGGGGCAGAGAGGGATGCAGGGTGCAGGGGCAGGGAGGGATGCAGGGTGCAGGGGCAGGGAGGGCCAGGGGCAGGGAGGGATGCAGGGTGCAGGGGCAGGGAGGGATGCAGGGTGCAGGGGCAGGGAGGGATGCAGGGGCAGAGAGGGATGCAGGGGCAGAGAGGGATGCAGGGGCAGAGAGGGATGCAGGGGCAGAGAGGGATGCAGGGTGCAGGGGCAGGGAGGGCCAGGGGCAGAGAGGGCCAGGGGCAGAGGGGTGCAGATGCAGAGCTCCTTCCACTACTTTTGCAGCGTGAAAGGACCCCCAACCCCACCCCCACCCCGGTCCCAGGCCCCATCCCGGCGGCAGCAGCGATGCAAATTGCTCTTCTCTCTCTCTCTCTCTCTGTTGCTTCCTTTGTTTTTCAGCCAGCACCAGGCCAGTTGGCATCGCGGTGGTCGCTTCTCCTTCGCCCAGGTACCCGGGGGCTGTTTGGAGCTCTCGGGAGAGCTCTCGTTAGCCTCTTGTCTTGCAGATGGCTGGGCTGGGGAGGGGGCCGGGCCGGGCTGGGCTGCGCTCCCCTCCCCCCCTCCCCCCCTTCGCCCCCGCCCCTTTCCGAAGTTGTTTTTTTTTCCTTCTTCCAAAAATTACCGAATTTTAATTAAAAAGCGGAAGGGCAGGAGGAGGAACTGCTCAGAGCCCCCCCGTGAGAGGCAGCAGTGGAACTGAGCCGATAATGCGCGACCAGCTCATTTCCCTGGGCGGCATTTCCCCCCCCTGCCTCCCCCCTGCCCCCCCCTGCCTCCCCCCTGCCGCCGCTCAGGGGCACCGGCTGCAGAAACTGCCTAAGGAGAGCTGCGAATTGAATCCCTGCTCTGCCTCCCCCCGGGGGCTGCCGCTGAGCTGTGTCGCAGCCACTTCTCACACGACCTGAACTTGAAGCCCTCCTCCCCAGCTCCCACCTCCCTCCCCCCGCTCCCACCTCCCTCCTCCCCAGCTCCCACCTCCCTCCCCCGCTTCCCCATGCAGATCCCTCTGCGGTGCAGCTCCTCCCGGGAGCAGGAGGGACCGGGGCTGCAGTGAAACTCAGAGCAAAACTCTGCCAGGCCTCCCCGGAGCCAGTTTTGGTCCCTGGGAGCGCCACAGGGGAAAGAGGAGCTTGGAAAAGCTCTCCAGGCTCAGCCAGTCCAACATCAACCCAGTGCCACCACGGCCCCAGCTGCCATGGCCACACTTGGACCCCTCCAGGCACGGGGACTCCCCCACCTCCCTGGGCAGCCTCTGCCAGGCCCTGACCACTCTGGCAGCACAGAAATGTTTCCTCCTCTCCAACCTAAGCCTCCCCCGGCACCACTTCAGGCCATTGCCTCTCCTTCCATCAGCTGAGAGTAGGGAGCAGAGCCCAACCCCCAGCTCACTGCAGCCTCTTTTCGTCTCCAGGTGCTTCTCATCTCTCCCACTTCGTGCTGAAGCAGGCAAGAGGAGAGGACAAGGTCAGAGAGGGCTTTGGATCTGCATTGCTCTCTGGTTTTACAAGGACAAGAGGCAATGGCTTGGAGCTGGGAGAGCAGAGTGAGTGGAGATGAAGAAGAGGTTCCTGGCAGTGAGGGTGGGGAGAGCCTG
Source organism: Dryobates pubescens (assembly GCF_014839835.1). NCBI lineage: Eukaryota > Metazoa > Chordata > Aves > Piciformes > Picidae > Dryobates > Dryobates pubescens. The sequence goes on along the minus strand of NC_071624.1, from coordinate 1,068,243 downwards.
GCACAGGCTGCCCAGGGAGGCTGTGGCTGCCTCCTGCCTGGAGGTGTTGAGGGCCAGGCTGGATGAGACCATGGCAGGAGGTTGGCACTGGATGCTCCTGAAGGTCCCTCCCAACCCAACCCATTCCCTGCCTGGGCTGCAGCCAGCACAGCTCAGACTCCTGCAGCCTTCAGGCCTCAGCTCCTTTATTTTGTCTAATCCTTCCCAAGTGAGGAGTCTGGGGGGGGCCCTGGGGGGGCCCTGTGGGCACTGGAGGGCAGAGGCTGTGGGGAGGCTCTGAGCAGGGCAGAGGTGAATGCAGGGCAGGGCAGAGGAAGCTTGGCTGGCTCTGAGGTGCCATGGGGAGGGATCCCAGACATTGAATGAGCTCTGGGGAGCAGCCTGGCAGAGCTGAGCCTGGCTCTGGGGAGCGGCCCAGCAGAGCTGAGCCCGGCAGAGCTGAGCCTGGCTCTGGGGAGCAGCCTGGCGGAGCTGAGCCCGGCAGAGCTGAGCCCGGCTCTGGGGAGCAGCCCGGTGGAGTTGAGCCCGGCTCTGGGGAGCGGCCCGGCAGAGCTGAGCCCGGCGGAGCTGAGCCCGGCAGAGCTGAGCCCGGCAGAGCTGAGCCCGGCAGAGCTGAGCCCGGCTCTGGGGAGCAGCCCGGCGGAGCTGAGCCCGGCAGAGGTGAGCCCAGCGGAGCTGAGCCCGGCTCTGGGGAGCAGCCCGGTGGAGGTGAGCCCGGCAGAGCTGAGCCCAGCGGAGCTGAGCCCGGCTCTGGGGAGCGGCCCGGTGGAGGTGAGCCCGGCAGAGGTGAGCCCGGCGGAGCTGAGCCCAGCCCAGCTGAGCCCGGCGGAGGTGACCCCGGCCCAGCTGAGCCCAGCTCTGGGGAGCAGCCCGGTGGAGGTGAGCCCGGCCCAGCTGAGCCCGGCTCTGGGGAGCGGCCCCGCGGAGCTGGCAGCACTGCTCCCTGGGCAGGCTGCTGCAGCCCCGGGCACAGAGCCTCTCCCCTGCTGCCCTCCAGCGCTGCACACCGAGCTGGCAGCTCTGCTGCAGGCAGGAGGAAGGTTGCCTGAGGGTGGTGGGGGATTAGGGTTGAGTGACCACCAGAGCGACCCTGGGTGGGGGATGTGGCCCACAAGTGCTTGCCCTGCTCAGGTGCTTTAGAGCTCCCAGGGGTCTGAGTGTCCCCACAGGGAGGACAACCCTGTGGCCTCCACTGCCCTGGAGTGAGGCTCTTCTGCTCCAGCCTCTGCAGGGGGTGCTGACAGGGCAGGATGGGGGCTGGTGCCCAGCAGCTCTCGGCCAGGCTCTCACACAGAGTGGATGTGGCCACGGGCCCAGGTCCTGCCAGGCCACGCTGCCCTGGCCGCTCCATCCCTGCAGCCAGCTGTGTGCCGGTGCCCACCCTGAGCTCGGGGGGGTCAGCTCCCACGGGAGGCTCAGGGAGCTGAGTCCCCTTGGCCTTGGCCTTCCCTCCTTCCCCTCCTGGCACCTGGCTGCCCTGCTCAGCTGCTGCCTCTGGGGCTGCATGCCCTGGGGCCAGCCGGGAGGGGAGAGGCAGGGCCGGGCAGGGCGATGCCGGCAGCAGCCTCTGCGCTGACAGATTACAGCAGGAGCTAATGAGCTCATTAATTTCCTTCATTAAGCAAACAGTGCCTGTGGAGGATGGCAAATATTGAAGGAAGCTCAGCAGGGTCAGGAACACGTTTAATTAATGTTGTCACAGCAGCAGGGGGCAATCCAGCCCGGGGCTCTGCACCAGCAGCCCCGGGGACTTCTCCCTCACACCTGACGTGGTGCTGGGCTGAGGGCCTCCTGCTGCCCCCTCCAGTGCCCACAGTGCCCCAGCAGGGCTCTGCCCCCTCCAGTGCCCACAGTGCCCCAGCAGGGCTCTGCCCCCTCCAGTGCCCACAGTGCCCCAGCAGGGCTCTGCCCCCTCCAATGCCCACAGTGCCTCAGCAGCCCCCTGGCCTCTGCCCCCTCCAGTGCCCACAGTGCCCCAGCAGGGCTCTGCCCCCTCCAGTGCCCACAGTGCCCCAGCAGGGCTCTGCCCCCTCCAGTGCCCACAGTGCCCCAGCAGGGCTCTGCCCCCTCCAGTGCCCACAGTGCCCCAGCAGCCCCCTGGCCTCTGCCCCCTCCAGTGCCCACAGTGCCCCAGCAGGGCTCTACCCCGTCCAGTGCCCACAGTGCCCCAGCAGGGCTCTGCCCCCTCCAGTGCCCACAGTGCCTCAGCAGGGCTCTGTCCCCTCCAGTGCCCACAGTGCCTCAGCAGCCCCCTGGCCTCTGCCCCCTCCAGTGCCCACAGTGCCCCAGCAGCCCCCTGGCCTCTGCCCCCTCCAGTGCCCACAGTGCCCCAGCAGGGCTCTGCCCCCTCCAGTGCCCACAGTGCCCCAGCAGGGCTCTGCCCCCTCCAGTGCCCACAGTGCCCCAGCAGGGCTCTGCCCCCTCCAGTGCCCACAGTGCCCCAGCAGCCCCCTGGCCACTGCCCCCTCCAGTGCCCACAGTGCCTCAGCAGGGCTCTGCCCCCTCCAGTGCCCACAGTGCCTCAGCAGCCCCCTGGCCTCTGTCCCCTCCAGTGCCCACAGTGCCTCAGCAGGGCTCTGCCCCCTCCAGTGCCCACAGTGCCCCAGCAGGGCTCTACCCCGTCCAGTGCCCACAGTGCCCCAGCAGGGCTCTGCCCCCTCCAGTGCCCACAGTGCCTCAGCAGCCCCCTGGCCTCTGCCCCCTCCAGTGCCCACAGTGCCCCAGCAGCCCCCTGGCCTCTGTCCCCTCCAGTGCCCACAGTGCCTCAGCAGCCCCCTGGCCTCTGCCCCCTCCAGTGCCCACAGTGCCCCAGCAGGGCTCTGCCCCCTCCAGTGCCCACAGTGCCCCAGCAGGACTCTGCCCCCTCCAGTGCCCACAGTGCCTCAGCAGCCCCCTGGCCTCTGCCCCCTCCAGTGCCCACAGTGCCCCAGCAGGGCTCTGCCCCCTCCAGTGCCCACAGTGCCCCAGCAGGGCTCTGCCCCCTCCAGTGCCCACAGTGCCCCAGCAGGGCTCTGCCCCCTCCAGTGCCCACAGTGCCCCAGCAGCCCCCTGGCCACTGCCCCCTCCAGTGCCCACAGTGCCTCAGCAGGGCTCTGCCCCCTCCAGTGCCCACAGTGCCTCAGCAGCCCCCTGGCCTCTGTCCCCTCCAGTGCCCACAGTGCCTCAGCAGGGCTCTGCCCCCTCCAGTGCCCACAGTGCCCCAGCAGGGCTCTACCCCGTCCAGTGCCCACAGTGCCCCAGCAGGGCTCTGCCCCCTCCAGTGCCCACAGTGCCTCAGCAGCCCCCTGGCCTCTGCCCCCTCCAGTGCCCACAGTGCCCCAGCAGCCCCCTGGCCACTGCCCCCTCCAGTGCCCACAGTGCCCCAGCAGCCCCCTGGCCTCTGCCCCCTCCAGTGCCCACAGTGCCCCAGCAGCCCCCTGGCCTCTGTCCCCTCCAGTGCCCACAGTGCCTCAGCAGCCCCCTGGCCTCTGCCCCCTCCAGTGCCCACAGTGCCCCAGCAGGGCTCTGCCCCCTCCAGTGCCCACAGTGCCCCAGCAGGACTCTGCCCCCTCCAGTGCCCACAGTGCCTCAGCAGCCCCCTGGCCACTGTCCCCTCCAGTGCCCACAGTGCCCCAGCAGGACTCTGCCCCCTCCAGTGCCCACAGTGCCTCAGCAGCCCCCTGGCCACTGCCCCCTCCAGTGCCCACAGTGCCTCAGCAGGGCTCTGCCCCCTCCAGTGCCCACAGTACCTCAGCAGCCCCCTGGCCTCTGCCCCCTCCAGTGCCCACATGCCTCAGCAGGGCTCTGCCCCCTCCAGTGCCCACAGTGCCCCAGCAGGGCTCTGCCCCCTCCAGTGCCCACAGTGCCTCAGCAGGGCTCTGCCCCCTCCAGTGCCCACAGTGCCTCAGCAGCCCCCTGGCCTCTGTCCCCTCCAGTGCCCACAGTGCCTCAGCAGGGCTCTGTCCCCTCCAGTGCCCACAGTGCCTCAGCAGGGCTCTGCCCCCTCCAGTGCCCACAGTGCCTCAGCAGGGCTCTGTCCCCTCCAGTGCCCACAGTGCCTCAGCTGCTCCCTGCCTTCCTCTTGGGCCCCTGGAAGCCAGGCAGTGCCATTGTCCCTTTAGAGGGCACCACCTGAGGGCTCCAGCACAGTTGTGCCAAGGCTGTGGCAGACCTCAGAGTAATTCAGGTTGGTAAAGACCTCTGAGGTCATCAGCTCCAACCAGCAACCCAGCACCACCATGGCCCCACACCATGGCCCCAAGGGCTACAACTCGATGGGTTTTGAGCACACCCTAGGTGATTCCATCACCTCCCTGGGCAGCCTCTGCCAGGCCCTGACCCCTCTGGCACCAAAGGCATTTCTCCTCCTCTCCAACCTCAGCCTCCCCTGGCACAGTTCCAGGACATTGCCTCTCCTTCCATCCCCTGAGACTGGGGAGCAGAGCCCAACCCCCAGCTCCCTGCAGCCTCCTCTCAGGGAGCTGCAGAGAGCACTGAGGTCTCCCTCAGCCTCCTCTGCTCCAGGCTGAACACCCCCAGGGCCCTCAGCTGCTCCCCAGCCCCAGCCCTGCTCTCCAGACCCTTCCCCAGCTTGGTTGCTCTTCCCTGGACACTCTTCAGTGCTCCAAAGTTCTTCTTGGAGTGAGGAGCCCAAACCTGAACCCAGCACTCAAGCTGTGGCCTCCCCAGTGTGCCCTGCTCCTGCTGCCCACACCACTGCTGCTCCAGGCCAGGCTGCTGCTGCCCTTCTTGCCCCCCTGGGCACCCCCTGGCTCCTCTCCAGCTGCTGGCACCCAGCACCCCCAGGCCTTTCCCCGCTGGGCAGTGCTCAGCCACTCTGCCTGGTGGTGACCAGCAGGACCCAGCTGGTTTCTCTGTGGCTCCTCCCTTTGCCAGGCCATGCCCACTGTGATTATCCAGGTGAATTAGTGCTAGCCCAAGCTCCTCAGCTTCCTGCTCCTCCAGCTGCGTGCCCTGGATGCCAGGGTGGAATCAGAAGCACACAGAGGTGACAGGACAGAGCTCAGGTCTTCTCCCAGCCCTCTGCAGCCTGCTGCACTTGGCTGGCTCTTTGCTGAGCCTCTGTGGCTCACAGGGGGACCAGCTGGCTTCTCATGCCAAAGGGAACTGTGACCTGGGCATCTGGGTATGGCCCAGCTGTGGGGTTGAGGAGAGCTGTCCCAGAGGCTCATTTGGGGTCTCCTTTGTGGGTCCTGGGTTGGCTCTGCTGCGAGGCCCCCAGGGGACCGCTCCACTCTGCTCCCTCGGGGCAGTGGCACCGGCTTGGGCACCCAGCAGGCCTCTGAAGGGCTGAGTTTCTGAAGGGCAAATCATTTCTGTGTCTGCAGGTCAGGAAGCATCCCAGCAGCAGCAGTCCCAGGGGGCTGCACTGCATTTTCATCCCGAAGCCTGCAGCAGCTCCTGGCTTGGGCTTGTGCTGCTTTGTGCCACTGGGGAGGTCTCCACTCTGCTGAAGGACTCTGCCTGGGAGAGGGGCAGGAGGTGGCTCTCAGCTGGAGGGTAAGTCATCAGCTGAGCTGGCCTGGGGTGCTCAGAGTCACAGCAGGGCAGGGCTGGAAGGGACCCTCAGGGACCATCCCCTCCAGCCCCCTGCCAGGACAGGGCACCCAGAACACGTCCAGGGGGGGCTGGAAAGGCTCCAGGGCAGGAGGCTGCACAGCCTCTCTGGGCAGCTTGCTCCAGGGCTCAGCACCATCACAGGGAGGAAGTTTTCTGCTCACATTCAGGTGGAGCCTCCTGTGATTGAGTTCATCTCCATTGTGCCTTGTCCTGGCCCTGAAGATCACTGAGCAGAGCCTGGCTCCTGGCCCCCAGCCCTCAGATAGAGACATTGATCAGGTCCCCTCTCAGCCTTGTCCTCTGCACACCAAGCAGCCCCAGGGCTCTCAGCTCCAGTCCCTTAGGCTCCCTCCCAGCCTCCCCTGGACTCTCCAGCAGCTCCCTGTGCCTCTTGGCCTGGGGAGCCCAGCTCTGGGCACAGCACTGCAGCTGTGGTCTAACCAGGGCTGAGCAGAGGGGCAGGAGACCCTCCCCAGCCCTGCTGGCCACACTCTGCTCAGTGCCCCCCAGGCTGCCGGCTCCCTGCCGGCTGCCCTGCACGCTCCCTGCCCGCTGCCCTGCCCGCCGCCTGCCCGCTCCCTGCCCGCTCCCTGCCGGCCGCCCTGCCGGCTCCCTGCCGGCCGCCCTGCCCACTCCCTGCCGGCCGCCCTGCCGGCTCCCTGCCCGCCGCCCTGCCCGCTCCCTGCCGGCCGCCCTGCCAGCTCCCTGCCCGCCGCCCTGCCCGCCGCCCTGCCGGCCCCCCTGCCCGCCGCCCTGCCCGCCGCCCTGCCCGCCGCCCTGCCCGCCGCCCTGCCTCCTGCCCTGCCGGCTCCCTGCCGGCTGCCCTGCCGGCTGCCCTGCCCGCCGCCCTGCCCGCTGCCCTGCCCGCCGCCCTGCCCGCTGCCCTGCCTCCTGCCCTGCTGGCTCCCTGCCCGCCGCCCTGCCGGCTGCCCTGCCCGCCGCCCTGCCCGCTGCCCTGCCCGCCGCCCTGCCCGCTGCCCTGCCTCCTGCCCTGCTGGCTCCCTGCCCGCCGCCCTGCCCGCCGCCCTGCCCGCCGCCCTGCCCGCCGCCCTGCCGGCTCCCTGCCCGCCGCCCTGCCCGCTGCCCTGCCTCCTGCCCTGCTGGCTCCCTGCCCGCCGCCCTGCCCGCCGCCCTGCCCGCCGCCCTGCCGGCTCCCTGCCCGCTGCCCTGCCCGCTCCCTGCCCGCCGCCCTGCCGGCTCCCTGCCGGCCGCCCTGCCCGCCGCCCTGCCGGCCGCCCTGCCCACCGCCCTGCCGGCCGCCCTGCCCGCCGCCCTGCCGGCTGCCCTGCCCGCTGCCCTGCCCGCCGCCCTGCCCGCCGCCCTGCCGGCTCCCTGCCGGCCGCCCTGCCCGCCGCCCTGCCCTCCGCCCTGCCCGCCGCCCTGCCGGCTGCCCTGCCCGCCGCTCGCCGGACCCCCGCCGCCCTGCCGGCTCCCTGCCGGCCGCCCTGCCGGCCGCCCTGCCCGCCGCCCTGCCGGCTGCCCTGCCCGCTGCCCTGCCCGCCGCCCTGCCCGCCGCCCTGCCGGCTCCCTGCCGGCCGCCCTGCCCGCCGCCCTGCCCGCTCCCTGCCCGCCGCCCTGCCCGCCGCCCTGCCGGCTGCCCTGCCGGCTGCCCTGCCGGCTCCCTGCCCGCCGCCCTGCCGGCTGCCCTGCCCGCTGCCCTGCCCGCCGCCCTGCCCGCCGCCCTGCCGGCCGCCCTGCCCGCCGCCCTGCCGGCTCCCTGCCGGCCGCCCTGCCGGCCGCCCTGCCGGCTCCCTGCCCGCCGCCCTGCCGGCTGCCCTGCCGGCCGCCCTGCCGGCCGCCCTGCCCGCCGCCCTGCCGGCTGCCCTGCCCGCTCCCTGCCCCCTGCCCTGCTGGCTCCCTGCCCGCCGCCCTGCCCGCCGCCCTGCCCGCCGCCCTGCCGGCTCCCTGCCCGCTGCCCTGCCCGCTCCCTGCCCGCCGCCCTGCCGGCTCCCTGCCGGCCGCCCTGCCCGCCGCCCTGCCGGCTCCCTGCCCGCTGCCCTGCCCGCTCCCTGCCCGCCGCCCTGCCGGCTCCCTGCCCGCCGCCCTGCCCGCCGCCCTGCCGGCTCCCTGCCCGCTCCCTGCCCGCCGCTCGCCGGACCCCCGCCGCCTCCCGCAGCAGCAGCGCTCTGCTCGGCAGGGTGATTAGAGCAGCGTTAAGGATGTGTCTGCTGCTAATGCACTGTTGATGGTGTGAGCAGATCAAAGGGCTCCGGCTGGCCGGCAGCAGAGCTGGGGTGCGCGGGGGGGCTGCTGCCATCGATTCCCACGCCCGGAGGAGGCCAGCAGGCTGCAAGGCTGAGCATAAATCGCGGAGTGCCCATGGATTAGTCCTGGTGAGAGCTCCCTCGGCGGCCTCTGGCACTGCCGCGGCCGGCTGCCAGCGGCTGGGCTGCCGGGGAAGGCAGAGGGCAGGAGGAGAGAGGCTGCCGGGGCTGCTCTGCCGGGGGGCAGCTTGCCCACTGCTCCCTCCCTCCCCCTCGGCTTCTCCTTGCTTGGTTCTTCAGGGCAACAGGATGAGGCCAGGTTGGGGCTGCTGAGCTCATTCACCCCACACACCCCTGTGGCTGCTGCCCAGCCCGGGGGGAGCCTCACTGGGCGACCCCCCCCTGCTGCTGCCCAGCTGGGCTGGGTGGGATGTGCCCGTGTGGTGCTGAGGGGGCTCAGCACTGCTCTGGCAGTGCTCAGCACCAGGACACAAGGCTGTGCTGGCAGGACCATAGGGCCAGCACGAGGGGCTGGGATGACCTGGGATGAGGGCTTTGTCCCCCTGCCCCGGGGATGCAGCAGTGCTGTGGCACAGCTCAGGTCCCTCTGGGGATGGCAAGGGCTGGGTTGCTGTTGCTGCTTCCTTTGAGAGAGGACATAGTGCCCACCACTGTGCTGAGGCTCTGGCATGCCAGGAATGCCTGCTGGGGCAGGGTCCTGCTGGGGCAGGGTCCTGCTGGGGCAGGGTCCTGCTGGGACAGGGTCCTGCTGGCTGGTTGCTTGCAGCCTTCCTGGTCACCCAGCTAGGAAGTGCCTGCAGCAAGGCAGTGGAGCTGTGTCCTTGGCTGGCAGGTGTCTGCAGGGAGCTCTGGGGCTGTACCAGGGCAGTGTGGCCAGTGCCCAGGAGGCAGATTGCAATGGTTTGCCTGCTGAGCTGCTTGGACCACCCCTCCTGCTCCTGCCAGATGGGCCCTGGGCAGGGCCAGCCTGTGCCTTGTGCCTGAGTGCCAGGGCCTGGTCTGCAGCCCAGCATGGGAGGAGGCCAAATCCCTGCCTGCATGGAGCCTGCTGGCAAGACCTCCCTCTCCCTCAGGCAGGGCAACAGCAGAGCAGGACCTGGGAAAGGTCCTTGCAGGTCCAGCACAGCCACGGGGCAGGAGAGAGCCTGGTCTGAGGGGATGGCCCAGGGCAGCAGGTGTGAGCCAGGGGAAGCTGGCAGGGCTCAGCCAGGCCTGGGTGGCCTTGCCAAGGGCCTGCAGAGCTGGGAGGCTGGCGGCAGCTCCGTGCCCTCAGTGCCATGTGCTGCCCTTCCTCAGGAGGCTGGGGCTCTGGGGCTGGCCAGCAAGCCACCCACTGCCTCCTCTGAGCCACTGCTCACACTGGGCATGGGCTCCCAGGGCCGGGCAGCCCTGTGCCAGCAGCCTGCCTCTCGCTGCCAGCTGCCCTGTGCCTGGGGCTGTGCATCAGAGCAGAGCTCCCCCAGGGCTGCCTGGCTCCCTGCACAGCCAGGGCACAGCAGGGACGTGGCACAGGCTGGGCACCTGGAGCAGCATCAAGTGGAAGGGTTTAGCTTCTGGGTGGGGCTTGACCAGGGACCTTGTGGGGCTGGAAACAAAAAGCCTCAAAGGCCAATTGCTGCCTCCTCTGCTGCGGCTCAGGGGCAGGAGCTGGGCTCCAGGAGCAGCTGGCAGCAAGAGCCTCCCTGAGCTGCAGCCCAGGGCCTCAAGTTCGATGCTCAGGGTGCTTGAACCCCTGCCAGGGGGAAAGAGGAACGTTTCCTTTCAACCTTTCCAGCTGCAAGAGGCTGCCCAGGGAGGCTGTGAACACCTGGAGGTGCTCAGGGCCAGGCTGGATGAGGCCCTGAGCACCATGTGCTGGTGGGAGCTGTCCCTGCCCAGGGCAGGGGGCTGAGCTGGCTGAGCTTGGAGGTCCCTTCCCAGGCAATGAATGGAAGCATTTCTGGAGTCAGGAGCGAAGCACAGCTTGGCCAGCAGAGCCCTGAGGGCAGGACCCAGTCCCCAGCCTGGGGACTCCAGCAGGACTCAGGACTGTTGCAGAATTCCTGTTCTCTGGGTGGGGGGAGGGGGAAGTCTGCTCAAGGAGAGAGCTGCTGCCTGCTTTGGAGCTGAAAGGCAAAGGCTTTTTTGCTGCCTGCTGGAGCAGTGGCAGCTTCTGCTGTCAGAATTGATGGCTTGGAGTCTCAGGATACTTCAGGCTCCACTACTTATGCTCCCTTAATTGAGGTATTACCCATACCAGGGACTCGTTTTTAGCACCATCCTTCCCTCTCTGCTGTTGTTCATGGCTCAGTGGCTGCCTGGGAGGCTGAGCCTGGGGCTCTCTCCAGAAGGTAAACACAAATCCTATCAAAAACACCAGAGAGAGGAAGTCTAAATATAACTCTGCCACACTCAGAGCCTTCTGTGCAGCAGCAGTGAAGGGAGCCGAGGGGTGGCTGGGGTCTGGCTGAAGAGCTGAGCGAGGGAAGCAGGAGCAGCATCCTGCTGGTGGCCACCAGAGCTGCATCTGGCAGCCCTGGTGCCAGCTGTCCCTCATGGATGTGACAACAGGGTGAGGAGTGAGGTCAAAACAGAGCCACAGAGGGGCTCAGCTTGGAAGGGACCCCAGAGCTCATCTGCCCCAGCCCCCTGCCATGCCCAGGGACAGCTCCCAGCTAGACTCAGCTGCTCCAGGCCTCATCCAGCCTGGTCCTGAACACCCCCAGGCAGGAGGCAGCCACAGCCTCCCTGGGCAGCCTGTGCCAGAGCCTCAGCTCCCTCCTGCTGAACAACTTCTTCCTCAGCTCCACTCTGACCCTGCTCTGCCTCAGCTCCAAACCATTTCCCCTTGGCCTGGCTCAGACCCCCTCAGGAAAAGTCTCTCTGCAGCCTTCCTGCAGGATGCCTTCAGGTGCTGGCAGCAGCTCTGAGGTGCCCCTGGAGCTCCTCCTCAGACTCTTTGGTGCTTGGTTTAATCCCTGAGGAGTTCTGCAGAGGGCTCTGTGGCAGCAGGTGGAGGTGAGGCTGACTCCTTGCTTGCTGTGGCATTTTGCACCCCTGGGGCAGGCTCCCCTTGCCTCTCCTCCCCGGCAGTGATGTCCCCACTTGGACACAAACAATACTTTCCCTTCTCCCCATTGTTTATTTCCCTATGGAGTATTCAAGGTGCTCAAGCTCCCTGTGCCTGGGAGCTGGAGAGCCAGAGGCAGCATCCCCAAAACACCAGCAGGGACAGGGGATGTGTGAGCAGGAGGGGGAAGGAGCTCAGCTGGGCAGCTGCTGGGGTGAGTCAACCTCTTCCTTCCCACTGGGGTGGGCAAGAGCTTGTCCTGATGCAGCTGAAATGAGGAAGGGGCTGAGTGGGTGGCACTGGGTCCAGCTGTGGGCTCCCCAGTTCAGGGGAGATGGGGAGCTGCTGGAGAGAGCCCAGCAGAGAGCCATGGAGGTGATGAGGGAACTGCAGCCTCCACCCTACACACAGGCTGAGAGCCCTGGGGAAGAGCAGCCCCAGAGGGGACCTGATCAGTGCTGAGCAATAGCTAAAGGGTGGAGGAAAAGAGGCTGGGGCTGGGCTCTTGCCAGCGGTGCCCAGGGATAGGGCAAGGAGCAGCAGGCTCAAGGCAGAGCCCAGGAGGCTTCACTGGAGCTTAAGGAGAAAATTCTTTGGTCTGAGGCTGCTGGAGCCTGGAGCAGGCTGCCCAGAGAGGTTGTGGAGTCTGCTCTGGAGCCTTTCCAACCCCCCTGGATGTGTTCTGGGTGCCCTGCCCTGGGTGCCCTGCTCTGGCAGGGGCTTGGATTCCCCTGCTGCCCTCCCCTCCTGCCCTCCCCTCTCTCCCCTTCCCACCTGGATCATTAAATCTGAGGTTATGGTTATGGGTGGGGGGAAGGAGGAGAGTCAGAGCCCTCCCTGGCTGGGGCCCTTGTGCCATCCTTGCTGCCACAGCGAGCTGGCATCCAGGCTGGCTCCTGCTCTGCTGCTGCTGTTTGTTGTCTGTGGTCTGTTTAGGAGCCAATGATGGTGCTGGTGGTGAGACATCGATCAGAGGGCTCCCAGCCAGCTCCTTGCTCTGCCTTTAGCCAGCCCTGAGAGATGCCTGGCAAAGTCTGCAGCTCTCACAGCCTCCTTCCCTCCCTCTGGCTCTTGTCCTCCCCAGCCTGCAGAGCAGCCCCAGTCCTGCTCCCTGCTGGGTGCTGCTGTCCCAGGCCACACAAAGTGGAAGAGTTTCCAGGGCTGGACAAGGGAAGGCAGCAGGGAGGTGGCACAGGGGAGTCCTTTATGAGCTTCCCTGGGACCTGAGGAGAAACTTCTTTCCTGGGGGGTGGCAGAGCACTGGAGCAGGCTGCCCAGGGAGGTGGTGGAGCTTGCTTCACAGACTGCATCAGGTTGGAAGGGAGCCTTCAAGAGCATCTTGCTCAACCCCCCTGGGGGCAGCAGGGACAGCTCCAGCTGGAGCAGGCTGCCCAGGGACACAGCCAGGCTGAGCTTGGATGGCTGCAGGGATGGAGCCTCAGCTATTGATAGACACTGATCAGATCCCTCTCAGCCTTCCCCTCTCCAGACTAACCACCTCCAGGGCTCTCAGCCTCTCCTCCCCAGGCAGTGCTGCAATCCCTTCAGCATCCTTGGAGCCTGCCTTGGCCTCTCTCCAGCAGCTCCCTGTCCCTCCTGAGCTGGGGAGCCCAGAGCTGGATGCAAGATTCCAGGTGAGGTCTCAGCAGGGCACAGGAGAGGGGGAGGAGAACCTCCCTGGCTCTGCTGCCCACACTCCTCTGAATGCCCCTAGGACCCCCTTGGCCTTCCTGGCCCCCAGGGCACCTTGCTGCCCCACGCAGGGCTTGCTGCCCCCCAGCACTCCCAGGTCCTTCTCCCTGAGGCTGCTCTCCAGCAGATGCCCTCCCAGCTGTGCTGCTGCAGTTGCTTCTCCCTGCCCAGCTGCAGGACTCTGCTCTCCTCCTTGCTGGCCCTCAGCAGGTTCCTCTGGGCTGCCCAGGGAGGTGGTGGAGTCCCCATCCCTGGAGGTGTTCAAGGGGAGATTGGATGTGGCACTTGGTGCCATGGTCTAGCCGTGAGGTCTGTGGTGCCAGGTTGGACTTGGTGATCCCTGGGGTCTCTTCCAACCTTAGTCATACTGTGATACTCTCTGCCAGCTCTCAGCCTGCCATCTCCTCTCCCAAGGCAAATCTCTGCTGCCTGCATCCCCTTCCCTCCTGCCCATCTGAAGTGAGCCCCAGCCTCCTAAGCCCCGGCCTTGGAAGGTGCCATGGAGCCTGGGCTGGGCTGGGGGTGGTGCAGGAGCCAGAAGCCTCTCTGCTGCCCCAAAGGGAAGCAGCAAGCAGCTCCTCTGGCACGGGGCTGAGCCCCTGGCAGGGGCAGGGCTCCTCTGGCTGTAAATCAGGCTGTATGCAGGAAGGCTGCAGGATTGATCTCCCTGGGTGGCTGGGTAAGAGTTAATCAATAAGATAACAGTTGCCAGCTTCTTATGAGCAGGGAGCTGGTTAGAAAGTTGATGAATGGGCTGAGCTTGCATCACTCTAATTAAAGCACTGCATGGCTTCTCCTGTAATTGATATTTAATGCTCCTATGGAAAGCTGCTCCTCCAAGAGGAACAGGAGCTTAGGCAATTATCCACCTGTGGATGGGGCAGAGCAGAGCCCTGGCCCTGCTTGCCTCATCCAGCAGCAGGAGCACAGGGAGCAGAGGGCAAGAGCAGAAAGCAACCTCCCTGTGACTGGAGAGATGGAGAGGGTCAGGGAATGCCTCTGAAGGCTTGAAGGCAGCTCCTGTGAGGAGCAGCTGAGGGAGCTGGGGGTGCTCAGCCTGGGGCAGAGGAGGCTGGGGGAGACCTCCCTGCTCTCTGCAGCTCCTGAGAGGAGGCTGGAGCCAGCTGGGGGTTGGGCTCTGCTCCCCAGTCTCGGGGGATAGGAGCAGAAGGCCTCAGGTTGCACCAGGGGAGGTTTAGTTTGGGGATTAGAAGGCCCTGCTCTGGCACAGGGGTTGGACTCCAGGATCCTTCAAGGTCCCTTCCAGCTCCTACCACTCTGTGGCTCTGGGGCTGGTCCTAAGCACTCTGTTCCCTGCCCCTCAACCCAGAGCTTCCTCCCAGCAGAGGTCTCCAAGCCCCCAGCACAGGCACGCTGCAGGTGCTGGTGCCAGTGTGTGTGAGGCTCTGTCCTCGCTGCAGCCTGCAGTGCCAGGCTTTGTGCCACAGCACAGGGGGCAGCTGTGATGGACACTGATGGGCTGGGGCTAAGCAGGGATGCTGCAGGCAGCCTCCCAGCCCTCAGTCTGGCAGCACAGGGCTGGGAAAGCCCTTTGAGAGCATCCAGTCCAACATCAACCCAGCACCACCACGGCCATAAGTGCCATGGCCACAGGGTTCTGGAGCCCCTCCAGGCATGGGGACTCCACCACCTCCCTGGGCAGCCTCTGCCAGGCCCTGACCACTCTGGCAGCAAAGACATAGTTCCCAACCTCCAACCTAACCCTGGCCACTCTTTCCTAATCCCATCCTTGTGGGGAGGTCACATTGAGCCTTGTCCCCCTGTTGAGAGCCATCCTTGCCTCTCCCACCTCCAGCCACCCCTTGCTGGCCTCCTGTGGGGGTGGATGTGTGCCCTGAGTCCCACAGTGCCCCAAGCAAGCCTGACCTGCAGCTCCCCTCACACTCACACCCAGCCCTGATGCATTATTAACACTTGGGTTTGTTTTTCTCTCCCTTGCAGGCAGGAGTGGGAGGAGGCTGGATGGTGCTAGGCTGTGTTCATTGCACGTCTGCTGCATCTCTAACAGGGCTGAGTGACCTCCCTGAAGAGGCAGAGCAGCCTTTGCACAGCATCCTCATTCTCCACCGCCCCAGAAGTGCCTTGGGATCCCCTGGTGCAGCAGGAGGACTTCCAGACCTCACAAGCTGGGTGATGGAGACTGCTGGGGGGGGCTGCTGGCTGCCCAGGGGCACAGCAGCAAACCTCTCTTTATTTGTAGTCTGGGAGGGAAAAGTTGATTGAACTGAAATGGCTTCAAACCAGACCAGAGCAGACTGGGACTGGGTGTGAGGAACAAGCTCTGCCCCAGGAGGCTGCTGGAACCCTGCAGCAGGCTGCCCAGGGAGGTGCCAGGTGAGGCCCCAGCCCTGGAGCTGCTCAAGGTGAGGCTGCACAGGGCTCTGGGCAGCCTGCTGCAGTGCAGGATGTCCCTGCTGGGGGCAGGGCTTGGGCTCTGGAGGTCCCTTCCAGCCCATTCTGTGACTCTGGCCAGCAGAGGAATCAGGGGCAGACAGCTATCAATTAATTAGTGATAAGAAACAGGTTCAGAGGGCTCCCTGCAATAACTGCTAGGAGCTTGTCTGCCACAGGAGCCACTGTGGGGGCCTGGGCTCCCCCAGGCTGGGGGCTCCTAGGGCTCTTCTTCCCTGATGTGGTCTCCTGGAGCCCCTGCTTGCTGCTGGGGGGCAGGGAGCTGGTGGAAGCCTTCTCAAGCAGAGCAGGAGGGCTCACACAGCTGGGCTCAGACTCTGAGAGGTGGTTTGCAGTCCTCCCACTGAGCTTCCCTCACTCAGAGCCTTTCACTCCTTTCCCTCACTCCTAGGCTCACTCCCTGGACAGTAGAATTCTGATTCCAAGTGCAGAGGTTGGAGAGCAGAGTGTCAGCCTGAGATGGACCACAGGAGCTCTCCCCAGGTACCTGAGGTACTGCTCTGTGATAAACTGGAAGACTGGGCCCAGGCCTGTGCTCCCAGCTCAGGAGGGACAAGGAGCAGCTGGAGAGAATCCAGTGGAGAGTCCCTGAGCTGCTGAGGGCACTGCAACAGCTCTGATCTGGGGAGAGGCTGAGAGCTGGGGGTGTTCAGCCTGGAGCAGAGGAGGCTGAGGGAGACCTCCTTGCTCTCTGCAGCTCCCTGAGAGGAGGCTGCAGCCAGCTGGGGCTTGGGCTCAGGGGATGGAAGGAGAGGCACTGGCCTGGAACTGTGCCAGGGGAGGCTGAGGTTGGAGAGGAGGAGAAATGCCTTTGGTGCCAGAGGGGTCAGGGCCTGGCAGAGGCTGCCCAGGGAGGTGGTGGAGTCCCCATGCCTGGTGATGACCAAGAAGCTGTGGCCATGGCAGCTGGGGCCATGGTTTGGGGGCCATGGTGGTGCTGGGTTCCTGGCTGGGCTGGGTGGTCCCAGAGGGCTTTCCCAACCCAACCACCTCTGGGCTCCTATCCCGAAAGGCAGACCCCAGCTCCTCCTTCCCGTCCCTCACTCTCCCTGCCGATGATCCTCTCCCTGGCCTGCTTCTGCCCCCCAGCCACTGTTTCCACCTCCCTGCCCGCCGTCGGGCTCCCCCCTGCCCTCAGCCGGGCTCCCCCTCCGCCCGCCGCCCCCCGGGCTCCCCTCCGCCGGGCTCCCCCTCCGCCTCCCGGGCTCCCCCTCCGCCCGCCGCCGCCGGGCTCCCCTCCGCCGGGCTCCCCCTCCGCCTCCCGGGCTCCCCCTCCGCCCGCCGCCGCCGGGCTCCCCCTCCGCCGCCCGGCTCCCCGCCGCCGCCGGGCTCCCCCTCCGCCGCCCGGCTCCCCCTCCGCCGCCCGGCTCCCCCTCCGCCGCCCGGCTCCCCTCCGCCGCCCGGGCTCCCCCTCCGCCCGCCGCCGCCCGGGCTCCCCCTCCGCCCGGCTCCCCTCCGCCGCCCGGCTCCCCTCCGCCGCCGGGCTCCCCCTCCGCCCGCCGCCCGGGCTCCCCCTCCGCCCGCCGCCCGGGCTCCCCCGCCGCCGCCCGGGCTCCCCCTCCGCCCGCCGTCGGGCTCCCCCTCCGCCGCCCGGCTCCCCTCCGCCGCCGGGCTCCCCCTCCGCCCGCCGCCCGGGCTCCCCCTCCGCCCGCCGCCCGGGCTCCCCTCCGCCGCCGGGCTCCCCCTCCGCCCGCCGCCCGGGCTCCCCCTCCGCCCGCCGCCCGGCTCCCCTCCGCCGCCCGGCTCCCCTCCGCCGCCCGGGCTCCCCCTCCGCCCGCCGCCCGGCTCCCCTCCGCCGCCCGGCTCCCCCTCCGCCGCCCGGGCTCCCCCTCCGCCCGCCGCCCGGGCTCCCCCTCCGCCCGCCGCCCGGGCTCCCCCTCCGCCCGCCGCCCGGGCTCCCCCTCCGCCCGCCGCCCGGGCTCCCCCGCCGCCGCCCGGGCTCCCCTCCGCCGCCCGCAGCCGCCGCGGCGCTCGACGCCTGGCAATTACATAATTAGAGCATTGTAATCAAATCATTCCGTTGCACATTAAACACACATTAGGGCTCACAAAGGAGGGAGCTTCAGACACGGGCACCCAAGAGGGGGGAGTGAGCCGGGCGGCCTCGGTGCTAATTGCATCCTGCCTTTAATGACTCCGGGTTGGGCTTTTTCTGGTCTCAGGTGGCCGAAAGTGGGAGCGGGCTGAGGGCTGCTGGGCTTTGAACCGGCAAGCAAAGGCTCAGTGAGCAGAGCCCCTGTGGAGAGGAACAAGACTCGGAGACCAAACAGGGGGAGAAAGGGAAAGGGAAGCATTGTGAAGCCTCTTGGCTTCGACACAATCGAAATCGGCTTCAATTGAAGCTCAGAATCAGCTCTCCGAGGAGGAGGAGGGACGACACCTGGCCATGGTCAGCGTGGGCCTCAGCAAGGCCAGCAGCACCAGGCTGGGATGCCTCTGGGATGTCTTTGTTGCAGCAGCAGCAGGGGAGCAGTGAATGGGGCTGTGGGTGGGGGGTGAGGGGGCTGGGTCCCCTTTTGTGCTTCTAGGCTGGGGGAAAACAGCCCTGAGCAGACCCAGGGCTGCACTTTGCCTCCGTGCTCATCACCCAGAGATGCATGGTGAGGGAAGGGGGGGCTGAGGCTCTCTGCTCAGGGTATGCCCAGGAGGCAGAAGCTATGGGACAGTAACTGGAACCCTGCAGGATGAGGTCTAGGACAAAAGGTAGCCCTGAGCTGGGTGGAGACTGGAGGTGAGGAAGAGATTCCTGGCAGTGAGGCTGGGGAGAGCCTGGCACAGGCTGCCCAGGGAGGCTGTGGCTGCCTCCTGCCTGGAGGTGCTCAGGGCCAGGCTGGATGAGGGCTGAAGGGCTTTGAGCAAACAGTGCCCAGAGGAAGGGCTGTGCCCCCATGCCCTGCCCCCATCACACCCCAGCTGAGAGCTTCCCTTCTCCACGGAGCCAGCCTGTGCCTTTGGGCTGTGGTTGGCATGAGCAGGGCTCTGGATCTGCTGTGGCAGCTTTCACAGAGGGCTGCTTTGACCTCCCTCCCCTGCCCTGCCTGGGACAAGGCCTTTGCCTGCTGCTCCTCGGTCCCGGCAGGATGTCCCAGGGTGACCAAGCTGCAGAGCAGGCCCTGCTGGCAGAGCTGGGCTCTGCCTCCTGGCATCTGTTTGCTTTTGCCTCCTCCCTAATTGGTTCCCTTAATTGATTGTGGCCAGGAGCTCCTCCTGCCAAGTGCTAATTGCAGAGGTTAACTCTGCTCATTGTTCTGCCCCTCCTCAGAGCACGGCAGGAAAACCTTCAGCTCCCTGGAAAAGAAGATTAGAAGCAGGGCAAAGCCTTCGGAGTGGCTCTGAGTCCATCACCGCTGTGCTGCTCTGCCACTGCCTTCCCCTGGCAGCCTCCTGCCCTGCAGTGCGGCTGGGCACGAAGCCTGCCCTCGGGCACGGGGGTCCTGCACCCTCTGGGCTGTTCAGCCTGAGTCCAGAGGGCAGGATGGGAGCATTTCCAAGGCTGGAAGCTGGCAAGGTGATGCCATTCCCTGTGTGCCCATCCTGCCTGTCCCTGGGCAGGTCTGGCAGCACCTTCCCAAGGAGCACCCCAGGGCTGGCAGGAGGTAAGTGGCAGCTTGCCCCCAGCTGCTGTTTCTCATGGTGTCTGATGCTGCCCTCTGCACTCTGGGGATCACCACAGGCCCAGAGCCTGGCTCAGGTTGGGAGGGACCTCAGAGACCTTCTGCTCCAAGCCCCCTGCCATGGGCAGGACACCTCCCAAGTATGCTTCATTGCCCAGGCCTCATCCAGCCTGGTGCTGAGCACCTCCAGGCAGGAGGCAGCCACAGCCTCCCTGGGCAGCCTGTGCCAGGCTCTCCCCAGCCTCCCTCTCAGGAGTTTCTTCCTCCTCTCCATTCTCAGTCTCCTCTCCCAGCTCCAAGGCATTGTTCCTCGTCCTGGCACCCGTGGCTTGGAGGTGACCCTGCTGGGGTGAGGGTTGGGCTGCAGGAGCTTGGAGGTCTCCTCCAGCTGGATGTATTCTGTGATGGTGTGGCAGGGGGGATTGGAGTCAGTGATCTTCAGAGGCTCCTTCCACCCCCTGCCATGCTCTGCAGGTCTGCAGTCTCAGCTGGTGGTAGGAGCCAGGCAGCTCCCCGTGGTGCATGCAGTGTGTTCTGCATGCTTCAAGTGGAGCCAGGATGCTGCTAGTGGGGAAAAAGCCTCCCCCCAACCCCCCAAAAAAATCCTTCCAGCAAGAAACCTTCCTGAGTGATCCAATTTGTGCAGTGGCTCCTTCCCAGGGACAGCCAACTGCCAGCTGCCTGGTAAAGGTTAATGCAATAATGACTGCTGGTGAGGTGAACACGAGGAGTTATTGACCCAGGGGGGGAGCATCAGCGAGGCAAAGCCAGGGTCAATACTTACCCTGAGCAGAGGAAATCCTTCTGCTTCCTCTGCTGAGGAGACCTCACCAGCTGCCGGGCACCACTGGATGCCAGCTGCTCTGGGTCTGGCTGGTGCCAGTTGCAGGCTGCCAGCTGCTGCCTCTCCTTGAGTCCTTAGAGGAAATGTCCAGACAGGCTGGGAGGGCTGGGGATGTTCTGGCTGCTGAAGAGAAGGCTCCAGGGAGACCTCAGAGCAGCTTCCAGCACCTGAAGGGCTCCAGGAGAGCTGGGGAGGGACTCTGGACAAGGGCTGGGAGTGCCAGGCTGAGGAACAATGGCTTTGAGCTGGGAGAGGAGAGATTGAGAGTGGAGAGGAGGAAGAGATTGTGGCAGTGAGGGTGGGGAGAGCCTGGCACAGGCTGCCCAGGGAGGCTGTGGCTGCCTCCTGCCTGGAGGTGTCAAGGATGAGGCCCTGAGCAGCCTGTGCTGGTGGGAGCTGCCCCTGCCCGGGGCTGGAGCTGGATGCTCTTGAAGCTCCCTTCCAGCCCAACCATTCCATGGCTCCATGCACTCCAGAGCCAGCTGGAGGCTCTTCTGCACACAGCTCCTGTGGCTTGCAGGGGCAGAGCTCCTTCAGGGAGCTTCCAGCACACAAATGCCTCCTGGAGCTGGATCAGGACAGGCTCTGGATGCCAGCCCTGCTGTGGCACCAGGCTGCTGCTGGCTGAGCTGCTGGGCAGGGGGAGATGGTGCAGCAGGCCTGGGAGGGTGGCTGAGTGGTGCTTGCCCTGCTCACCGTGGGCAGCACTGCTCAGAGGGGGCTGGGGGTGCCCTCCACTCTGCCACACAACCTGCTGGGCACCTCTGCTGCTTTCCACGCTGCAGCCTGGAGCTGTGAGCGGCTCTGACCCGGGTGGGAGGTGTGAGCTCTCCTCCTGTGACACACCAGGAGGCTGCTGGTGCCGGTGGGGAGGCAGAAGCCATACCCAGAGTGGGGGGAGGGGGAGGGAGGGGAGCTGCAGCCTCTCCCCACCCTGAGCAGAGTGGCAGGGGGAAGGATATTATTTTGGGAAGTTTATCTCCTTTGTATCTATGGTGACAGGATCCTTATCGGGGTGAGAGAGCCTCCCAGGCACTCCTTATCGCAGTGTGGGCTGGCAGCCCGAGTATCAGCTCTGGAAACGAGATCTGCCCCTCAGGAGCTCAGCCGAGGAGCCGGGCAGAGCCCCGGGGGGGGTCACAGCCCAGCCCCCTGCGGCGGAGGGAGGGGAGGGGAGCAGACATCTGAGCCCCGAGGAGCTAAGGCAACGCAGCCTGCGGGGCGGGAGGGGACGGATCTGAGCCGGAGGAGGGCTTGGCAGGCCGGGGTGGGCAGGTCCCAAGCTCCGGAGAAGGGCTGCGGGCAGAGGAAGGCTCTCACAGGCTCCTGCAGCCGGTGCAGAGGGGATCCTCTCGGCAGCCCCCTCGCAGGAACCTTTGCCACTCGCCTCGGGTGAGCTTCCCCCTGCCCTGCTCAGCTGCAGGGGTGCTGTGGCAGGCTGGCAGCAGCGAGTGGAGCAGGGCTGCTCCACGGCAGTGGGGGTGTGAGGAAGCTTCCCCGGGCTGGGAGGGAGGAGGGCAGGCAGCTGCCAGGGGGGCTCCTGGGGGAGGGCATTCAGATGGCTTCCTGACCTGGCTTGGGCACTGCCCTGCCCAGGGAGTGCAGAGGCAGAGGGGCAGTGGCCATGAGCCTGGGGCAAGATCTCCTCAGTCCTTTAGGGACTTAGCTTCCCTGCCCCGGGCTGCCTCTGCTGTTGGCAGCTGAGAGAGGCTCAAAGGCAGCCTGGGTGCTGGATTCTCAGTAACCCACAGCTTGAGCAGGGCAGCTGCAGGCCTGTGTCAGACCCTGGCTGGCCTCTCTGGCAGGAGTTCTCCTCACCTGCAGGAAAGGAGGCTGTGCCCTGCCCCCCCCGAGCCAGGGCTTGCTGCTGGGGGGGGCTGTGCTCCTGGCAGCGTCTCAGCTGGAGCCCCCTGCCTGCTTTGGTCCTCCTTGGCAGTGCCTGTGGCAGGGGCAGTCTGTGCCTGTGGCAGGGGCAGTCATCTGTGCCTGCAGCAGGCTTTGGGTTTCCATCCTCTTCCCTCCCTTGTGCAGGAGCTGTGCAGGGCTCCGTGGGACACAGCAGCTCCTGCCCTGGAGCGGCTCTGCACCGGCATCTGGAGACTCTGCTTGCCAGGGGGCTGGGGAAGGTTGGACCAGGTGAGCCTTGGGGTCCCTTGCAGGCTGGCACTCAGGGACTCTGGGACCTGTAGTGGCCTCTGAGCCAGGAGGGGACCCAAGCTGGAGGCACAAACTGCAGTAAGCACTTTCTCAGACTCCCAGAAGGGAGCTCCAGAGCTCCCCCAGCCCACCCCCTGCCCCCAGCAGGGACATCCTCTGCCGGAGCAGGCTGCCCAGAGCCCTGTCCAGCCTCACCTTGAGCATCTCCAGGGCTGGGGCCCCACCTGGCACCTCCCTGGGCAGCCTGTTGCAGTGCTGCCCTAGTGGGGAAGGGAAGGGGCCTGGCCAGCAGCCTGTGTGCACAGCAGCAGCCTGGGTGCTCAGCTGCCTCTGTGCCCTGCCCTGCCTGGCACCCGCAGCCGAGCGCTGCCAACCTGTCTGCTGGCTCTGCCATCCCTCTCTAGAGGCTGCCAGCTGCTGGTCACCCCTCTGCCCCAGCTGGCAGCAGCCCCTCTCTGCCTTGCTGGCAGTCAGGAGCCTGTGGCCGTGCTGGAGGCTTTGTGGAGCTCTGGAGGGCCGGGGGCGGGGGGAGGGGGTCTGGTTTGTATGGTAATGGCTGACCCCCGGCTCCTCTCCCGCCCTTCCTCTCTCGCACCTCTAATTGCCCTTCCCGAGCCCCCAGAACTCGTTACTCAGCAAACAATGCAGCAGCAGCCTTCATTAACTGCTCCCCCCTGCACCTCCTTGCTCTGATCCTCTCCACGGCCCCGGGCCGAGGGGAGCTGAGCCCCCCCGGAGCCCCCCCGCGGCAGAGCAGGCTCTGAGCCCTGGCCGGGTAAGGGGGGGATGGAATTCCTTATCTCTGGGGGGGCACAGGGGGCTGCACACACAGGCACAGCCTGGGAAGGGTCAAGGTTGCTGGGGAGGGAGAAGTCCCTTCCAGACAACAAAACCTCTCCTTTTTTTAGGTCTCCATGGCAACTGGATGGAGCATGATGGGATGGCAGGAGGAGAGAGGACCATTCTTTCCCTGCCACACTCTTTCCACTTCATTAGGCTCTTTCCCAAGTGCCCTGCACTGGGCTGCAGGTCTGTGTGTGTTGGGCAGGGGTGCAGAGGGCTCAGAAGCCTCCTGACCCCCTTGTGGAGCTGCATCCTCTTCCCCTGCCTTCCTTCCCCCCTCAGGACAGCCCCCTCTGACCTGCTGACCAAGAGCCCTGGGGCTGGTGAGGGCTGCAGGGGGTCTCCACAAAGAGCAGAGAGGTGGCTGGGGGTGGTGAGGAGGCTGAGAGCCTCCTGCTCTGGCACGGGAGGTGTCAGGACCCCAGCGGTGCACCACGGGCAGGAGGAAAGGCTCTGCCCTGGGGAAAGCCAAACCAGGCAGAAGAAATGCCAGGAGGTGGTGTGGGTGATGAGGGCAGGGCTGGCAAGGAGCAAGGGAGTGGGATGGGGCACAGTTAGATACTCCTCAGCCTTGGAAGTGCCTGAGCTAGCCCAGGGAAGCTCTTCAGACTTGCTCCTGTGGCCTTGGCACCTCAGAACTGTCTCAGCTGGAAAAGGGCTTCTGAGCTCACCCAGTCCAACCTTCAGCCCAGCACCACCATGGCCCCAGGTGCCATGGCCCCAGCTGCCATGGCCACAGGTTCTTGACCACCTCCAGGGGTGGGGGCTCCACCACCTCCCTGGGCAGCCACGGCAGGGAGGTTGATCTCTGAGGTCCCTTCTGACCTGAGCCACTCCAGGAGCCCCCAGGGGACCAGAGCCTCGTTAGTGCCTTCAGCTTCTAGGCTGATCCTCTGGATTGTCCCAGGGCTGCACACCAGGAGTGCCCAGCAGTGCCTGGGACCCTGAGCTGGGCCAGGGGGAGCCTCCTTGGCATGGGGGAGGGATGAGGCCAAAGTCATTTCAGTCAGAGCTGGTGAAGGGCTTTGGACTTGCCCCCCCCTCCCCCCCAGGCTGTGCTTCTTGAGTGTAAGATTTGCAGGGGCACTTCTTTGGTTTCTTCCACCTGCAGCTCCCTGCATGGAGACCTTCACTGGTGCCTGCTGCTGCTCCCTGCAAGTGCTGGGCTCAGGACCCCTGGCAGAACCTCCACGTGGTTGAGTCTTGCTCCTCTGCACAGGTGAGGAGGTCCTGGGGGCCAGGTGAGTGCCCCTCACACTGAGCTGGCACAGCCTGCCCGTGTCCTGCCAGCCTGAGAGGGCAGCAGGAGCAGCTCCTGCAGGTGCTGTGATGCTGGGGCAGGAGCACCTTGCCCGTGGGGGCAGGAGATGGTTGCCTGCCAGAGCTGCTGCCTGTGACAGGGGTCAGAGCCTCTGCCAGCCTCTGCCCCCTCCCTTCTTCTCCTCCCTTTCCAAAGCCTGGCTTCATCACCTTCTCCCTGCTCATCCTCTGGCCTCAGGGCTGGGTGGTCTGGGGGTGCTTCAGGAGCGGGGGTTTGTGTGCCCAGCCTGAGCTTGTTTCCTGCAGCTCCCAGGGCTGAGGCTTCCCTGGCTTCCCCCTTCCTTGGCCGTGGTGGCAGTTCTGCTGCTGGCTTTCCAGAGCAGCTGTTTGTTGTCTTAATGGAGCTGTAAGGTGGTGTTTGTCCAGGCATTGCCTCTGGGGCCCCAGGAAGATGTTTTATTAGCTCATTCACAAGTCCTAATAATCCCTGCACCTCCCCAGGATCTCTGGATGTCAGCTGGGCTGCTCTGCTCTCGGGCTGGGGCTGGAGCCTGGGGATGGATCTGCTGCTGCTGCTGCTTTAGCTCACGTTTAGCCCTCCCCTCCTGGCTGTTTGCAGCTCTCAGGCAGGAGTCAGCCCTGCTGCAGTTGCTTGAACCTGCCCAGGGAAGGGCAGCAGGGCTGGGGAGGGGTCTGGAGCACAGCCCTGTGAGGAGAGGCTGAGGGAGCTGGGGTTGCTTAGCCTGGGGAAGAGGAGGCTCAGGGGAGACCTTACTGCTCTCTCCAACTCCCTGAAGGGAGGCTGTAGCCAGGTGGGGGTTGGTCTGTTCTCCCAGGCACCCAGCACCAGAACAAGAGGACACAGTCTCAAGCTGTGCCAAGGGAGGTTCAGGCTGGAGGTGAGGAGAAAGTTCTTCCCAGCAAGAGGAACTGGCCACTGGGATGTGCTGCCCAGGGAGCAGGAGTGGAGCAGGTGGAGTCCTCATCCCTGGAGCAGCCTGGATGAGGCCCTTGGTGCCATGGGTTAGCTGGTTAGCTGGTGCTGGCTGGGAGATCGGGGTGGATGATCCCTGAGGGCTTTTCCAGCCTGGTTAATTACTCTGCATGCTGCGTGCCAGCTTGAGGAGCTGAGCCTGGGCAGCAGCAGAGAGGAGCCCGAGGCTCACAGCCCCCTCCGTGCTGCTGGCTCCGCAGCCTGCTCCCTTCCACCCCCCGACCCTCAGCGCTCCCACAGCGTGCTGGAGGCTGCTCTGCTGCCCGGCAGAGACCCTGCCAGGCCACCCCCACCCCGGGCCGGGGGCTGGGGCTGCTCGCTGGGGCTTCCCTTTGCCGCCGCATCCCCAGCTCCGCTTTCATGTGCCTGCGGGAGCCGACTCGCTCCTGACACCGACTGCAGTCTGCAAACATGAAAGGAGGCAGAGTCAGGCCAGGCAGCCACGGAGGCTTTCTTCTTCCTCCACACCTGCTGTTCTCCCTCGTCAGGCACTTCCTAAGGCTGGAGTTCTCCAAGTTCCCACTCATTACCCTTTCTATCAGCATAATGTGGCACTGTAACCCTCCCCACGGGGAAGCTATCTGCCGTGGCAGTCTGTAAGACAAAAGCTGGATTGATCCTCCCTCCCCGGCCCCCCCTCCCCGCAGCCTCACGCTGCTCCTCAAATGGGAAGCCTGAAAGCCCTCATCAGAGGGGAGTTCATTCTTACTCCAGGCTTTTACACTCCAGCCTGACTGAAAGCAAGGCAGCGTTTGAAGCAGCCAAAGCTGCCTGGCAGAGCGGAGCACAGCCACACAAATCAAAGGCCTGGGATGATGGAGCTGGGGATGTGGCAGCAGGGAAAGTCAGGGCGAGGGAGGAGGGAGGGGAGGGAGGCAGAGGGAGGGGGATTAGCATGGAGCAGGGCTCCCAGGCAGGGGAAAAACAAACTGAGAGCTTCCACCATGGGATTCAAATGAACCAGGTGAAAACTGCACTGGGTTGTGCCTTGTTCACTCTCAGGCATCTCTTCCTCCTCTCCAGTCTCAGTCTCTCCTCTCCCAGCTCAAAGCCATTGTTCCTCATCCTGGCACTCCCAGCCCTTGTCCAGAGTCCCTCCCCAGCTCTCCTGGAGCCCTTCAGCTGCTGGAAGCTGCTCTGAGCTCTCCCTGGAGCCTTCTCTTCTCCAGGCTGCACAGCCCCAGCTCTCCCAGCCTGGCCCCACAGGGGAGGCTCTGCAGCCTCTGCTCATCCTCATGGCCTCCCCTGGAGCCTCTCCAGCAGTCCAGGTTGCCCCAGGTGAATCCTTGCTACTGAGCTTCATAGCCTTGCCCAGAACACTGCAGATCCTTCTGCCCCAGGCTGAGGGAGACCTCACTGCTCTCTGCAGCTCCCTGAGAGGAGGCTGCAGCCAGCTGGGGCTTGGGCTCTGCTCCCCAGTCTCAGGGGATGGAAGGAGAGGCAATGGCCTGGAACTGTGCCAGGGGAGGCTGAGGTGGGAGAGGAGGAGAAATGCCTTTGGTGCCAGAGTGGCCAGGGCCTGGCAGAGGCTGCCCAGGGAGGTGGGGGAGCCCCCACGGCTGGAGGGGTTCCAGGGCTGTGTGGGGCTGGCTGTGGGTTTTGTGGTGGGTGGTTGTGGAGGGTTTTGCTGGTTGTGGTTCCTGTGTGGTTTGCTCGGGGCTGGTTTGTTTCAGTGCTTTGCTTCTCTCTGTGTCCCTGAGGCCGGCGCTGGTCACCTGCAGCAGCTGCTCTGCCTGCTGTGGAGGCTGTTCAGATGCTGTGGAGTGGCTCAGCTCTTGCAGGTTTCCCTTTTGTCTCTGTGATGGTTATAGATCCATTCCCCTCTGCCTCTCTCCTGGATGGATTTTACTGCCTGGTCGTTTGCTTGGTGACAATTTACTGCCGGTGCAGGGGCCGGGGGGGTGATCCTGGGCTGCTGCCTCCCCTTGCAGCTGCCCTGAGCTGGACCTTAACCCTGCCACCGATTTGCTGCCGGCATTTCGCAGTCCCCGCTCCTGGCTGTCGCTGTTTGCCATTCACTCCTGGCAGCAGCTCCCCCGAGCTGTCCTGGGAGCGAGGTGGAACAAGCTCAGGTGGCCGATCCGGGCCCTTGGGGTGCGTTCAGAGGAGGTCTCAGCCCCGGGGGCTCGGCCGGGACGCGCCGGCTCCGAGCCCTCGGTGTCCTAATTGTTTGAGCTGTCCTCGGAGACTCCTTCCCTGTGTTTGCAGGCTGCTCGGGGGGAGGCTGTGCCGCTCGGGATTCCCCCCGGAGTGGTAGTTATTGGTTCTGAGCTGTCGTGCAGGCTGCTTTCCTCGGCGGCGTGTTAATTCTCCGGGGACAAAGGGAACAAAGGAAGGAAGATGCTTGCAGGAGTGATAAAACAGGAGGCTGAGTAATACCTCCTCTCCCTCCCTCCCTCCCTCCCTCCCCCTCTCTCTGCAGTGGTTTTTTCACAGATCAGAAATCAATTAAAGGTGAGTTTCAGTGGGGACTCTTTAGGCAATGTAACATTTCATGAGAGCTTATTGCAGCCTCTTTCACACCGGCAGCCCGGGTGTGAATTGCAGAATTAACCTGATGCTTTTAATCATTTCCTCCCAGGCAGCACCACTCCAAGCACCCCGGGCTGGGTGCAAGCTCTGTGCCCCCTGCTGCTGCTGCAAACGAAGGGGAGAGTACAGCTGGGGTGGATTGGTCGTGTTGGATGGCAGGCAAGTCCTGAGAGAGACCCAGGGCTGCAGGGAGGGGGGCTGGGGCTCAGGCAGCCTGGCTGGGCACAGGGCTGCGAGGGGATGGTGGCTGGAGAGAAGTGATGAGAGCTGGAGAGGGATCCTGGCACAGAGTCACAGAGGGGGAAGGGTTGGGAGGGACCTCTGGTGGTCATTAAATCCAAGCCCCCTGCTCCAGCAGGATCACACAGGACACATCCAGGTGGGGCTGGAAAGTCTTCAAGGGAGACTCCACCACGGCCCTGGGCAGCCTGCTCCAGGGCCCTGCCACCCTCACTGTGAGGAAGCTTCTCCTGCCTCCTCCTGGGCTCCACTTTGTGCCCACTGCCCCTTGTCCTGCACACCACTGAGAAGAGTCTGGCTCCATCCTCCTGGCCCTCAGCCTTTAGCTCTTGACCAGCCCCAGTGAGCCCCCCCAAGGCTGCCCTGCCCCAGGCCATCCAACCCCAGCTCCCTCAGCCTGTCCCTGCCTGGGGGCTGCTCAGCCCCCCAGCCCCTCAGGGGCTGTGCACTTCCAGATGAGTGGATTTGTGTTGGGCTTTTCCCCAGTCCCTTCTTGTTGCTTGCTCCTAGCACAAGCCTCTGTCCTGGGGACATTGCCACCTCCTGCCCTGGCCCCCAGGTCTGTCCTTCCTGCCACCTCCCACTGCAGCTGGAGAGCTCTGGCAGCACTGCTGCAGCCTGGGCTGGAGGGAGCTGGCCCTGCCCCTGGCAGAGGGTTGGAACTGGAGGAGCTTTCAGGTCCCTTCCAACCCAAAGCACTTTGTGACCCTCTGATTCTCATCTGGGTCCCTGACTGCCCCAGACCTCTGCAGCTGGCTCTGCTCCCAGCTCCTTCCCTTCCTGGGCACCCTGAGCAGCCTCTGCCTCTGCAAACCTTCTGCTTCCCATTATTAGTCCTGCCTAGAAGTTGCCCTTTTCAGGATGCATTTGCTCTGCTGTGCATCTTCCCTTAGTCACAACCTGGCTATTGATCCCTGCTTGGCCATCATCTGTCTTCCTGGGGGGGAGCAGGCAGCCAGGCTGGGGGGGAGCAGGCAGCCAGGCTGGGGGGGGAGCAGGCAGCCAGGCTGGGGGGGGAGCAGGCAGCCAGGCTGGGGGGGAGCAGGCTGCCAGGCGGGGGGGGAGGAGGCTGCTAGGCTGGGGGGGAGCAGGCAGCCAGGCTGGGGGGGGAGCAGGCAGCCAGGCTGGGGGGGAGCAGGCAGCCAGGCTGGGGGGGGAGCAGGCAGCCAGGCTGGGGGGGAGGAGGCTGCTAGGCTGGGGGGGAGGAGGCTGCTAGGCTGGGGGGGAGGAGGCTGCTAGGCTGGGGGGGGAGCAGGCAGCCAGGCGGGGGGGGAGCAGGCAGCCAGGCTGGGGGGGGAGCAGGCAGCCAGGCGGGGGGGGAGCAGGCAGCCAGGCGGGGGGGGGAGCAGGCAGCCAGGCGGGGGGGGGGAGCAGGCAGCCAGGCTGGGGGGAGGCAGTGTTGTTGCTCAGCTCAGGTGGGACACACTGGAGTGGGAGCTGTGGGCATCTGCAGAGGCCACTGGAGCCTTCTCCCCAGGCTCAGCACAGGGCACCAGCAGCTGCCTCACCTGCAGGCATTCCCTTTCCCTGCAGGCTTCAGCTCCACTTCTCCTGGTGCCAGCACAGCTTCTAGAAGGCCAACTGCTGGCTCCTACCCCTTGGCCACAGCAAACCCCAGCAGTGCTCCAGGCCTGGGACAGAGGCACCTGGGGGGGGGGTGTTGATTGGCAAGTGGCTGAAGGTGAGCCAGGGGGTGCCCAGGTGGCCAAGGAGGCCACCAGCAGCCTGGCCTGCCTGATTCTGGGAGTTTGTGACCCAGGCTGCATCCTCCTAGTGCTGCTGTCTGGACTGGGGAGAGCAGAGAGCCCTTGCTCTGCACTGCCAGCAGCAGAGCTCCCTGGCTGGGCTGAGCAGCGTGGAGCACAGCAGCAGCCTGTGCCCAGGAGCTGCAGCACCCTGCTCAGCCCTGGGGGCTGCTGCTGGGCCCCTGCCCAGGCCTTGCTCCCCCTGCCTCTTCTAAATGCTCACAACCTCTCTGCTGCCCTGGGTGTTTGTTCTTGGACTTGGCTGCAAAGCTCCACAACAGCCCAGGGTGAAGGCAGGCAGCAGCTGCCAGGAGCTTCCTCTAATGGATTCAGCTTTAGCTCTGCCTGCCCCATCTGCTCCTGCCCCCTCACCTCTTCACTCCCCTGCCTCTCCCTTTGCTGACATCTCTTTGCTCTCTGTTGCTCTGCTTCCTCAGCTCTCTGGCACCTGCCCAGCAGCATCCTGGCCTGGAGCAGCAGTGCTGAGCCCAGCAGCAGGAGGAAAAGGACCATCCCTGGGTGCTCAGCGTTGGTGAGGTTGTACCTTGAGCACTGGGGTCAGTCCTGGGTCAGTCTGAGGGGCTGCAGCAGGTCCAGGGAAGAGGCTTTTCCTGAGGGGGTCTGAGCCAGGCCAAGGGGCAATGGTTTGGAGCTGAGGCAGAGCAGGGTCAGAGTGGAGCTGAGGAAGAAGTTCTGCAGCAGGAGGGAGCTGAGCCTCTGGGAGGCTGTGGCTGCCTCCTGCCTGGGGGTGTTCAGGGCCAGGCTGGATGAGGCCCTGGGCATCCAGGTGTAGTTGAGAGGAGCCCTGGCTCATGGCAGGGAGGTTGCAGCAGATGAGCTCTGAGCTCTGCTCCAAGCTGAGCCCCTCTGGGACGGTTCTGTGACAGAAGCCAGTGAGGGAAGAGGCAGAGCAGAGCCCTGCAGGGTTGCTGCATCTTCCCACCCAGATGCTCACCACCTTCCTTAGCCCCAGGCCTGTGGCAGCACTAAGTGTGACCCCAGGCAGCCACCGAAGGGATCTGAGCACATCAGGCTCTTGCCAGCCATGCAGGGAGTGAAATCCTCCCTCCCTCCCTCCCTCTCCAGCTCTCCTTAGAGACAGCTCCCTGCTGCCTGGCCTGCCAGCCAGCCACACACTAATTGGGGCTGGCCTCAAAAGAAATGAGCTTGCAGGGGAGCAGAGTTCAGGCAGGGCTGGAGCTGAAGTGTGCAGCTGCCTTGGCCCTTTTGTCCCTTCTCCTTCTGCCTTCCCTTTTCCCTCTCTTGCCTCTGCTGCCTCTCCTTTTGAATGGTTTCTGGGGGGTGATGCCTGTGGCTGTGCTGCCCTGGGCAGCAGGGTGAGGCTCAGGACCTCAGGGACCCTCGGGGGGCACACAGGCAGGGCAGGTCTTGAGGGGCTGCTGGAGAAGCACAGGCAGGGGTTGGGGTCCTTGGCATGGAGCCTGCAGCCAGCCCTTGGGAAAGCCTGGGAGGGATAGGGAGCAGGATGGAATCCTCAGTCTGTGTCTCAGCATCCCTCTGGTCCAGCACTGACCACTCACTCAGCACCAGAGAACTGTTTGGGCTGCAAAAGCCCTTCCAGAGCATCCACTCCAACCACTCCCTACCTCTGCCAGGGCTGGGGCTGAACCATGGCCTCAGCACCACAGCTCTGCCTCTGGGAGCACCTCCAGGGGTGGGCACTCAGCCACCCCCCTGGGCAGCCTGGGCCAGGCTTGGAGACCCCCTCCAGGGAAGAAGTCTCCTCTGATGTCCAACCTAAACCTGCCCTGGGGCATCCTGAGGCCATTCTCTCTCCTCCTATCAGTTTCAGTTGGGAGTAGTCTGGAGCAGAGGAGGCTGGGGGAGACCTCACTGCTCTCTGCAGCTCCCTGGGAGGGGGCTGGAGCCAGGGGGGTTTTGGGCTCTGCTCCCCAGTCTCAGGGGATGGAAGGAGAGGCAGTGGCCTGGAATGGTGCCAGGGTTAGGCTGGAGAGGAGGAGAAATGCCTTTGGTGCCAGAGTGGTCAGGGCCTGGCACAGGCTGCCCAGGGGGGTGGTGGAGCCCCCAGCCCTGGAGGGGGTTCCCAGAGGCAGGGCTGTGGTGCTGAGGCCACGGCTGAGCCCCAGCCTGGCAGGGGGTTGGAGTGGATGCTCTGGAAGGGCTTCCCTGCCTGCAGGCCCTCTGAAGGGCTGTGGCTCATGCAGGATCTCTGAGCATGCCCTGCAGCCACTTCAGTGCTGCCAGCAGCAGCAGCTTGGCTGCCTGGAGAGCACAGCTCCAGCCCTGCGGAGGCCAACTCGCCCCTGGTGCCACCTGGCAGCTTGCTGCTGGGGCCCCTGGGCACCCAGTCCTGCAGGAAAGGTGGAGGGGGGCAGTGACAGGGGCAGGGCAGATGGAGAGCTGGCTCTGTGCTGTGGGAGCCTCAGCAGATACTTATTGATCAGCCCAGAAGGCGATGCTCCAGCAGCTGCAGCTGGCACTCGGCTGGGGGGCAGCAGCTGAGCGAGCAGCAGCGTGGGCAGGAGGGCATCTGCCTGGGGAGGGGAAGAGAGGGAGGTCCCAGCCTGCCCTTTGCTGCCTCCAAGGGGCATGTGAGGGGTTCCAGCTAGCCCCCTGCCGACAGCCCTCTGACTGCCAGTGCCCACTGCTGGCTGCTGCCCAGCTTCTCCCCCGCCAGCACCCCCAGGTCCTTCTCTGCAGAATTGGCCTGTTCCAGGGGCAGGACCTTGCCCCTGGCCTCACTGAACCTCCTGAGGTCCTCCTCAGCCACCTCTGCAGCCTGCCCTGGTCCCTGTGGACAGCTCCCACCCCACCCCATCCCATCCCATCCCATCCCACCCCATCCCATCCCACCCTTCAGCCTCACCCAGCTCACCACCTTAGCTTGGTGCCATCAGCCTGGAGCATCTCCACCCCTGGCCCAGCCACTCCCTCCCTGTTGAGGCTTTGTGTGTCTGTGTCTTGCAGGCTGGAGGAGCTGTTGACCTTCTGCCTGGCTCTTGAGAGGCAGATCCCGAGGGGCCCTGCAGGACAGCAGCAGCCTGAGCTTCCCTCCTCTAATTGGACACCTTGCTGGCAGCAGGGAAGGAAGAGCTCTGGTAGGGAAGCTCCAGGCAAAGCCTGGTCCTGCCCTGCACACCTCAGAGCCCTGCAGCATGCTCTGCTCCTGGCTTGCAGCCACTGCCAGCCCTGCTTTCTGCCGTGCAGGGGCAGCCTCTGCCTGCAGCAGCAGCTCCAGCAGGGCTGGGCCCCAGCCTGCCCCAGGGGATGAGCTCTGCGGTGGGGGGAGGCTGCCTCAGCTCTCCTGCTCTGTCCTCGCTGGAGCCGGTGCTGGGGTGAAGGTGAAGTGCTTAACGAGGTGATTAGGCTAATGAGGCAGTGCTGGGAGCCCCGGGCTTGCCCCCTGGGCACTCAGGCCAAGGTGACCACAGGAGCCTGCAGGGTACAGCAAGGATTCTGTTGAGGTTGGAGAGGAGGAGAAATGTCTCTGGTGCCAGAGTGGTCAGGGCCTGGCCCAGGCTGCCCAGGGGGTGGTGGAGTCCCCATGCCTGGAGGGGTTCCAGAGCCCTGTGGCCATGGCAGCCGGGGCCAGGGGGTGGTGGCCATGGTGGGGCTGGGTTGGTGTTGGACTGGGTGAGCTCAGAAGGCTCTTCCAGCCCTACCAGTTCTGTGGTTCCATCAGCCAGGAGGCTGTGGGTGAGGCTGGGAAGCCTCAGCCCAGGCTCTAAGGAAGGTGTTGGCTGAAGCTGGGGCTGGGCTCCTCTGGAGGCTGCTCCTGGCTGCTGCAAATCGCTGCTCTCCTCCTGGCTGCAGTGAAAGGAGCTCAGCTCGTTGCCCTTTCAACCCCTAGGCCACCCCAGAGCGAGGGTCTGGGCTGCTCCAGAGAGTCAGAGCCCTCCAGAGGCTGGCAGTGAGGACAAGACCTCCTTCACCCCCACCGTGGGGACAGAGAGGCTGAAGGAACCTTGCACCACCTGCAGTGCTCCTGGGAACCTCTGCTGCAGCTTTTGCCCTCCCAAAGTGCCCTGCTGAGGAGGCTGCAGGCAGCTCAGAGCTGCCCCCAGCAGCAGAGCCCTGCCAGGGCACTCTCCTGGCTGCAGGCAGGAGCCTGCTGTGCTCCACTGCCTTGCAGGGCAGCCTCCTCCTGTCCCAGCTGCTCTCCCCCCTCCCTGCCCCGGCACAGCAGAGCCCTCAGAGCTCCTTTTGGCAGGGAAGGGCTCTGAGGGGTTGCTCACAGGAGGTGGTTGTGGGTTGAGAAGCAGTGCCTGGGACAGAGGAGACACTGGTGGGCTCAGGCTGGCACCTGGAGGCTGCCAGAGCTACTGAGCTGTGCCTCCACCTCCTGTGACTCTGTGAATCTTCTTCCTCCTGTGCTGCCTCCACCCAGCTGGTGCTGGCTGCTGGGCACAGAGCTGATTCCTTTGCCTGGGACAGCTGCAAGGCTTTGAGCACTGCTGCTTGAAGCTGTCTCTTGGTACCTCATTAGAGGAGGGAGTTTCAAGACTGCTCTAATTGCAGAGTTCCTCAGCTTCCCATCCAAGAAGAATTTCTCCAGCAGGAGGGAAGGGATTCACCTGGGGCAACCTGGAGCTGCTGGAGAGGCTCCAGAGGAGGCCATGAGGATGAGCAGAGGCTGCAGAGCCTCCCCTGTGGGGCCAGGCTGGGAGAGCTGGGGCTGTGCAGCCTGCAGAAGAGAAGGCTCCAGGGAGAGCTCAGAGCAGCTTCCAGCACCTGAAGGGCTCCAGGAGAGCTGGGGAGGGACTCTGGACAAGGGCTGGGAGTGCCAGGCTGAGGAACAATGGCTTTGAGCTGGGAGAGGAGAGACTGAGAGTGGAGAGGAGGAAGAGATTGTTGGCAGTGAGGGTGGGGAGAGCCTGGCACAGGCTGCCCAGGGAGGCTGTGGCTGCCTCCTGCCTGGAGGTGTTCAGGACCAGGCTGGATGAGGCCCTGAGCAGCCTGTGCTGGTGGAGAGGTTGGGTTAGAGCAGATGGCCTTGGAGGTCCCTTCCAACCTGAGCCATCCTGTGATCTGTTTCTGTCACCTAACCAACTCTGAGGCCTCCTGGTGACTGCCTCCTGGCCAAGGTATTCCCCTCCCCCAAACCCCCAACCCCAAGCAAGGCCTGGAGGAATGGAAGGGTTAATGGCAGCAGCTCCCAGGCAGGCTGGAGGCTTACATCATGTTGCTGTGGAAACCAAGTTGGAGAGAGCAGAGTGATGCAGGGGAAAGCCTTGGGGCAGCAGGTAATACATTCTGCTTACAAAGTGATTTTTGCCCCCATCTGCTGAGGGGAGCAGCAGGGAGAGCAGGGGGCTGGGGGTGCAGCTCCTTGGTGTCAATGCTCAGACACAGAAACTCTTCTCCCTGTATGCTGGGGGGCTGGGGGGGCTGGGGGGGGGCTGCCCTGTCAGATCCAGAGCAGACAAAAAGTTGCTGGAAGCCAGAGAGTGCCTTCAGCAAGCAAACAGAGGAGCAGGGGCTGGGCCTGAGACTTCCACTTGTGGCTGTGGGAAGCTGCAGCAAAGCCCTGGCCAGGCTCCCCCAGCTGCAAGCTGCAGCACTCTGAGAGCTTCAGTGCTCTGCAGAGCCTGCTGCCCACCCTCGAGGGGGCAGCCACGAGTCACAGGGGGGGAGGTGCTGGAAGGGACCTCCAGGGATCCCCTGCTCCAAGCCCTCCCCCTGGGGCAGGCTGCTCAGGAGCATATCCAGGTGGGTCCCCAGCCTCTGCTCCAGGGCTCCAGCACCTCACAGGAGAGACCTTCCCCAAGTGTAAGTGGATCCTGTGCCCTGCAGCCTGTGCCCACTGGCCCTTTTCCTGGCACTGGGCACCTCTGACAGGAGCCCAGACCTTCAGCTGGGTTGCAGCCTGTGCCCACTGCCCCTTGTCCTGGCACTGGGCACCTCTGACAGGAGCCCAGACCTTCAGCTGGGTTGCAGCCTGTGCCCCTTGTCCTGGCACTGGGCACCTCTGACAGGAGCCCAGACCTTCAGCTGGGTTGCAGCCTGTGCCCCTTGTCCTGGCACTGGGCACCTCTGACAGGAGCCCAGACCTTCAGCTGTTGATCAGCACTGACCAGAGCCCCCCCAGGCTGCTCTTCTCCAGGCTGAGCACCCCCAGGGCTCTCAGCCTCTCCCTGGGAGAGCTGCTCCAGCCCCCCCAGCATCTTCCTTTGCAGGTTTCTGAGGTGCCAGCTGCAGGCCAGGGCCTGCCACGGTGCCACTGAGGCATTCAGCAGGGGGAGGGGGGTCGGGGTCGGCTCTTCACCTCTCAGGACCTTGTGGGGCTGTGGAGGGCTGCAGCAAGGTGAGCTCAGTTTGCACAGCTCAGGGGAAGGCTCCCAGGGGGCTGCAGCCAGGGCTGGCACCACAGCTGATGGGCAAATTGATCAGCAGTGCCTGTGCTGTGGAGCAGGGCTGCAGCTTCCCTCCCAGCCATCCCCCTCTGCTGCTCCATGGCTGCAGCTTCCCTCCCAGCCATCCCCCCTGCTGCTCCATGGCTGCAGCTTCCCTCCCAGCCATCCCCCCTGCTGCTGCATGGCTGCAGCTTCCCTCCCAGCCATCCCCCCTGCTGCTCCATGGCTGCAGCTTCCCTCCCAGCCATCCCCCCCTGCTGCTCCATGGCTGCAGCTTCCCTCCCAGCCATCCCCCCAGCTGCTGCATGGCTGCAGCTTCCCTCCCAGCCATCCCCCCTGCTGCTGCATGGCTGCAGCTTCCCTCCCAGCCATCCCCCCTGCTGCTCCATGGCTGCAGCTTCCCTCCCAGCCATCCCCCCCTGCTGCTCCATGGCTGCAGCTTCCCTCCCAGCCATCCCCCCCTGCTGCTCCATGGCTGCAGCTTCCCTCCCAGCCATCCCCCCCTGCTGCTGCATGGCTGCAGCTTCCCTCCCAGCCATCCCCCTCTGCTGCTCCATGGCTGCAGCTTCCCTCCCAGCCATCCCCCCCTGCTGCTCCATGGCTGCAGCTTCCCTCCCAGCCATCCCCCCCTGCTGCTCCATGGCTGCAGCTTCCCTCCCAGCCATCCCCCCCTGCTGCTCCATGGCTGCAGCTTCCCTCCCAGCCATCCCCCTTGCTGCTCCATGGCTGCAGCTTCCCTCCCAGCCATCCCCCTCTGCTGCTCCATGGCTGCAGCTTCCCTCCCAGCCATCCCCCTCTGCTGCTCCATGGCTGCAGCTTCCCTCCCAGCCATCCCCCTCTGCTGCTCCATGGCTGCAGCTTCCCTCCCAGCCATCCCCCCCTGCTGCTGCATGGCTGCAGCTTCCCTCCCAGCCATCCCCCTCTGCTGCTCCATGGCTGCAGCTTCCCTCCCAGCCATCCCCCCCTGCTGCTGCATGGCTGCAGCTTCCCTCCCAGCCATCCCCCCCTGCTGCTCCATGGCTGCAGCTTCCCTCCCAGCCATCCCCCTCTGCTGCTCCATGGCTGCAGCTTCCCTCCCAGCCATCCCCCTTGCTGCTCCATGGCTGCAGCTTCCCTCCCAGCCATCCCCCCTGCTGCTCCATGGCTGCAGCTTCCCTCCCAGCCATCCCCCCCTGCTGCTCCATGGCTGCAGCTTCCCTCCCAGCCATCCCCCCCTGCTGCTCCATGGCTGCAGCTTCCCTCCCAGCCATCCCCCTTGCTGCTCCATGGCTGCAGCTTCCCTCCCAGCCATCCCCCCTGCTGCTCCATGGCTGCAGCTTCCCTCCCAGCCATCCCCCCCTGCTGCTCCATGGCTGCAGCTTCCCTCCCAGCCATCCCCCCCTGCTGCTCCATGGCTGCAGCTTCCCTCCCAGCCATCCCCCCCTGCTGCTCCACCTCTCCTGGCAGGCAGGGTGCAGAGCAGCCAGGGCTGGTCCCACTCTCAGGTTGGGAAAGCCCTTCAGGGTCAGCACCCTTGGAGCCTTCCCTTGGGCTCTCCCCAGCAGATCCCTGCCCCCCCCCCCGAGCTGGGGAGCCCAGAGCTGGGTGCTGCATTCCAGGTGAGGTCTCAGCAGGGCAGAGAGGGGGGGAGAGGCTCCCTGGGGTTGGGGGCAGCAGAGCCCTGAGGTCCTTTGGTCCTTTGGCCAGCAGCAGGAGTCGGTGCTGCCCTGGCTGGGTGGATTCTGCCCCTCTGCTCTGCCCCCACCTGCAGCACTGCCTCCAGCTCTGGGGTCTCCAGCACAGGAAGGACCTGGAGCTGCTGGAGAGGCTCCAGAGGAGGCCATGAGGATGAGCAGAGGCTGCAGAACCTCCCCTGTGGGGCCAGGCTGGGAGAGCTGGGGCTGTGCAGCCTGCAGAAGGCTCCAGGGAGACCTCAGAGCAGCTTCCAGTACCTGAAGGGCTCCAAGCAGGCTGCAGAGGGACTGCTCCCAAAGGGCTGCAGGGACAGCACCAGGGGCAGTGGTTTGAGATGAGAGCAGAGCAGATTGAGACTGGATGTGAGGAACAAGCTCTGCCCCAGGAGGCTGCTGGAACACTGCAGCAGGCTGCCCAGGGAGGTGCCAGGTGAGGCCCCAGCCCTGGAGCTGTTCAAGGTGAGGCTGCACAGGGCACCAGAGGGAGGTGAATGTGGTGGCAGCCAGCAGCATCTCCCTGGGGGGAAAGGCTGAGGGGCCATGGGTTGGGGGCCAGGGGGTGCTGGGCTGCAGGTTGGACTCAATGACCTTTGAGGTCTTTTCCAACCAAACCAATTCTCTGGCTCTGTGACTCTCTGTCCCCAAGAGCCAGGGGGGCACAGAGCACCTCCAGGGAGGGACACTGCAGCACCTCCCTCATCCCCTGCCCTGCCACAGGTGTCCCACGGTGCTGGGCAGTGGCAGCCTGCTCCCCAGGCAGCCAAGAGCCTGAGGGGGGCCCAGGACACTCAGCAGTGCCTTTGCCTGGAGAGAGGCAGAGCTGCAGGCAGAGCTGCAGCACGGAGCTGCAGGCTGCAGGCAGAGCTGCAGCACGGAGCAGCAGGCTGCAGGCGGAGCTGCAGCACAGTGCTGCAGGCTGCAGGCGGAGCTGCCCAATGGAGCTGCCGGCTGCAGGTGGAGCTGCAGCATGGAGCAGCAGGCTGCAGGCGGAGCTGCCCAACGGAGCTGCCGGCTGCAGGTGGAGCTGCAGCACGCAGCTGCAGGCTGCAGGCAGAGCGGCCCAATGGAGCTGCAGGCTGCCGGCTGCAGGTGGAGCTGCAGCACGGAGCAGCACCTGCAGGCAGAGCTGCCCAATGGAGCTGCAGGCTGCAGGCAGAGCTGCCCAATGGAGCTGCAGGCTGCAGGCAGAGCTGCCCAATGGAGCTGCAGGCTGCAGGCGGAGCTGCCCAATGGAGCTGCAGGCTGCAGGCAGAGCTGCCGCACGGAGCTGCAGGCTGCAGGCTGCAGGCAGAGCTGCCGCACGGAGCAGCACCTGCAGGCAGAGCTGCCGCACAGAGCAGCAGGCTGCAGGCAGAGCTGCAGCACGGAGCTGCAGGCTGCAGGCAGAGCTGCCCAGTGGAGCTGCAGGCTGCAGGCAGAGCTGCCCAATGGAGCTGCAGGCTGCAGGCAGAGCTGCCCAATGGAGCTGCAGGCTGCAGGCAGAGCTGCCCAGTGGAGCTGCAGGCTGCAGGCAGGGCTGCAGCATGGAGCTGCAGGCTTGCACACACAGCTGGCAGAGCTTCTCCTTCCTCCTTTACTCTCCCCCTCGCCTCTGCACTAATGCAATGCTTATTTAGGAGCTGCAGCCAGCTGTGGCTGCCACTGTTAGCTTTGCTCTCTCCTGCTTTGATCAGGCTCAGAAGCATTTCCCAGGGCAGCAGAGGCTTTCTTGGATGGCTTCTTTGATTCCCTCCAGAAGCAGCTGCTCACAGAGCTCTCTCCCTGCAGGTAAAAAGGTGCTCAAGCCACAGAGGTGAGGAAGGTTGGACCTGATGTTCTGAGAGCTCCTTTCCAAGCTTGTTGGTTCTGTGAGTCATAGATCCATGGAAGGGGCTGGGCTGGAAGGGACCTCAGAGCTCATCCAGTTCCAACCCCCTGCCCTGGGCAGGGACACCTCCCACCAGCACAGGCTGCTCAGGGCCCCATCCAGCCTGGCCCCATCCAGCCTGGCCCCATCCAGCCTGGCCTCCTGAGTTAAGGTTTCTCCAAAGCTGGCCAAAAAACCAAGAGCAGGTTTTTGGAGTTAGAGGTTGTGGCTTTGCCTGCAGGTCAAGGTGGAAGGAGGAAGGGTTGGGACTGGAGCCCTTCCTGTCCTTCCAGGCAGCCTGCAGCTGGCAGGGAGTTGTTCCACATGGGAGCTGGGGCAGCTGCAGTACTCCCTGGAGCCTTCTCTTCTGCAGGCTGCACAGCCCCAGCTCTCCCAGCCTGGCCCCACAGGGGAGGCTCTGCAGCCTCTGCTCATCCTCATGGCCTCCTCTGGAGCCTCTCCAGCAGCTCCAGGTCCTTCCTGTGCTGGGGGCCCCAGAGCTGGAGGCAGTGCTGCAGGTGGGGGCAGAGCAGAGGGGCAGAATCCCCTCCCTGTGCTGCTCTCTCCCTGCTCTGGCTGCAGCTCAGCACTCAGCTGGCTCTGGGCTGCCAGGGACCACTGCTGGCTCCTGGGGACTTTGTCCCCACCTGACCCTCCCAAGGCCTTCTCCCCCAGGCTGCTCTCAGCCCCTCCTGCCCCAGCCTGGCTCTGTGCTTGGCACTGCCCTGAGCCAGCTGCAGGACCTTGCCCTTGGCCCTGCTGAGCTCCATGGGGGTGGTTTGGGCTCAGCTCTGCAGCCTGCCCAGGGCCCCCTGGCTGGATCCTTCCCTCCAGTGCCAGCAGCACACAGCCTGGGGGCTTCTGCAGGCTTGCTGGGGGAGCCTCAGTGCCCCTGCCCTGCCCTGCCCAGGGTGCTGGAGTTGGTCAAGTTGCTGCTGTCAGGGAAGTGCTTTCAGCAGGAGCAGTTTCTGTCCCCCCTTTCCCTCCCTCTCTGCTGCATTTCTGCTCTAACTGCTCCTCCTTGGGCTGCCCTGCCCCGAAGGGCTCAGGGTATCGATCCTGCACCTTGATAAGGGCAGCAGAGAGCAGCTGTGGCATTGCCAGGCTCTTTGCTCCTCCCCTGTTGGGCTTAGGCATCAGGGAGTTGCAGAGGGGACAGGGCAGGGAAGAGGTTGAACTGAAACCCTTCCTTGGGCTGCTCTGGGAGGCTCTGCAGCACAAACCCTGCCTGGGCTCCCAGCCACCAGGACTGAGGGCCCTGGGGGTGCTCAGCCTGGAGGAGGCTGAGGGAGACCTCCTTGCTCCCTGCAGCTCCCTGAGAGGAGGCTGCAGCCAGCTGGGGCTTGGGCTCTGCTCCCAGGGTGCAAATGGTAGGAGAGGAACTGGCCTGAAATTGTGCCAGGGGAGGCTGAGGTTGGAGAGGAGGAGAAATGCCTTTGGTGCCAGAGTGGTCAGGGCCTGGCAGAGGCTGCCCAGGGGGGTGGTGGAGTCCCCATGCCAGGAGGGGTCCATAGAGGTCTGTGGCACTTGGGGCCAGGGTTTGGTGGCCATGGTGGTGCTGGGTGGGTGTTGGACTGGGTGAGCCTGGAGGCCTTTTCCAGCCCAAACACTTCTCTGATTCTTTGCCAGAAGTTCCTTGACCTTCCCTGTCCAGGAGCCACAGCCCAGCAGATCCTGCCCTGGTTACAGGCTGAGCCCCAAGGGTGAAGGCAAAGGTGTCCCTGCCCTGCTCTCCACCTCGTCACATCCCCTGGCTGATGGCTCCAGGGTGGTGTCTGCAGCCACAGCTAATCTCTGCTGGTCCAGAGGAAGGTGAGGAAAGGCTAAAAAGGAGCTGGCAAGCCAGATGTGTCTGGGGAGTGAGCCTGGAGGAGGACAAGAACAAATGAATTCCTTCCTGACGTCTGCAGGCAAGCAGCTGAGGTGCTGGGCGCTGAGGCTGGGCTGCAGCCTGCAGCTTGAGGAGCAGCCCCCAGGCTGGGCAGCACAATTCCCTCTCCTGTGGTGGCTGAGGGCAGAGGAAAGGAGCAGGGGGGTGGAGGTGAGCCCTGCAGCACTCAGCTCTGAGCCCAGGCTCTGCACTCTGCTGCCTGAGCTGGATTGCAGCCCGGCTGGTCAGGAGTTGGCTGCCGCTGGGTTAATGGTGCCAGAGCTCCTGGCAGGGGCTGCAGGGGCTGCCTCCCCTCCCTGCTGGGGGCTGCAGTGTGGCACCTGGGCTCTGGGGCTCTCCATGTCCTTGTCAGGAGCCTGGGCAGCCCCCTGCAGCTCCGTGCCTGGGCTGCCCGAAGCAGCTCCTGAGCAGGCTGAGGGAGGAGTTTCCCCAGCCCCCAGCCACGGGGCTTGGCCCTCGGGGGTCTCCCTCCCCGTGCAGGCACACAGGGCTGGGGGCAGGCTTTGAGGGCAGGTGAGGCAAGGTTGGCTGCATGTGGTTGCCTTTGCTGTCACCCCTGAGCCCTGCTTGGGCGCTCCTCAAGGCAGGGCCTTCGTGGGTGCTGAGCCCAGACCTGCAGCAGCCTGCGTTTGGGGGCTGAGGGAAGGGGCTGGGCTGGAGGGGACCCCAAAGCTCAGCCAGCCCCAACCCCCTGCCAGGGGCAGGGACACCTCCCACCGGCACAGGCTGCTCAGGGCCTCATCCAGCCTGGCCCTGAGCACCTCCAGGGAGGGAACATCCACATCTGTGGGCCCCCCCCAGCTCTCCTGGAGGGGAAGATGCTGGTGGGCCCTGCCTCTGGGTGGCTCTTGGGGTGGCTGAGGAAGGGGTGGCTGTAGTGCCTGGCCAAGACATCTCCACATCTGCTGCAGAAGCTCAGTGAGCTCTGGGCTGCCCTGCACAAGGGCTCTCTGAGCCTCTGCTGAGAGCCCTGGAGGGGCCTGGGGCCTTTGTGTGGAGTCATGGGGGTAAAATGGGGGTAAAATGGGGGTAACTGAGTCAGACCCTGGAGTCCCCTCCCTTGGGCAGTGCTCAGCCTCAGCCTGCCAGGGGGCAGGTTGGGCCAGGGGAGCCCTGGGGGCACTTCCAGCCTGGCAGGATGGGACTCTGTGATTCTGGGGGTAGAGTGTGGGTGGCTGAGGGCAATGTGGGTGAAATGTGAGTAAAGGAAGGGCAAAATGGGGGCAAGAGAAGGAGCAGATGGCCAGGGGAAGCCTGTCTGGATCAATATTCACCCCCTCCATGGCAAGCAGCTCCAGCCCCTGCTGCAGGCAGTGCTCACTGAGGTCATTTCTCACCTGCTGAGCAGCTGCAGTCTGCCTCCCTGCCCCCCAGAGCTGTTGCCTTGCACTCAGTTGCATCAGGAGGCATTTCTCCCCCCCTTCTGCAGCCCAGGGGCGAGCAGCTTGTGGCCAAGGACCACCTGGAGCTGCAGGGAGCAGCCTCTGGGGGGGTGCAGTGCTCCTGCTCTCGGAGCCAGGCTTGGCCACACGGCGCAGGGGGAGGCTCTGCTGCCCCCTGCCAGGGCAGGGTGACAGAGATGGGGCCCTGAATCCTGCCCCTGCTCTCTCATCTCGTTTGGCCTCCTCTCCACCCTGCCCTCTGCTCATCATTACTTACTGCTTGACCTCTGCTGCCTCTGAAGTGCTCCCAGCCAAGAGCAGCTCCAGCAAGGGCTGGGTAAGAGGCTGAGTGATGTGGACAGGGAGCAGAGCAGCTGCCACCGATCTGAGCTGCCTGGCAGCCCCTGCCCCGGAGCAAAGGCTCCTGCAGAGGGAGGAAGGGAAGGGCCCCGAGGGCTCAGGACAGCCCAGGCAGAGCTCATCTGCTCAGCCTCTCTTATCAGGTTCCTCTGCTCTCCCTTATCTCTGCCCTCCCCTCTCCGGTGGGGCAGGAGGTGCCTGCTCCCAGGGGCTGCGATGGGCAGCTGCAGCCTGGAGCACAGCAAGCAGAGACCCCAGAGCATCCCCCTGCCCTCGGGCTCTCCCCAGCTCCGGGGGGGGGGAAGCTGTGTGGGGAGGAGCTGGACGGGAGGCAACGATGAGCACCGGCAGCCCCGGAGGCCGAGGGCAGCCTGGGGCCATTGCCAGAGCTGGGGAGAGGGGACCCTGCCCCAGGCAGCAGCTGAGATTGCCCCCTGCCCCCCCTCTGCCCCTCTCACTGCTCCAACAGGCTCCCTCCCCTGCCCCCATCCTCTCTTGGTTTATGTCCAAGTCCTGCCTTGGAGCACTTAGTCATCACTTAGCTGAACAGCAGATACAAATGGAGCTGCTCTGATCCTGCTGCAGCGATCAATGCCTCCTGCCCTTTAATCTCTGCCGTGGCTCTCAGCGCTCCCCAGTTCACTGCCTGCCTTTCAAAGGGCCCTAACCCTCCCCCACTGCCCACCCCCCCCCCCCACCCTGCTCCCAGGGGCTGTGGGGGCTGCTGGCCGCCTCCAGCTATGCCCCAGGGGCACCGAGTGCCAGGCTGAGCCCCTGCTGTGCCCTGCTCTGCCCCAGCGCTGCCCAGCCTCAGCCTGCCCTGGAAGTGAGCTGAGGGTCCCAGAGGAGGTCTCGCAGGGCACTGATCTCTCACCTCGGGCTGGAGCACGGAGGCCTCGCTTGGCTTCATGGAAAGGCATTTCTG
Source organism: Dryobates pubescens (assembly GCF_014839835.1). Classification (NCBI taxonomy): domain Eukaryota; kingdom Metazoa; phylum Chordata; class Aves; order Piciformes; family Picidae; genus Dryobates; species Dryobates pubescens. Next base: position 1,024,644 of record NC_071624.1, on the reverse strand, counting down.
CAGTGGTTGGGGGCTGCAGACATCAGTCCTGCTCCCCCCACCCCCAGGTGAGTCCTTGCCCCCCTCCCCTGCAGCAGCCCAGCAGGCAGGGGGCAGCGGGGCAGGCTCCACAGAGGGAGAGGCAATGGCCTGAAACGGTGCTGGGGAGGCTGAGCTGGGAGAGGAGGAAAAGTGTCTCTGGTGCCAGAGTGGTCAGGGCCTGGCACAGGCTGCCCAGGGAGGTGGTGCAGCCCCCAGCCCTGGAGGGGTTCCAGAACCCTGTGCCCATGGCAGCTGGGGCCAGGGGCTGGAGGCCATGGGGGGGGGGGGGGGGGGGGGGGGGGGTTGGGCTGCTGCTTGGAGTCAAAGATCTCTGAGGGCTCTTCCAACCCAAACACCTCTATGGTTCTGTGACTTCAGTGTCTTGTCATGGGTCAAGACTGGGGCTGTGCAGCCTGGAGAAAGCTCCAGGGAGACCTCAGAGCTGCATTTCAGTCTCAGCAGGGCAGCTGCAGGCAGGCTGGGCAGGGACTGCTCAGAAGGGGCTGTGGGGACAGGACCAGGGGCAGTGGTTTGGAAGTGGAGCAGGGCAGGGTCAGGTTGGACACCAGGAGGAAGCTCTGCACAGGGAGGCTGGGGAGAGCCTGGCACAGGCTGCCCAGGGAGGGGGCTGAGGCTCCATCCCTGCAGCCATCCAAGCTCAGCCTGGAGGGGTCCCTGGGCAGCCTGCTCCAGCTGGAGCTGTCCCTGGGGCTGCAGGGGGTGGACAGGATGCCCTGGGAGGGTCCCTGCCAGCCTGATGCCCTCTGTGAAGCTGTGGAAGTCAAACCTGGCCAGAACCGGAGTCAGAGTGTCCCAACCCTGCCCACCCCTGCAGGATGAGAGCAGCCTGGCTGCCGCGGGCCACGGAGCTTTACTTAGGGCTCTCTCTCTGCTCCTCCTAAATGGGAGGGGGAAGCCCAAGCCCTGGGGGCCAGGCAGGCTCCCTGAGTCACACAGCCTCTGCGCTCCAGGTGTTAATGAGTTCATTAATCACTTAATGGCAGGGAGGGTCCCTGGGGACCAGCAGAGCAATTTGCTGCTCCCGGGGGGGAGATTCTCTCTCTGCCGCTGAGCTGAAGTTTCAGCTCCGCTAATCTGTGCCGGGAGAGCCACTGAGCTCCTCCTGCCTGCAGGTCCTCGGAGCGCGGCTGAGCCTCCCCGCGGCGCCCAGGGCTGCGCCTCGGCTCAGGAAGGGCTTGCAGGGAATAACCTGACCCTGAAGCCTGCAGAGGCTGAACAGGGCAAAGGATTCAGCTCCTCCTGCCCGGCACAGCTCTGCTGAGAGGAGAGGCTGAGAGCCCTGGGGGTGCTGAGTGTGGAGAGGAGAAGGCTGAGAGGGATCTGATCAATGCCTATCAATAGCTGAGGGCTGGGGCTCAGGAGGCAGGGGCCAGGCTCTGGCTGGTGGTGCCCAGGGACAGGACAAGGACCAACAGGGACAAGCTGGAGCCCAGGAGGTGCCACCTCAGCATGAGGAGAAACTTCCTTGGGGTGAGGCTGCTGGAGCCTGGAGCAGGCTGCCCAGAGAGGTTGTGGAGTCTGCTCTGGAGCCTTTCCAGCCCCCTGGATGTGTTCTGGGTGCCCTGCCCTGGGTGCCCTGCCCTGGGTGCCCTGCCCTGGCAGGGGTTGGGCTGGATGCTCTTTGCAGGGGGCAGAAGCTGTGGCAGAGAGGCTGTGTGGAGGCTGTGCCAGGCTGTGCCAGGCTGTGCCTGGCAGTCTGTGCTGCCTGCAGCCCGCCAGGGGCTGTGTTTTGACTGGAGCTGTCAGGGCAGATGTGGGTTTGAGGTTTGCATTTCTGTGCCACAGGAAATGTTGATCACTTCAGTCTCTCACCTCCCTGCAGGCTGCTGCCAGAGCTGCCTCCCAAATGCCTCTCCTGGCTTCTTTCTGAGCACACAGCACTGAGGGGCAGGAGGGGGTGAGCAGAGCCCTTCCCTCTGCTGACCCTCTCCCACCAGCCTGGCAGCACACTGCAGCTGCACCTCCCTGGGGCTGAGGGCTTGGGCTTTCCCCTCCTTGCTCTTCTGCTCTTCCTTTCACCTCTGCTCTGATTTCTCTTCCCTCTCTGCCTGTTCCTTCCCCAGACCGAGAGCCAAGGGAGGCCAAGTGCATGAGACAGGGGCAGGGCAGGGCAGGAGGAGCCCCCAGACCACAGCTGTATGCAGCTGTTTGCTCCCCAGCCCTGGTGCCCTCCTGGGGCTCATTCCCTGTAGTCATGGACCTTGCTCAGCAGCTACCACAGGGATGCAGGAGTGAGAGGTGGGAGAGAAGCTGCTCCTGTTTGGTGTCTCTGAGGTCTGTTCCCAGCAGTGCAGTTTGAGGACAGGGTCCTGCAGCTGGCTCAGGGCAGTGCCAAGCACAGAGCCAGGCTGGGGCAGGAGGGGCTGAGAGCAGCCTGGGGGAGAAGGCCTTGGGGGGGTCAGGTGGGGACAAAGTGCCCAGGAGCCAGCACTGGGCCCTGGCAGCCCAGAGCCAGCTGAGTGCTGAGCTGCAGCCAGAGCAGGGAGAGAGCAGCTCAGGGAGGGGATTCTGCCCCTCTGCTCTGCCCCCACCTGCAGCACTGCCTCCAGCTCTGGGGCCCCCAGCACAGGAAGGACCTGGAGCTGCTGGAGAGGCTCCAGAGGAGGCCATGAGGATGAGCAGAGGCTGCAGAACCTCCCCTGTGGGGCCAGGCTGGGAGAGCTGGGGCTGTGCAGCCTGCAGAAGGCTCCAGGGAGAGCTCAGAGCAGCTTCCAGCAGCTGAAGGGCTCCAAGCAGGCTGCAGAGGGACTGCTCCCACAGGGCTGCAGGGCCAGGCCCAGGGGCAGTGGTTTGAGATGAGAGCAGAGCAGATTGAGATTGGATGTGAGGAACAAGCTCTGCCCCAGGAGGCTGCTGGAACCCTGCAGCAGGCTGCCAGGGAGGTGCCAGGTGAGGCCCCAGCCCTGGAGCTGCTCAAGGTGAGGCTGCACAGGGCTCTGGGCAGCCTGCTGCAGTGCAGGATGTCCCTGCTGGGGGCAGGGCTTGGGCTGGGGGAGCTCTGGAGGTCCCTTCCAGCCCAGCCCCTGCTGTGCCTCCATGCATCAGTGCTGCCATTGGATGCTTTCAGGTGTGCTCCCATCTGAATTCCAGCAGGCAAACCTCTTTCCCTTCCACACTGGAGAAGAAAAAGCCAATTTCCATGGGATTGTCTTTGCTGCATGCTGATTAAAGGAGCTCAGCAGGATTCAGTTTTGCATGGGGAGCAAGGTTTGCAATGTGGCTGAGTGAGTTAAACTCTTCCTGGTATCTTGGAGCTCTATCAGCAGCTTCAATCAGAGGGATGATAAATCCCAGCCTGCAAAGCAGGTGATAAAGTGATGCTCCTTGGAATGGCAGAGGAATTTCTTTGTGTCCTACCAGACCTGGGGCACAGCAGCAGGAGCAATGCACACAACCAGTGCACAGCCCCCTCCTGCTCACCCCCAGCTGCTGCTGGCTGGTCTCTTGCTTTTCCCCCAGGAGGGTGGTGAGAGCCTGGCACAGGCTGCCCAGGGAGCTGCTGGCAGCCTCCTGCCTGGAGGTGTTTGCAGCCAGGCTGGAGGTGGCTGTGAGCAACCTGCTGTGGGGTGAGGTGTCCCTGCCCATGGCAGGGGGCTGGGGCTGGCTGAGCCTTGGGGTCCCTTCCAGCCCTGACAGTTCTGACTCTATTCTGTGCTTGTACTCCAGAGCCTGAGAGTTAGAAGTCCTTAGGGCTCTCCTGCCAGCCCTGAGTGAAGCAGAAGGAAAAGGGATCTGAGCTGGGGAGGTCAGCTTGGCCCCAGGCTTGGTGCTGGAGGGGCAAGGTTGGACCACTCTGAGAGATCATAGAATCAAGCAGGCTGGAAAAGACCTCAGAGCTCATCAAGTCCAAGCTGTCACCCAGCTCCTCCTGACTGCTAAACCATGGCACCAAGTGGTGCCACAGGCCAGGCTCACAGAGGTGCTGGATTCCAGCTGCAGGCTTTGGATTCTTCTGGCTGGGCCATGGAGCCAGGACCCTTGCTGGCTGAGGGCCTTTCCTGTCTCTCTTGGTGTTCAGCTCTGGGGCCCTCACTCCAAGAAGGTTATTGAGGGCTGGAGCAGGGCCAGAGAAGGGTCTGGAGAGCAGGGCTGGGGAGGAGCAGCTGAGGGCCCTGGGGATGTTCAGCCTGGAGCAGAGGAGGCTGAGGGAGACCTTCTTGCTCTCTGCAGCTCCCTGGGGGGAGGCTGCAGCCAGGGGGGGCTTGGTCTCTGCTCCCCAGTCTCAGGGGATGGAAGGAGAGGCAATGGCCTGGAACTGTGCCAGGGGAGGCTGAGGTTGGAGAGGAGGAGAAATGTCCTTGGTGCCAGAGTGGTCAGGGCCTGGCAGAGGCTGCCCAGGGAGGAGTCCAAGGTGTTCAAGAGGGGACTGGATGTGGCACTTGGAGCCATGGGCTGGTCACGAGCTCTGTGGTGCTGCCAGGTTGGACTCGATGATCTCTGAGGTCTCTTCCAGCCTGGGTGACGCTGTGAGCCTGTCCCCATGCCTGGAGGGCTTCACGGCGCAGGAGGCTGTGGTGCTGAGGGAGGTGCTGTGGGGGCAGGGGCTGAGCAGCGGGCGGGGGGGTTGGACTTGATGATCTTTGAGGTCCCTTCCAGCCTCAACAGCTCTGTGATTTATGGCTCCAGGAGAGGCATTAGCCGCGGGGCTGAGCGCCCGGGAGCGGCCCCTGCTCGGCTTCCCGCGGAGCCGCCCGGCGGGGGATGCTCAGCACGCCCCCAGCCCTGCGAGCGCGGAGCGGAGCCCCCAGCCCTGCGAGCGCGGAGCGGAGCCCCCAGCCCTGCGAGCGCGGAGCGGAGCCCCCAGCCCCGCGAGCGCGGAGCGGAGCCCCCAGCCCCGCGAGCGCGGAGCGGAGCCCCCAGCCCCGCGAGCGCGGAGCGGAGCCCCCAGCGCTGCGAGCGCGGAGCGGAGCCCCCAGCCCTGCGAGCGCGGAGCGGAGCCCCCAGCGCTGCGAGCGCGGAGCGGAGCCCCCAGCCCCGCGAGCGCGGAGCGGAGCCCCCAGCCCTGCGAGCGCGGAGCGGAGCCCCCAGCCCTGCGAGCGCGGAGCGGAGCCCCCAGCCCCGCGAGCGCGGAGCGGAGCCCCCAGCCCCGCGAGCGCGGAGCGGAGCCCCCAGCCCCGCGAGCGCGGAGCGGAGCCCCCAGCCCCGCGAGCGCGGAGCGGAGCCCCCAGCCCCGCGAGCGCGGAGCGGAGCCCCCAGCCCCGCGAGCGCGGAGCGGAGCCCCCAGCCCCGCGAGCGCGGAGCGGAGCCCCCAGCCCTGCGAGGGCGGAGCGGAGCCCCCAGCCCTGCGAGCGCGGAGCGGAGCCCCCAGCCCTGCGAGCGCGGAGCGGAGCCCCCAGCCCCGCGAGGGCGGAGCGGAGCCCCCAGCCCCGCGAGCGCGGAGCGGAGCCCCCAGCCCCGCGAGGGCGGAGCGGAGCCCCCAGCCCCGCGAGCGCGGAGCGGAGCCCCCAGCCCTGCGAGCGCGGAGCGGAGCCCCCAGCCCTGCGAGCGCGGAGCGGAGCCCCCAGCGCCACGGCGGCCGGCGGCAAGCAGCGATCAGCGCTCCCGGCCGGGGCTGGGCACCAGACGGGCGAAGCACTGAGCAGCTCTGCCCCCTCCTCCCCAGGCAGCCTCTGCCTGTCGCATTCCTCCCCCCGGCTGCAGCCCTCAGCGCTCGCATTAGGCCAGAAACGATTTTCCAGTCGAGTGGCTTCTAATGTGCTCTCCAGGCCTGCCCCTCGCATCCTGGGAGGGATGGAGAGCTGGAGAGGAGAGCAGCAGGAGAGATTCAGGCTGGGAGAGGGGACCCAGGGCTCGGGGGGGTTGGAGGTTGGATCTCCTTCTCCATCGGTGCCCTCTGGATGCCCCCAGCACAGGGCAGGGCTCAGCTCTGGGGGGGCAGAGCTGCAGGGCTCAGCTCTGGGGGGGCAGAGCTGCAGGGCTCAGCTCTGGGGGGGCACAGCTGCAGGGCTCAGCTCTGGGGGGGGCACAGCTGCAGGGCTCAGCTCGGGGGGGGCACAGCTGCAGGGCTCAGCTCTGGGGGGGGGCACAGCTGCAGGGCTCAGCTCTGGGGGGGCAGAGCTGCAGGGCTCAGCTCTGGGGGAGCACAGCTGCAGGGCTCCTTGAGGGGCACAGCTGCAGGGCTCAGCTCTGGGGGGGCAGAGCTGCAGGGCTCAGCTCGGGGGGGGGCACAGCTGCAGGGCTCAGCTCTGGGGGGGCAGAGCTGCAGGGCTCAGCTCGGGGGGGGCACAGCTGCAGGGCTCAGCTCTGGGGGGGCAGAGCTGCAGGGCTCAGCTCGGGGGGGGCACAGCTGCAGGGCTCAGCTCTGGGGGGGCAGAGCTGCAGGGCTCAGCTCTGGGGGGGCAGAGCTGCAGGGCTCAGCTCTGGGGGGGCACAGCTGCAGGGCTCAGCTCTGGGGGGGCAGAGCTGCAGGGCTCAGCTCGGGGGGGGCACAGCTGCAGGGCTCAGCTCTGGGGGGGCACAGCTGCAGGGCTCAGCTCTGGGGGGGCAGAGCTGCAGGGCTCAGCTCGGGGGGGGGCACAGCTGCAGGGCTCAGCTCTGGGGGGGCACAGCTGCAGGGCTCCTTGAGGGGCACAGCTGCAGGGCTCAGCTCGGGGGGGCAGAGCTGCAGGGCTCAGCTCTGGGGGGGCAGAGCTGCAGGGCTCAGCTCTGGGGGGGCACAGCTGCAGGGCTCAGCTCTGGGGGGGCAGAGCTGCAGGGCTCAGCTCGGGGGGGGCACAGCTGCAGGGCTCAGCTCTGGGGGGGCAGAGCTGCAGGGCTCAGCTCGGGGGGGGCACAGCTGCAGGGCTCAGCTCTGGGGGGGCACAGCTGCAGGGCTCCTTGAGGGGCACAGCTGCAGGGCTCAGCTCTGGGGGGGCAGAGCTGCAGGGCTCAGCTCTGGGGGGGCACAGCTGCAGGGCTCAGCTCGGGGGGGGGCAGAGCTGCAGGGCTCAGCTCTGGGGGAGCAGAGCTGCAGGGCTCCTTGAGGGGCACAGCTGCAGGGCTCAGCTCTGGGGGGGCAGAGCTGCAGGGCTCAGCTCTGGGGGGGCACAGCTGCAGGGCTCAGCTCTGGGGGGGCACAGCTGCAGGGCTCAGCTCGGGGGGGGCACAGCTGCAGGGCTCAGCTCATGGGGGGCACAGCTGCAGGGCTCAGCTCTGGGGGGGCACAGCTGCAGGGCTCAGCTCGGGGGGGGCACAGCTGCAGGGCTCAGCTCTGGGGGGGGCACAGCTGCAGGGCTCAGCTCGGGGGGGGCACAGCTGCAGGGCTCAGCTCTGGGGGAGCACAGCTGCAGGGCTCAGCTCTGGGGGGGGCACAGCTGCAGGGCTCCTGGGGGAAGCTCTCTTCCTGGTGGTCTCTTCAAGACCACCTCTTGCAGAGAGCATCTTAGGAGGGTCAGCATGCTTCTGGAGCCCCTTGTCCACCTCTGCTGTGAAGGAATCAACACAAGAGAGCCCTGGAGCTGCTGGAGAGCTCCCAAACAGAGAGGGACCTGGGGGTGCTGATTGACAGCTGCCTCAACATGAGCCAGCAGTGTGCCCAGGGGGCCCAGAAGGCCAATGGCATCCTGGCCTGCATCAGGAGCAGTGTGGCCAGCAGGAGCAGGGAGGTCATTGTGCCCTGTGCTCAGCACTGGTTAGGCCACACCTTGAGTCCTGTGTCCAGCTCTGGGCTCCTCAGCTCAAGAAGGACATTGAGCTGCTGGAAGGTGTCCAGAGAGGGGCAAGGAGGCTGGGGAGGGGTCTGGGGCACAGCCCTGTGAGGAGAGGCTGAGGGAGCTGGGGTTGCTTAGCCTGCAGAAGAGGAGGCTCAGGGGAGACCTTCTTGCTCTCTACAACTCCCTGCAGGGAGGTTGGAGCCAGGTGGGGGTTGGGCTCTTCCCCCAGGCACCCAGCACCAGAACAAGAGGACATAGTCTCAAGCTGTGCCAGGGGAGGTTTAGGCTGGAGGGGAGGAGAAAGTTCTTCCCAGAGAGAGTTGTTGGCCATTGGGATGTGCTGCCCAGGGAGGTGGTGGAGTCCCCATCCCTGGAGGTGTTCCAGAGGGGATTGGATGTGGCACTTGGTGCCAGGGTCTAGTCATGAGGTCTGTGGTGCCAGGTTGGACTCAATGATCTTTGAGGTCTCTTCCAGCCTTGGTGATGCTGTGAGACTGTGGAGAGGAGGCCATGAGGCTGCTCAGAGGCTGGAGAGAACCTCCCCTGTGGGGCCAGGCTGGGAGAGCTGGGGCTGTGCAGCCTGGAGAGGAGAAGGCTCCAGGCAGACCTCAGAGCAGCTTCCAGCAGCTGAAGGGCTCCAGGAGAGCTGGGGAGGGACTCTGGACAAGGGCTGGGAGTGCCAGGATGAGGAACAATGGCTTTGAAACTGGAGCAGGTGGTCAGGGCCTTGGGTGTGGGGTGACTGGCCTGGGGGGTTTGGGGTGTGGGGTGAGTGGGGTTTGGGTGTGGGGTGACTGGCCTGGGGATTTGGGGTGTGGGGTGAGTGGGGTTTGGGTGTGGGGTGACTGGCCTGGGGGTTTGGGGTGCAGGGTGTGGGTGTGGGGTGACTGGCCTGGGGATTTGGGGTGCAGGGTGAGTGGGGTTTGGGTGTGGGGTGACTGGCCTGGGGGTTTGGGGTGCAGGGTGAGTGGGGTTTGGGTGTGGGGTGACTGGCCTGGGGGTTTGGGGTGCAGGGTGTGGGTGTGGGGTGACTGGCCTGGGGGTTTGGGGTGCAGGGTGTGGGGTGAGTGTGGGGTGACTGGCCTGGGGGTTTGGGGTGCAGGGTGAGTGGGGTTTGGGTGTGGGGTGACTGGCCTGGGGGTTTGGGGTGCAGGGTGAGTGGGGTTTGGGTGTGGGGTGACTGGCCTGGGGGTTTGGGGTGCAGGTTGGGCAGGGGTGGGGGCAGTGCTCACTGGGGGTGGCAGGAGCTGCAGGGTCCCTGCTGGGGCATCCCTGCTCTGGAGCTGCTGGATGTCCAGGGCAGGACAGGGCAAGAGGAGGTGGTGGGGACCTGGGGGGGGGTCCCTGTCGGGGGTGAAAGGCAGGGAAGCATTTTCCCCTCTGCAGCTTCCCAGAGGCTGAGACAAATCAGGAGCCAAGAAAGGTGCCCTGAGCCCTGGCAGCCCCTGGCTGGCTGAGCCCAGGGCAGCAGCAGGCTCTGCTGGCCCCGCAGCCCCGGCGGGGGGCGCAGAGGGGAGGCTCTGCCGGCTGTGGCTCCCCCCCGGGCCGGGGCTGCAGGGGGCAGACCTTGGCTGCCTGCAGCCTCCTGGGGGGGAGCTCGGGCCCAGCTCACATCCCTCTCCTCAGAGAGCAGTGGCAGTGGCTGCCTGGGAAGCCCTGGAATCCAATTAACTCCAAAGTTGGCCTTTTTGGGGCTTTTTTCCCTTCCTGTTAAAAGAAGAACAACAAAAAAGAGAGGGAGTAAGGCACAGAGAGAGAAACCCTTTGGAGCAGAGGCATAAATCTGCTCCAGAACATTCCAAACGTTAAAACAAACAGGGAGGGACTTCAGCCTCATTTGTCTCCCTCTGGCACCGATGTATCTCCCTGCTCAGCCCTCTTGCTGCTCCTGGAGCAGGCTGGATGCCTCCCGAGGCCATGCCAGGGGGCACTGCCTGTCTGAGGGCATCTCAGGGCTGTGGTCAACCCCTCTGGGCTCCCGAGGAGCCAAACAGCCTCTGCCCTGCAGGAGAGCCCCAGGGGGTGGCTTGGGTTGGAAATGACCTCTGAGGGCAGGGGCACTGAGGCTCCCCCAGCAAGCCTGCAGAGGCCCCCAGGCTGTGTGCTGCTGGCACTGGGGGGAAGGATCCAGCCAGGGGGCCCTGGGCAGGCTGCAGAGCTGAGCCCAAACCGACCCCATGGAGCTCAGCAGGGCCAGGGGCAAGGTCCTGCAGCTGGCTCAGGGCAGTGCCAAGCACAGAGCCAGGCTGGGGCAGGAGGGGCTGGAGCTGCCTAGCAGAACAGGAAGGTGTGAATGGAGCCAGAGGAAGCCTCCTTGCCTGGGTAAGGATTTTCTGCCTCTCAAGGGACTCCTGCTTGGTGTTTGGGGGCTAGGAATGGAGGCACTGAGCCATGGTGGTTGGGAGCAGGGGCAGGTACTGAGCATCTCTACAGGGGCATCCTAGAAGGGACCTCCAGAGCTCCCCCAGCCCAACCCCCTGCACCCAGCAGGGACATCCTCCACTGGAGCAGGTTGCCCAGAGCCCTGCCCAGCCTCACCCTGAGTATCTCCAGGGCTGGGGCTGCAAATCCCTCCCTGGGCAGCCTGCTGCAGTGTTCCAGCAGCCTGCTGGTGCAGAGCTTGTTCCTAAATGCACCCTTGAGGGACTGCTGCCCATCTGGAGTGGCAGCAAGCTGGAAGGTTGACCCTGGGATCTGCCTGCCAGGGAGGTCTCAGCCCTGGTCTCCCTGAGGCTGGAGAACCTCTGCCCCTCTCAGATGGGAGAGATCTGAGCCTGAAGCATCTCTGCTGCTGTCTGGAGATGTTCTCCCTCTCCTTCAAGAAGCTTTTAGCTTTCATCCCAGAGAGGGATGAGTAACCCTCGGGGGTGGTTGTGAAGAGGAGTTCTCACCCTTCCCTCAGCTCCATCAGAAGCTCTTCAAGAGGCAGTTAACAAATAACCTTCCCTCGGGAGAGATTAGCTGCCGATCCCCACTCAGTGGCTGCTCCTTTGGAGCCGTCCTTGGCACCTCCGGCGAGTGGCTGAGCTCCCTCTGCACCCCGCTGCGCAGCGCCCCCCCCCGGGATCGCTGCCGGCACTCAGGAGCCCCCCGGCAGCACCTCCTGCCCTGACTGCTCCGGGCAGCCCCCAGCAGCACCTCCTGCCCTGATGGCTGTGGGCAGCCCCCAGCAGCACCTCCTGCCCTGATGGCTGTGGGCAGCCCCCAGCACCTCCTGCCCTGATGGCTGTGGGCAGCCCCCAGCAGCACCTCCTGCCCTGGTGGCTGTGGGCAGCCCCCAGCAGCACCTCCTGCCCTGATGGCTGTGGGCAGCCCCCAGCAGCTCCTGCCCTGATGGCTGTGGGCAGCCCCCAGCAGCTCCTGCCCTGACTGCTCCGGGCAGCCCCCAGCACCTCCTGCCCTGATGGCTGTGGGCAGCCCCCAGCAGCACCTCCTGCCCTGGTGGCTGTGGGCAGCCCCCAGCAGCTCCTCCTGCCCTGATGGCTGTGGGCAGCCCCCGGCAGCACCTCCTGCCCTGATGGCTGTGGGCAGCCCCCAGCACCTCCTGCCCTGATGGCTGTGGGCAGCCCCCAGCAGCACCTCCTGCCCTGATGGCTGTGGGCAGCCCCCAGCAGCACCTCCTGCCCTGATGGCTGTGGGCAGCCCCCAGCACCTCCTGCCCTGACTGCTCCGGGCAGCCCCCAGCAGCACCTCCTGCCCTGACTGCTCCGGGCAGCCCCCAGCAGCACCTCCTGCCCTGATGGCTGTGGGCAGCCCCCAGCAGCAGCTCCTGCCCTGATGGCTGTGGGCAGCCCCCAACACCTCCTGCCCTGATGGCTGTGGGCAGCCCCCAGCACCTCCTGCCCTGACTGCTCCGGGCAGCCCCCAGCAGCAGCTCCTGCCCTGATGGCTGTGGGCAGCCCCCCAGCAGCAGCTCCTGCCCTGATGGCTGTGGGCAGCCCCCAGCAGCAGCTCCTGCCCTGATGGCTGTGGGCAGCCCCAGCACCTCCTGCCCTGACTGCTCCGGGCAGCCCCCAGCAGCAGCTCCTGCCCTGATGGCTGTGGGCAGCCCCCAGCAGCAGCTCCTGCCCTGATGGCTGTGGGCAGCCCCCAGCAGCACCTCCTGCCCTGATGGCTGTGGGCAGCCCCCAGCACCTCCTGCCCTGACTGCTCCGGGCAGCCCCCAGCAGCAGCTCCTGCCCTGATGGCTGTGGGCAGCCCCCAGCAGCAGCTCCTGCCCTGATGGCTGTGGGCAGCCCCCAGCACCTCCTGCCCTGACTGCTCCGGGCAGCCCCCAGCAGCAGCTCCTGCCCTGATGGCTGTGGGCAGCCCCCAGCAGCAGCTCCTGCCCTGATGGCTGTGGGCAGCCCCCAGCAGCAGCTCCTGCCCTGATGGCTGTGGGCAGCCCCCAGCAGCACCTCCTGCCCTGATGGCTGTGGGCAGCCCCCAGCACCTCCTGCCCTGACTGCTCCGGGCAGCCCCCAGCAGCAGCTCCTGCCCTGATGGCTGTGGGCAGCCCCCAGCAGCACCTCCTGCCCTGATGGCTGTGGGCAGCCCCCAGCAGCACCTCCTGCCCTGATGGCTGTGGGCAGCCCCCAGCAGCTCCCTTGGCAGGAGTTTGGGAGGCTGAGCTCTGTGCTGTGGCGGCAGAGAGCTGCCCAGGCCCTGCTCCTGCTCCCCCTGAGCTGCAGCTGAGCTCTGCACAGCTCCCTGCTCCGCAGGGCAGGTCTTGGAGGCAGTGTCAGGGAAACCTGGGGACGGTGCAGGGCTGTCCAGCAGCCTCCAGGCAGCCTGGAGCAAAGGCTGTGGGATGTGCAACCACTCATCTGAAGGGAGTTATTCTGCCTTTCTCCAGCCCAGCCTTGGTGCAGAGCAGGGGGAGAGCTCAAACCCCAAGCAAACCCAGGAGGGAAGGAAGGAAGGCAAAGCTCCTGCCACATCCTCTTGCCCACAGCTGCCAGGGGCACAGCCCTTGCCAAGGCTGCCAGGACCCTCTCTGATGGCAGAGAGCAGCTCCCCCACACTCTCCTGCCCCTGCAAGAGCAGCAAGCTGACATCTGCAGCCCTGCAGGGCTGCTCCAACACCTGGCTTTGCTTTCGGGACCGCCGTGAGGCTTTGCTGTCCTCCCACACCCCTGGCAGCTGTGTTCTGAGGTGGAAAGCAGCCCCCTGGAGAGAGCCCTCGGAGGCCTGGTGGAGAGTAAGTGCTGCATGGGACAGCAATGTGCCCTTAAGGCCAAGAGGGCCGAGGGGAGCCCGGGGGGCATGGGGAGGAGTGTGGCCAGCAGGGCTGGGGAGGTTCTCCTCACCTCTGCTCTGCCCTGCCGAGACCACAGCTGGAAAGCTGTGTCCAGTTCTGAGGTCCCCAGTGCCAGAGGGCTGGGGATGCACTGGAGAGCATCCCACCAGGGTGATGAAGAGCCTGGAACATCAGTCCTGAGGTCCTGACCTGGGGCTGGTTTGTCTGGAGGGGTGTAAGAGGCTGTGAGGCTGCTGGAGCCTGGAGCAGGCTGCCCAGAGAGGCTGTGGAGTCTCCTCTGGAGCCTTTCCAGCCCCCCCTGGCTGTGTCCTGGGTGCCCTGCTCTGGCAGGGGGCTGGGCTGGGTGCTCTCTGGGGGTCCCTTCCAGCCCTGCCCTGCTGTGCTGTGTATCCCCCCCCCGGTGTGAGCAGGCAGCAGCTCCCAGGCTGTTGATGACCCAATTAGGCTGAGATTTAGGAGCAGTTTGCACTCCCCATAAACTTCAGCTCTTCTGGCTGGGGGTTTGGGTGGTTGTTTTGCTTTAGCAACAGCCTCCTTCATCCATCACAGCCTCAGCTCCCAGCTCCTGCTGCTAATATATGGCTGCAATACAGCTGCAGTGCCTCTGCCTGTGCTGTGGTGGCCAACTGCTCTTTCCCGGGGCTCCCCAGCACCCCAGCCCCGCTCACCGCTGGCTCCTGGCACTCTGGGCCCTGCTCCTGGGACTCTGAGCCAGGAAATTCATTCCAGCAGCTCTCCCCCCACAAAAGGACTCCTCCAGGCTGTGTCTGCTCCCCTCCCCACTCCCCTGCGGATGTCCTGGGGCACATTTTGGTGTCACCAGCCCCAGAACAAGAGGACACAGTCTCAAACTGTGCCAGGGGAGGTTCAGGCTGGATCTTAGGAAGAAGTTCTTCCCAGAAAGAGAGATTGGCCCTGGGCTGCCCAGGGAGGTGGTGGAGTCCCCATCCCTGGAGGTGTTCAGGAAGAGCCTGGATGAGGCCCTTGGGCCATGGTTGAGTTGATCAGATGATAGGTTGGACTTGATGAGCTCCCAGGTCTTTTCCAACCTGGTTAATTCCCTCCCTCTCCCTCTCCCTCTCCCTCTCCCTCTCCCTCTCCCTCTCCCTCTCCCTCTCCCTCTCCCTCTCCCTCTCCCTCTCCCTCTCCCTCTCCCTCTCCCTCTCCCTGGGGGTCAGGAGGCAGGGGCCAGGCTCTGCTCAGCTGCACCCTGGGATAGGACCAGGGGCAATGGATATAAACTGCAGCACAGGAGCTTCCACCTCAGCATGAGGAGGAACTTCTGCACTGGGAGGGTGGCAGAGCCTGGAGCAGGCTGCCCAGAGAGGCTGTGGAGTCTGCTCTGGAGCCTTTCCAGCCTCCCTGGATGTCTTCTGGGTGCCCTGCTCTGGCAGGGGTCTGGGCTGGGTGATGTCTGGAGGTCCCTTCCAGCCCCTGCCAGGCTGTGATGCTGTGAAGGCCTGGGTGAGGAGAGCCCTGGGGAGGCTGCACTCTCTGCCCAGCTCCCAGGAGGGGGCTGTGCTGTCCCTCTGCCAAGCCAGCAGCAGGTCCAGCTCTGGAGGTGGGCAGGGAGCCATGCAACTGGGAGTGGCTGCTGGCAGCTGCCAAGACCTCACATTTGTAGGTTAGTGATGCAGATGGAATCTCATAAAGCAGTCCCCATCCTGCTTTACTGCTGGGTTAATGATCAGAGCAGGAGCCCAACTGTTTATTGAAACATCAGACAGAGAGGTTTAACAGGAGGCACCGAGGGGGTTGGCTTGGGCCAGCCTTCTGATCCTGAAAGCAGCAACACACTGGGCTGGAGAGGGACCAGCCCCCAGGCTCTATGTGCAGAAGGACAGCCCAGGGCTGTGATGTGACTGGGAGCAGGATGAAGAGGCTGGCAGTGCCACTTCCATGCCTGGCAGCTCCACTGAAGAAGGGCAGGGCCCCATCCCTAACTGGGCTGCCTCCCAGGGCCGGCTGGTGGCAGAGGGGCTGGAGCAGCACAGCTGCCTCTGAAGCCCTCTCCTGTTGCTAGTCAGCAGCACCAACCCAGGAGCCTGCCAAAGGCATTTGCTTCAGCTCCCCTTCTCCTTCCTCCCTGGCACCAGGCAGCTCTGCTAAGGGGCCCTGCTGGCAGCCAGCTTCTCCAGCGTGCTGCATGGACCTGGGGATGGACAATCTCTGCCAGCTCTGCTCTCCTCTCCTCCTGGCAGCTGGAGCTGGCCCAGGGCTGATGTGATTCCCTGCTGGAGAAATCCCTCCAGGCAGCCCCTGGTGCAGGCTGACACCTGGCTCTGAGCTGGGAAGCTGGCTCCTGAGGGCTGGGGGATTTGGTTTGCAGCTCCTGTGGGCCATGGGGTTGCCACCTCTGCAGCCTGGTGCTAAGCTGGTTGGCCTGGGCTGTGCTGGGCTCAGAGGAGCAGGGCAGGAGTTCCTAGGCTTGGCTGGGAGAATTCAGCCCCCAGAGGGGTTGGCCTCTCTCCACAGGCTGCAGTGGGACTGCAGGTGAAGGCTTTTGTCCCTCTGCTGCAGGGAGAGGCTGATGTCTGCACAGGCACAGCAAACTTCCTTCAGCAGCCTCCTCTCTGGGCTCCCCTGCAGAGCCCTGGCTGCAGGGCTGCTGGGCAGGAGGCTCTTCCAGCCCCTGCCATGCTCTGATCCTGTGACCAGCTGCAGGGCAGACAGAAACTCCTTGCACTGAGGCTGGGGAGAGCCTGGCACAGGCTGCCCAGGGAGGCTGTGGCTGCCTCCTGCCTGGAGGTGCTGAGGGCCAGGCTGGATGAGGCCCTGGGCAGGCTGTGCTGGTGGGAGGGGTCCCTGCCCAGGGCTGGATGATCTTTCAGGTCCTTCCCAACCCAAGCCATTACTCTCTGCTTCTGTGACACCTTTGCCTCCCCACCCTCCCCACCCATCCTGACACAATTGCTCCCTTCCCCGAGCCAGACCCTGTCTGCAGATGGCAGAGGTGCAGCTGAAGGAAGGCCACACAGTCCCTGAGCTGCCAGCTCCTCGGGAGCTTCCCCTCCCAGCTCCTGGGCATCTTCTCCAGGATCCCACTGCTCTGATTCCTTCTGCAGCTCTTTACCTTCCATTATTTATAAGCAGCACATCCAGCCCTCCCCTGGCAGCGCTGGAGGGCGGCAGGAAGGAAGGTGGGAGCACAATTTGGGTGAGGTTTCCATAGCTACCTCGCTGCTAAATGGGGCTGGGGGAGGGGGGGACTGCTGCTCCCAGGCAGCCAACACACACAGGCACACACAGACACACAGACACACGTGTGCAGGCACACACAGGCACACAGACACACAGACACACGTGTGCAGGCACACACAGGCACACAGACACACAGACACACGTGTGCAGGCACACACAGGCACACAGACACACAGACACACATGTGCAGGCACACACAGGCACACATGTGCAGGCACACACAGGCACACATGTGCAGGCACACACAGACACACAGATGTGCAGGCACACACAGGCACACAGACACACAGACACACGTGTGCAGGCACACACAGGCACACAGACACACAGACACACATGTGCAGGCACACACAGGCACACAGACACACAGACACACATGTGCAGGCACACACAGGCACACATGTGCAGGCACACACAGGCACACATGTGCAGGCACACACAGACACACAGATGTGCAGGCACACACAGGCACACAGACACACAGACACACGTGTGCAGGCACACACAGGCACACAGACACACAGACACACGTGTGCAGGCACACACAGGCACACATGTGCAGGCACACACAGGCACACATGTGCAGGCACACACAGACACACAGATGTGCAGGCACACACAGGCACACAGACACACAGACACACGTGTGCAGGCACACACAGGCACACATGTGCAGGCACACACAGGCACACATGTGCAGGCACACACAGGCACACATGTGCAGGCACACACAGACACACAGATGTGCAGGCACACACAGGCACACAGACACACAGACACACGTGTGCAGGCACACACAGGCACACAGACACACAGACACACGTGTGCAGGCACACACAGGCACACAGACACACAGACACACATGTGCAGGCACACACAGGCACACATGTGCAGGCACACACAGGCACACATGTGCAGGCACACACAGACACACAGATGTGCAGGCACACACAGGCACACAGACACACAGACACACGTGTGCAGGCACACACAGGCACACAGACACACAGACACACATGTGCAGGCACACACAGGCACACATGTGCAGGCACACACAGACACACAGATGTGCAGGCACACACAGGCACACGCAGACACACAGACACACGTGTGCACGCACACACAGCGCACACAGACACACAGACACACAGACACACGTGTGCAGGCACACTCAGCACACTCAGGCACACACAGACACACATGTGCAGGCACACACAGACACAGATACACGTGTGCAGGCACACTCAGGCACACATGTGCACGCACACACAGCACACACAGGCACACATCTCCCAACAAGTGCACCCAGCCTCAGCCTTGCTCTGCCTCTTCCAGCCTCCTGCTGTGTATTCCAAGGGATCCTTGCTGCAGGCAGAAGTGACAGGGCAGCAGTGCTGCTGTCGGCTGCAGGAGCAGGGTGAGGAGCAGGGAGATGAGCTGGGAGGTGCACAGAGGGTGTTGCAGGGGGAGTTGCAGGGGGTGAGGAGCAAGCAGATGCACGGGGAGGCAATGCAGAGGCTCCACAGGGTGATGAGCTGGGTGTTGCAGAGGGTGAGGAGCCGGGGGGTGCAGCGGGGGCCGCAGAGGGTATCGCACAGGTTGTTTCCCCCCTCTCGCCTCCAGCCCTGGGTCCCGCTCGGGCCCCGCAGCATCCTCGGGGACGTTTCGCCGCCGCCGTCGCGCCGCGGAGGCCGGAGGGGGCCTGGCGCCCTCTGGTGGCGCATGGCAGCGCTGCAGCCGCCCAGCGGCCGTGCGGGTAGGAGCGCAGCGCGGCGGAGCGGCGCGGCTGGGGAGGCAGCTCCAGGGAGCATCCAGGCCGAGCCCCCTGCCGGAGCAGGGCACACAGGAACACAGCCAGGTGGGGCTGGAAAGTCTCCAGAGAAGGAGGCTCTCTGGGCAGCCTGCTCCAGGCCTCCAGCACCCTCACACCAAAGAAGTTTCTCCTCCTGTTGCTCAGCTGCTGTGTTCCAGCCTGGACCTGTTGTCCTTGTCCCATCACTGGGCACCACCGTTGACCTTACACCGCCGCTGCCGCGAAACCAGGGCGAGTTTTCCACCAGCCGGAGGGGAGGGGAGAGGCTAGCAGGCAGAAGCGTAGGTGTTAAGTGGCTGTGAGCGATGCATAACCTGTGCCCCCTGGGACTCCGCCGAGACAGCATCCTGCTCCTCCGGCAGCGGGAAGGGCTGCTGCTGAGAGCAGGGTAGGCAGCTCCCCCCCCCTCCCCCTGCACCCCCCCCACCCCTCCCCCTGCGCCCCCCCCCCTCCGCCTGCACCCCCCCCAGCCCTCCCCCTGCGCCTCCCCACCCCTCCCCCTGCACCCCCCCCAGCCCTCCCCCTGCACCTCCCCACCCCTCCCCCTGCACCCCCCCACCCCTCCCCCTGCGCCCCCCCACCCTTCCCCCTGCACCGCCCCCCCCTCCCCCTGCACCTCCCCACCCCTCCCCCTGCACCCCCCCCAGCCCTCCCCCTGCGCCTCCCCTCCCCTCCCCCTGCACCCCCCCACCCCTCCCCCTGCACCCCCCCCAGCCCTCCCCCTGCGCCCCCCCCTCCCCCTGCGCCCCCCCCTCCCCCTGCGCCCCCCCCTCCCCCTGCACCCCCCCACCCCTCCCCCTGCGCCTCCCCCCCCCTCCCCCTGCACCCCCCCACCCCTCCCCCTGCGCCTCCCCACCCCTCCCCCTGCGCCCCCCCACCCCTCCTCCTGCACCCCCCCCACCCCTCCCCCTGCACCCCCCCACCCCTCCCCCTGCACCTCCCCTCAGCCCTCCCCCTGCACCCCCCTACACCTCCCCCTGCACCCCCCCCCCCCCCTGCACCCCCCCAGCCCTCCCCCTGCACCCCCCCCCCCCCTCCCCCTGCACCCCCCCAGCCCTCCCCCTGCGCCCCCCGCGTCTGCCGGGCAGCGGCTCGGGCTGATTGCCCGCGGCGGCAGTGCGGAAGGTAGGAGCCTGGCGCTTTTCGCTGCCTCAGCCTCTGCACGGAGCACCTAGGACCTGTGCTCCGATGGCTCAGCCCTGACGGTGCCCGGGGGCAGGCAGGATCCATCCCTGCTGGCGCTCAGCTGCCTTTCCCCAGCCCTGCCGAGGGAGGAGAGGAGCAGCTCGGGCAGGAGCCCTGCTGCAGCCTGGGAGTCGATCGCTCCGGAGAGCCTTGCAGGGATTAAGTTAGCTGACGTCCGCTGCACGCCCGGGGCTGAGCCTTCTCACACCCAGGCACCACTCCTGAAGCACCCAGGGCCTGCAGGCTCGCTCCCACCCAGGCACAGGCTGCAGGGCCCCTCTCCACCGCTGCCAGGTGTGCCAGGGCAAAGCTGAGAGCAGGAGAAGGAAAAGCTGCAGGCAGTGGATTTGCAAGAAAATAGGAGTGGAGAGGCAGGCAGCAGGGACTTCCTGCCTGAAGGATCAGCTGGATGCAGGGAAAATGTGTCTGAGGAGAGCAGAGCAGGTGTGGAGGGCAAGCAGCATGGAAGTTTGCAGCTGAGGAGGGCAGAATTTAGCTCCTCTCCATCCCCCTTGGCTTGAGCATCCATCCCCTCCATGCCCCTGCAGGGTTAGCTCTGTCACACCATGCCCCCTGTGACACACAGCCTCAGCACTGCCCTGTGTCCACAGCACCCAGGGTCGGGACTGGTGGCTGCTGGAGCAGCTGTGGCTTCTGCTGGGAGATGGCCTGGATGATGGGAATCATCCTCCTGTGCCCTGGGAAGCAAAGGTCCCTGGCAGCCCAGAGCCAGCTGAGTGCTGAGCTGCAGCCAGAGCAGGGAGAGAGCAGCACAGGGAGGGGATTCTGCCCCTCTGCTCTGCCCCCACCTGCAGCACTGCCTCCAGCTCTGGGGCCCCCAGCACAGGAAGGACCTGGAGCTGCTGGAGAGGCTCCAGAGGAGGCCATGAGGATGAGCAGAGGCTGCAGAACCTCCCCTGTGGGGCCAGGCTGGGAGAGCTGGGGCTGTGCAGTCTGGAGAAGAGAAGGCTCCAGGGAGAGCTCAGAGCAGCTTCCAGCAGCTGAAGGGCTCCAGGAGAGCTGGGGAGCGACTCTGGACAAGGGCTGGGAGTGCCAGGCTGAGGAACAATGGCTTTGAGCTGGGAGAGGAGAGACTGAGAGTGGAGAGGAGGAAGAAATTGTTGAGAGTGAGGCTGGGGAGAGCCTGGCACAGGCTGCCCAGGGAGGCTGTGGCTGCCTCCTGCCTGGAGGTGTTGAGGGCCAGGCTGGATGAGGCCCTGAGCAGCCTGTGCTGGTGGGAGGGGTCCCTGCCCAGGGCAGGGGGCTGGAGCTGGATGAGCTTTGAGCTCCCTTCCAACCTCAACCCCTCCATGGCTCTGTGCAGCCCCAGCCCAAGGGATGCTCTGCAGTAAGTCTGTGCCAGATCTGCCTTGATGCTGTCAGCTCCCTGAGTGCTAGCTGCAGGCCCTGGCCCTGCAAGCAGTCTCTGTGGCATCATCAGGGTCCCCAAGCCCTGTGCCCTGCTGCCTTTCACCTCCCTGTGCCTGTGGAGCAGGCAGTGTGGCCATGGGGCTGCTGTCTGCCTCTCAGCAGCGGCAGCAGCGCTGCTCAAGGCACTTCTGGCTCTCAGTGTGAAGGCCTCAGAAGTGGCTGCTCCCAGGGACAGGGACAAGAAAGACTCTCCTCAAGTGCTGAAGCTCTGCCACTGCAGGGGTTGGTATCCCTCTGCCTGGGGAGAAAAGAAACCTCTGGGGGAGATGGGGCTGGGGAGGGAGATGGGGCTGGGGAGGGGGAGATGGGGCTGGGGGGAGGGAGATGGGGCTGGGGAAGGGGAGATGGGGCTGGGGGGAGGGAGATGGGGCTGGGGGGGAGATGGGGCTGGGGATGGGGAGATGGGGCTGGGGGGGGGGAGATAGGGCTGGGGAGGGGGAGATGGGGCTGGGTGGGGGGGAGATAGGGCTGGGGAGGGGGAGATGGGGCTGGGTGGGGGGGAGATGGGGCTGGGTCAGCATTTGCAAGCAGGACCCTGCCCCAGCCTCAGCTGCTCACACTTGTGGTTGGTTTCTGAATGATTCCTTCTGCTCCTCAAGGCTGCCTGGGGTCTGCCTGGGGTCTGCCCAGGTGCCAGGCACAGAGCCACAGCTCCAGGGAGCCACAGATTGGTTTGGGGTGGAGAGGACCTTACAAGATCTCCTTTCTGCCTGCTCTGCCCCTTTGGCTGTTGGGGAAGGGGCTGGGGAGCAGCAGCTGAGGGCCCTGGGGGTGTTCAGCCTGGAGCAGAGGAGGCTGAGGGAGACCTCCTGGCTCTCTGCAGCTCCCTGGGGGGAGGCTGCAGCCGGGGGGGGTTGGGATCTGCTCCCCAGTCTCAGGGGATGGAAGGAGAGGCAATGGCCTGGAACTGTGCCAGGGGAGGCTGAGGTTGGAGAGGAGGAAGAGTGTCTTTGGTGCCAGAGTGGCCAGGGCCTGGCAGAGGCTGCCCAGGGGGATGGTGGAGCCCCCGTGCCAGGAGGGGCTGTGGCTCTTGGGGCCATGGCTTAGGTGGGGCTGGGCCAGGGGTGGGAGCTGATGATCCTGGAGGTCTTTTCCAAGCCCAACCATCCTGTGCCTGCCCAGAGCAGCAGCCATGGGGCCTGGCAGAACCCAGCTTCAGCTTTCTTCCTGTGCTCCCCTTCCCACCGGCCTGGGACCTGGCAGGGCTGCTGCAGAGCTGCCAGGGCCAGCCCTGCACCAGGCAGCGCTGCTCTCTCTCTGCTTTAGTTGTTGCTTTGCTGCTTCTGTTCATCAGTTCAATGTTTCACAGCTGAGATCCAAGCAGGAGCTGAAGAGCTCAAACAGTGCAGCAGAAGGCTGTGCTGGCATGGATGGGCCCCTGCCTGCCTGCTCAGCCCCAGGAGCAGCTCAGCCTGGCATCAGCTAGGGAGCAAAGCCCCAGTGCCTCTGCATCCCAGCTGCTCAGCCCCTCCAGGCTCTGCCCTGGCCCCGTGGAAGGTGAGAGCTGGGAGCAGCCCTTCCCCGGCCAGCCAGGGCCAGGCCACCTCGACCCCCGGGCAGGACGTGCCTGGCAGCCCTGGCCATGGCTCCCCCCTCTGCCCCCTGCCAGGCTCTGTGCTCTCCTGGCTGCTGCCAGCCCCCTGGCAGGTTGTTTGCAACCTGTTCAGGGATGAGGGAAGCAGCAGCCAGGCTTTGGGCTCTCCTGGGGGGGGGTGGGTGCAGAGTGAGGTGACTGGGGGGCTCCACAGAGCCACCCAAGGTGCTGCTGCTCCCAGCCTGGCTCCAGCTGCAGGCTGCTGTCTGGAGGCTGCCCAGTGCTCAGGGATGCTTGTTGCTATTCAGCATCCATGGGCAGCAGGAGGAGGCCCTCCAAGGGCATCTTCTCCAACCCCTGCAGCCCCAGGGACAGCTCCAGCTGGAGCAGGCTGCCCAGGGACCCCTCCAGGCTGAGCTTGGATGGCTGCAGGGATGGAGCCTCAGCCCCCTCCCTGGGCAGCCTGTGCCAGGCTCTCCCCAGCCTCCCTGTGCAGAGCTTCCTCCTCTCCAGGCTCAGTCTCTCCTCTCCCAGCTCAAAGCCATTGTTCCTCAGCCTGGCACTCCCAGCCCTTGTCCAGAGTCCCTCCCCAGCTCTCCTGGAGCCCTTCAGCTGCTGGAAGCTGCTCTGAGCTCTCCCTGGAGCCTCCTCCAGGCTGCACAGCCCCAGCTCTCCCAGCCTGGCCCCACAGGGGAGGCTCTGCAGCCTCTGCTCATCCTCATGGCCTCCTCTGGAGCCTCTCCAGCAGCTCCAGGTCCCTCAATCTTCTCCAGCCCCTCCTGCCCTGGGCTGTGCACTGCAGTCATTGTTGCCCTCTTGTCTTGCCCCTGCCAGCACGGTGTGGCCCCTGCTGACACTGCTCTGCCTTCTTCTTGTCTTAGTCTCATTGCATCATTATTACTGTGCTGTTTATGATGATTAATATTAGTGTTGTGATGGTGATTAACGATTGCTCTCCCTCAGCAGCCCCCCAGATGCTGCCCCAGCAGAGCCTCCTCTGCTGCTGCCTTCCCTCCAGCAGGGCAGCTGAAGGTTGGTGCTGGCAGGGAAGGAGCTGGCTCCCAGCAAGCAGAAGGTTTGCTGGGTGGATGAAACCTTGCAGTGGCTGAGGCAGGGCTCTGCTGGCTCTGCCTTTATGCTAATGTTTCACTCAATAAAGCCTCAGCTCTTGCAGCAGTTCCCTATCAGCTGCAAGCTGCAGCAGGCAGGGCCAGCAGGGGCTCAGGAGCAGGGAGGGCAGCTCCAGAGCCCAGGGCCGGGCAGGCAGGGGAAGGCTTCAGCAGCAGCAGCAAGGGGCTGGCCAGGCTGCAGGGGAATGCAGACGCTGCTGGCTGCAGCAGAGCTCCCAGCAAGGCCAGCAGCACAGCCCAGGGACGGGCAGGGGGCTGGAGGAGGGCCCTGGGGAGCCCCAAAGGGGCTGGGGGGGCTGCAGTGTCCGCCTGGGACACCTCAGTGTCTGCTGAGAGAGCTGGGGCTGGGAAATGCTGGAGCAGGCTGCCCAGGGATGTGGCTGGGCTGGGGGTGGAAAGCTGCAGAGGAGACTCCACTGGGGCTGGACTCAATGACCTTTGGAGGTCCCTTCCAAGCCAGAGCACTCTCTGATCCTGTTCCCCTCTGGGCAGCCTGCTCCAGGCTCTGCCACCCTCACAGGCACAAAGCTTTCCCTCCTGTTCCCCTGGCACCTCTCCTGCTCCAGCCTGCCCCCAGTGCCCCTGGTGCCATCCCTGAGCAGAGCCTGGCTCCAGGCCTGCCCATCTTGATCCCCAGCCATGAGGGCAGCCCTCAGGCTCAGGACCATGCCAGTGTGGGGAGGGGAAGGCCCAGGTGAGCCTGCTGAAGGGCAGATGCAGACCCAAACCTCCCTGACCCTTTGGGGGCCTAACTACATTGGCAGCCCCTGCCCTCTGCCAGCAGGGCACAGAGAGGATGAGCACAGCACAGCTGCTGGCCTGTGAGGGGAGGGTGAGGAGGCTCTGCTGGGCAGTGTCTGAGTGCTAGTGACCCAGAGCAGCCTGCCAGGACCTGCAGCTCTCAGAACAGACCAGCCAGGGTCAGGGTCCCCCTTCTCCAAAGCACCTTTGTGTGGTCTCTGAAGGTGGCTTGGAGAATCAGAGAGTCCTCTGGGTTGGAGAAGAGCTCCAGGGTCATCCAGTCCAGCTCCTGGGTTGCACTTTGTGCCCACTGCTCCTTGTCCTGTCCCTGGCTGACTAAAGGTCTCAGAGCTGTTTCTACTCTCTCCATTGCCAGCAGGATGCAAACCCCTCCAGAGCTCCTGAGCCCAGCCCTCGGGGGCAGGACGGATCACCTGGCAGGAGCTTTGGCAAGGGCTGCAGAGAGAGCTGTGAGGAGCATGCAGCTGATCCTTCCCCCCCCTGGAGAGCTGAGAGGAGTCCCAGCCCATCTGCTGACACCTTGGCTCTTCCTCCCTGCCAGCCTTCACAGCCCTTGCAGCTGGCAGGAGCTTCTCCCCTCCCAGGCCAGGAGCTGTGCTGGGGGTGCTGCTGGGGCAGGAGCCAGCACTGGGCACTGGCAGCACAGGAGGCCAAGGGCAGCCCCAGGCTGGAGGGGTTCCCCGAGGCAGAGCTGTGGTGCTGAGGCCGTGGCTGAGCCCCAGCCCTGGCACAGAGGCAGGGAAGGGTTGGAGTGGAGGAGCTGAAAGGGCTCTTGCACCCCAAATGGGTCTCTGAATGGGGAGCAACCAAGTGCTGGGGGCCAGGCCTTGGAGGGATCATGAAAGTGCCTCACTTGGGAAAGACCTCTGAGATGTGTGGGGTCCTGGAAGGGTTGGCTGGGGAGGGACCTCAGAGCCCAGCTCCAGCCCCTGCCCTGGGCAGGGACCCCTCCCACCAGCACAGCCTGCCCAGGGCCTCATCCAGCCTGGCCCTGAGCACCTCCAGGCAGGAGGCAGAAGATCTCTGAGTGCAGACATTGCCCAACAAGCTGCAGCACAGCTTGGCCACAGCCATCTCCAGCCCCCAGGAGCTTCCTCCTGCTGCCTGTCAGCTCTTTGCCAGCCTGCAGAGAGGCTCTCAGCAGCTTCCAGCTCCTCAGGACCTGGACAAAAGTGACTGAAATGAAGGAGGGGAAGGGAGCAGAGTGGGGGCTGTGGAGGGCCTGAGCCAGGCAGGGGAGCTGCAGGGGCAGGGGAGCTGCAGGGGAGCTGCAGGGGCAGGGGAGCTGCAGGGGCAGGGGAGCTGCAGGGGAGCTGCAGGGGCAGGGGAGCAGCAGGGGCAGGGGAGCAGCATGGGCAGGGGAGCTGCAGGGGCAGGGGAGCAGCAGGGGCAGGGGAGCAGCAGGGGAGCTGCAGGGGCAGGGGAGCAGCAGGGGCAGGGGAGCAGCAGGGGAGCTGCAGGGGCAGGGGAGCAGCAGGGGCAGGGGAGCAGCAGGGGGGCTGCAGGGGCAGGGGAGCAGCAGGGGCAGGGGAGCTGCAGGGGCAGGGGAGCAGCAGGGGCAGGGGAGCAGCAGGGGAGCTGCAGGGGCAGGGGAGCAGCAGGGGAGCTGCAGGGGCAGGGGAGCTGTAGGGGAGCTGCAGGGACAGGGGAGCTGCAGGGGAGCTGCAGGGGCAGGGGAGCTGCAGGGGAGCTGCAGGGGCAGGGGAGCTGCAGGGGCATGGGAGCTGCAGGGACAGGGGAGCTGCAGGGGCAGGGGAGCAGCAGGGGCAGGGGAGCTGCAGGGGGCAGGGGAGCTGCAGGGGAGCTGCAGGGGCAGGGGAGCTGCAGGGGAGCTGCAGGGGCAGGGGTGCTGCAGGGGCAGGGGAGCAGCAGGGGCAGGGGAGCTGCAGGGGAGCTGCAGGGGCAGGGGAGCTGCAGGGACAGGGGAGCTGCAGGGGCAGGGGAGAAGCAGGGGCAGGGGAGCTGCAGGGGGCAGGGGAGCTGCAGGGGAGCTGCAGGGGCAGGGGAGCTGCAGGGGCAGGGGAGCTGCAGGGGAGCAGCAGGGGCAGGGGAGCTGCAGGGGCAGGGGAGCAGCAGGGGAGCTGCAGGGGAGCTGCAGGGGCAGGGGAGCTGCAGGGGCAGGGGAGCTGCAGGGGAGCAGCAGGGGCAGGGGAGCTGCAGGGGAGCTGCAGGGGCAGGGGAGCTGCAGGGGCAGGGGAGCTGCAGGGGAGCAGCAGGGGCAGGGGAGCTGCAGGGGCAGGGGAGCTGCAGGGGCAGGGGAGCAGCAGGGGCAGGGGAGCTGCAGGGGAGCTGCAGGGGAGCAGCAGGGGCAGGGGAGCTGCAGGGACAGGGGAGCTGCAGGGGAGCAGCAGGGGCAGGGGAGCTGCAGGGGAGCTGCAGGGGAGCAGCAGGGGCAGGGGAGCTGCAGGGGCAGGGGAGCAGCAGGGGCAGGGGAGCTGCAGGGGCAGGGGAGCTGCAGGGGCAGGGGAGCAGCAGGGGCAGGGGAGCTGCAGGGGAGCTGCAGGGGAGCAGCAGGGGCAGGGGAGCTGCAGGGACAGGGGAGCTGCAGGGGAGCAGCAGGGGCAGGGGAGCTGCAGGGGAGCTGCAGGGGAGCAGCAGGGGCAGGGGAGCTGCAGGGGCAGGGGAGCAGCAGGGGCAGGGGAGCTGCAGGGGCAGGGGAGCAGCAGGGGCAGGGGAGCAGCAGGGGCAGGGGAGCTGCAGGGGCAGGGGAGCAGCAGGGGCAGGGGAGCAGCAGGGGAGCTGCAGGGGCAGGGGAGCTGCAGGGGCAGGGGAGCTGCAGGGGCAGGGGAGCTGCAGGGGAGCTGCAGGGGCAGGGGAGCAGCAGGGGCAGGGGAGCTGCAGGGGAGCAGCAGGGGCAGGGGAGCTGCAGGGGCAGGGGAGCAGCAGGGGAGCTGCAGGGGGCAGGGGAGCTGCAGGGGGCAGGGGGAGGCTGTGTGGAAGGGATGCTCCAGGAGGCTGAGCCACAGCAGAGCAGAGCTGGAGGCTCAGCTCCAGAGGCATTAGTGCAGAGCTGTTGGCTTTTTGCTGGAGTGAGATGAAAGGGGAAGGAGGGAGGGGGGAGGGGGGAGGGGGGGAGGGGAGGGGGAGGGGGAGGGGGAGGCAGAGTCCTGCAGAAAGCCACTCATTAGTTTTTATCTTCCCAACGACCTTGTTTGGTTCCTTCCTACTTGAAAGCAGCTCCTCTCCTCCTGAAGGCTGGGAGCTGGCTGAGACTTGGGGGGAGGAAGGGAAGAAGGTGGAGTGGGGGCAGGCTGGAAGGAGCTGGGGGAAGAGGAGAGCTATGGAAATGAGACAGCAGCAGTGGGAAGCAAGCTGGGAGCAGGGCTCCTCCTGCTTGCTGAGGCAAGGCACCAGCAGAGCTGGGGGGAGCTGAGCTGTGCCCATGGGGCACAGGAATGGGCACTGCCCTGGGGCTCTGCACACAGCTGGGGGAGCTGAGCTGATGCCCATGGGGCACAGGAATGGGCACTGCCCTGGGGGCTCTGCACAGAGCTGGGGGGGGCTGAGCTGATGCCCATGGGGCACAGGAATGGGCACTGCCCTGGAGGCTCTGCACAGAGCTGGGGGAGCTGAGCTGATGCCCACAGGGAGGGTGGCAGCTCTGGGGTCAGATGGGCACTGCCCTGGGGGCTCTGCACAGAGCTGGGGGGGCTGAGCTGATGCCCATGGGGCACAGGAATGGGCACTGCCCTGGGGCTCTGCACACAGCTGGGGGAGCTGAGCTGATGCCCATGGGGCACAGGAATGGGCACTGCCCTGGGGGTCTGCACACAGCTGGGGGGGGGGGCTGAGCTGATGCCCATGGGGCACAGGAATGGGCACTGCCCTGGGGGCTCTGCACAGAGCTGGGAGGAGCTGAGCTGATGCCCATGGGGCACAGGAATGGGCACTGCCCTGGGGGTCTGCACAGAGCTGGGGGAGCTGAGCTGTGCCCATGGGGCACAGGAATGGGCACTGCCCTGGGGGTCTGCACAGAGCTGGGGGGGCTGAGCTGATGCTCACAGGGAGGGTGGCAGCTCTGGGGTCAGATGGGCACTGCCCTGGGGGCTGAGGGCTGTGCACAGGCAGCCAGGCTCCAGCAGTGGCCTTCACTCAGAGCAGATGCCAGGCACAGGACAGCTCCTGGTGGATACCCTCAGGCTGCCTTTGATAAGCAATGAGTCCAGGAGGATTCCTCCCCTGGATTTAGCCTTTGGGCTTCAAAGGCAACAAAGAGAAATCTGCCTCCTTGATTTTGTTGCCAGCCTACTGCCCTGAGCTGCATCTGGAGCCCAGGCAAGGGAGGGAGCAGAGGTGGTTCAGCTGGGAGCCAGCAGAGGCAAACCAGAGGAAGCCTCTGTAGTAACTCAGAGATCTGCTGGCTGGGTCCTGCATGCATGGCACCAACCAGCACCCAGGGCCAGAGCCCAATGCTCCTGGGCTGCTTCTGCCTAAGGGAGAGCCTCTGAAGAGTGAGCCACAGCTTGGCAGGGCTGGGGAGGGCCCTCTGGAGAGCCACAGCTGGCACTGGGCTGGAGGGGACCCTCCCAGGGCATCCTGTCCACCCCTGCAGCCCCAGGGACCCCTCCAGGCTGAGCTTGGATGGCTGCAGGGATGGAGCCTCAGCCCCCTCCCTGGGCAGCCTGTGCCAGGCTCTCCCCAGCCTCCCTGTGCAGAGTTTCCTCCTGGTGTCCAACCTGACTCTGTCCTGCTCCAGCTCCAAACCACTGCCCCTGGTCCTGTCCCAAACCACTGCCCCTGGTCCTGTCCCCACAGCCCCTTCTGAACAGTCCCTGCCCAGCTGCCTGCAGGTCACCTTCTTTGCAGTGAGGCTGGGGAGAGCCTGGCACAGGCTGCCCAGGGAGGCTGTGGCTGCCTCCTGCCTGGAGGTGCTGAGGGCCAGGCTGGATGAGGCCCTGAGCAGCCTGTGCTGGTGGGAGGGGTCCCTGCCCCTGGGCTTGGAGCTGGATGCTCCTTGAGGTCCCTTCCAGCCCAACCATTCTGTGACTCTCTGAGACTCTCAGCCTGGGACTCTGCCCCCTGAGTCTCTAACCCCAGGAGCTTTGGCCCTCACTCTCTAACCCAGGGGTGATCCTCTCCCCTGGGAGGTTGTACCCTGCCCCAGGGCAGCTGATGCAGGCAGAGCTGTGCCCATGGCAGTGCCTGGCACCCCAGCTCCCTCTCCTGCTGGCTCAGAGCCCTGCCAGCAGGCAGCCTCCCTGCCCAGCTGCCTCCCTGGAGCCTGCAGCAGGCAGGGCAGTGCAGAGCAGGGATGCTGGGGGCAGGGAGGGGAGCAGCAGAGTGCTGCTGGTTAAAATCCTGTCTCATAGCTCAAATAAATGTGAGGAAGATGCCAGGGAAGAAGAGAGACCAACAACCCCCAACAAAGGCAAGCAGAGCCCAGAGCAGGGATCCCAACCACCCTCCTGTGCTCCAATTATCTGTCTTGATGGAACACAGACTGCAGCCTGAGGAGCCAGAAGGTTACCCTGGCAGCTGGGGGAGGTTTTGTTGCTTTGGATGCTCCTCTGCAGCAGCAAACACTTCAGAAGCAAGGAGCTGGCACAGCAGAGCCCAGAGCAGGAGCTCAGCTGGAGCTGCTCAGAGAGCAGTGCCTCAGGTTGCTCAGCTCAAGGAGTTGCCACTGTGGTGCAGAATCAACCACACAGCTGCCAGGGCTGCCAGGGAGCTCAGGGCTCAGCCAGCCCCAGCCCCTGCCATGGGCAGGGACACCTCACCCCACAGCAGGTTGCTCACAGCCACCTCCAGCCTGGCTGCAAACACCTCCAGGCAGGAGGCTGCCACCACCTCCCTGGGCAGCCTGTGCCAGGCTCTCACCACCCTCCTGGGGAACAACTTCTTCCTCACAGCCAAGCTCAATCTCCCAATTCCAGTTCTGCTCCATCCCCCCCAGTCCTGTCCCTCCCTGACACCCTCACAAGTCCCTCCCCAGCTCTCTTGCAGCCCCCTGCAGACCCTGGCAGGCCACAAGGAGGTCTCCTGGGAGCCTTCTCCTCTCCAGCCTGCACAGCCCCAGCTCCCTCTGGCTGTCTCCAGAGCAGAGCAGCTGCAGCCCTCTGAGCAGCTGAGCCTAGCTGAGAGGTGTCCAGGAGGATGGAGACTCCTCTGGCCCAGGAGTGCCAGGAGGGGCCAGGGGGTGCTGGGGCCAGGTCACTGCTGGGGAGACTGCCAGGGGGCTGCCCCATGGGCACAGTCAGACCCTGGAGTCACCTCCCAGGGGCAGCAGTGCAGTCCCCTCCCAGGCCTGGGCCAGCTCCTTCCAGCTGCACCATCAGCTGGGCAGGTTGGGCCAGGGGGGCCCTGGGGGCACTTCCAGCCTGGCACTCTGGGACTCCCTGACCTTAGGCATCCTGCAGCCTCAGCTTGGGGTTACCCAGACCCTGGAGCATCCTGTGCCTGCCCTCTGCTGTGCTGCCCTTCTGGCAACCACCTCCTCCTCCCCCCCTTCAAACACTGAGCTCCTGCAGGGGGGGAGGGAACCTGCAGGGCTGCTAACAGCAGGGGGGGTTCAGCAAGTGGTGCTTCAAGGAGCTGCTGCAGAACCCTCTGCAAAGGGAAGGAGTTTCCAGGAAGCTTCAGAAGCCAGAGGAGGGATCATTTGCTGAGCTTTCTTCAGGTGATTGCTGGTTCTTCTCCTGCTCCATCTTTGGCAGGAGCAGTTCTCCTCTGCCCTTGGCAGCAGCTCCCTCCCTGCTCTGCTTGCAGCCAGCTGCAGCTGGGGCTCCTCTCAGCAGAGCTGAGGCTGGGGGGGGGGGGGGCAGTTTTCAGGGGCTCAGAGAGCAGCAATATTTCCCCCCAGCCCCCTGGCAAGGCCATTTCTCACTGCAGACACAACCATTCTTATGTCACCTGCACAGCAGGGAGCCCTGAGGCTTCCCCAGGCAGCGGCTGGGCCCCACTCAGCCTCCTCAGCTGGCCTCCTCCTGGCCACCAGAAAGCTTTGCCTCACACTCCCCAGCGAGCTGCTCCCTGCTGCAGCCTGGGAGGGTCCTGTGGCGGCAACAAATCTCCCCAGCAGCCTCCCCAGGGAAGATCCAATGGCTCTGGGCTCGCTGGTGTCTCTTCCTCCCCCTTCCTGCCCTGCCTCCCTCTGATCTGGAGGACTCCAGACTCCCATGAAGACACAGGGCTGGAGGCTGCTGAGGACTGCAGCTGCCCTTTGCAGCTGCTGTGATCAGAGACTGCTGGGGACCATGGGGAGAGGGAAAACCCAAGCCCAGCAAAGCTCTTTGGGCTCCTTGCCCCCAGCTGGGTGCAGGGCCCCCAGTTACCCTGCAGACCCCAGGGGCTGGGGGGCAGACTGTGCTGGCAGCCACTTAGGCTGCAGCAGGAGCAGCAACGAAGGCAGCTTTGGGCTGGCCCAGGGCTGTCCTCCTTGCAGGCTGCTGGCACCCAGGGTCCCCCACAGCCCCCACAGGGAGGGTCTGCTGCCCCTCTGCTCTGCCCTGCTGTGCCCACAGCTGCAGTGCTGTGCCCAGTGCTGGGCTCCACAGCTCAGGGGGGACAGAGAGCTGCTGGGGAGAGCCCAGGGCAGGCTGTGAGGATGAGGAAGGACTGGAACAGCTCTGCTGTGAGGAGAGGCTGAGAGCCCTGGGGGTGCTGAGTGTGGAGAGGAGAAGGCTGAGAGGGAGCTGATCAATGCCTCTCAATAGCTGAGGGCTGGGGGTCAGGAGGCAGGGGCCAGGCTCTGGCTGGTGGTGCCCAGGGACAGGACAAGCACCAGCAGGGACAAGCTGGAGCCCAGGAGGTGCCACCTCAGCATGAGGAGAAACTTCCCTGGTGTGAGGCTGCTGGAGCCTGGAGCAGGCTGCCCAGGGAGGTTGTGGAGTCTGCTCTGGAGCCTTTCCAACCCCCTGGATGTCTTCTGGGTGCCCTGCCCTGGGTGCCCTGCCCTGGGTGCCCTGCCCTGGCAGGGGCTTGGGCTGGGTGACCTCTGCAGGTCCCTTCCAGCAGGTCCCTGCCCTGCTGTGGCTCTCTGGTTTCAAGCTCCTTTGCTGGAGGGAGCAACAGTTCCAAGGGAGCAGCAAACAAGTGTGGGATCAGAGAGCACGGCCTGGAGCCGGCAGGAGGAGAGCTGTGAACAGCCTCTCCCCTCCTGGGAGAGCTTTGCGTGGGCACCGAGCAGAGCTTCAGAGGGAGAGGAGTGTGCTGGCAAAGCCCTGGTCCCAGGAGGCTCTGTGGGGAGCTGCTGCTCCGTGCTGGCAGGCAGGGGAGCCGCCGGGGAGCGGAGCACACTCATCAGCGCCAAGCGTTTGATCTCCGCAGGCTGCTGGGGAAGTGGCTGCGAGAGGCAGCAGCTGCTGCTTGGGGCTGCCTCACTCAGCTGGTCTGCCCCAGCCCTTCCCCGGGCTGCCTGCTCTGTCTGTGTGATGAGGCACACTGAACCCAGCCCAAGGAGCAGCTCACGGCCGTCAAAAGCCTGCCCTGAGGCTGAGGTTGCCCAGCGGGGGCTGGGGATGCTCCCTCCCTGGAGCCCTCAGCAGCCCGGGCTAGAGGGAGCTGTCCCTGCCCGCGGCGGGGGGCTTGGAACTGGGTGACCTTGGGGGGGTCCCTTCCGACCCAAATGTGGCTGGCTGAGGCTCTCCAGACAGCCACAGGCTGGGCATCGAACTTTGCCTGGCCGTGCAGAGCCTAAGGAAGGCTCGGGGGGGGCTTGCTGGTCGTGTGGCACCCCGAAGGCACCTGCAGGACCCCAGGGCAGGGCTGGGCTGGGAGTGAGCCAAGGCATTGAGCAGTCGAGCAGCTGATGAGCAGAGGCCTTGCTGCCAGCAGGGCTGGGAGTGTGCTTGGCTCTGGCAGGCTGGAGCCTGGCAAGGGGCACCAGGGCACCACTGCATCAATTCACCACCTGGAAGCTGCCTTCAGCTCCTGCCCAGCTTTAATCAATAAGCTGCACTGGAGTCCCCAGAGGGCTGTGGGAGAGAGCCTCTGAAAGCCTTTCAATTGCTGCCTCTGTCAGGCTTCAGACTCTTGGTGTCCTCTGGTTCTGCCTTCTGCTTCTTAACCCCCCTGCTGCAGTCAGCAGTGACCCACCAGGGCTGGGCTGCTGCCCCCAAAGCTGCTGCCCCCAGAGCTGCTGCCCCCAGAGCTGCACACAGCAGGGAGAGAAACCCAAGGCAAAGAGCTCCTGCTTTAGTGCAATCATCATAATAATCCCAGGCACTAATGAGCTGCCCTCTGCCTCTCCCTTTCTGTCAGCAGTCAATTACCTCTCTAGGCTTCAGCTGCTGCCAGTGGGCACAGCACCACTTAAATCAGGTTTCCCTGAGCCCTGGCCTGCTGCTCAGCCTTGGCTTTAACACCAGGTGAGCTTCTGAGCTTGTTAAGAGCTTTCACTCCCAGGGAGGAAGGAGAAGGTGGAGCTGGCAGAGCAGCTGTGAGGAGAGGGGGCATGGAGGGACCAAGCAGGGGATGAGGTGGGGAAAGCAGAGCCCTTCCTCCTCTGCCTTCAGCAGTTCTGCTTCTGCTGCCTCCCTGGGGTCTCCACCACCACAGATGTCACAGCAGGAGGGAGCAGCAGTGCCTGGAACACTTCCTGGGGCCCCAGCATCATGACAGCCATTGGAGAGCCAGCCCCTGAGCTGTGCTCCTCCACTGCATGCATGGATGCCCCCTGCCAGCCTTGGAAGATGCCCAGACCTCTCCAGGGGCAGCACTCCTGGCTGCAGGCAGGGCACTAAGTCACAGCTGAAGGTTCCAGGCCAAACCAAGAGTTCACTTCTGGCTGGGAGGAAGAAACTGCCCCAAAAGGCTGAGGCAGGCTTCCAGCCCCCACTGCCCCCTGGGCTCAACTGGGAGGTAGAAGAAAGGGGGAGGAGGCAGCTTTCCAGGGGAGGAAGGGCAGACCATCACCACCCAGTGATGGTGGAGAAGGGCTTAGAGGAACCAGGCACACACAGGGCTGAAAGGGACCCAGCTGTGCTGCAAGAAGGCCTCCCCAGGGCAGAGCAGGGGGCAGGATCCCCTCTCTCCAGCTCTGGCTATGGGCACTGGCAGCACAGGCGGCCAAGGGCAGGCAGGAGGAGCAGGCTGTGTGTGGAACCAGATGAGGCAGCTGGAAACCTGGGATCAAAGACCCACAGCATCATCAGGGCTGGGAAAAGAACATCTGAGAGCATCAAGTCCCTGCCCAGCCTGCCTGCAGCTCCCCTGCAGAGACTCAAATGCAGCTCTGAGCTCTCCCTGGAGCCCTCTCTCTTCTCTAGGCTGAGCAGCCCCAACTCTCCCAGCCTGGCCCCACAGGGGAGATTCTGCAGCCTCTGACCATCCTGGTGGCCTCCTCTAACAGGGCAGACTGAGAGTGGAGAGGAGGGAGAAATTGTTGGCAGTGAGGCTGGGGAGAGCCTGGCACAGGCTGCCCAGGGAGGCTGTGGCTGCCTCCTGCCTGGAGGTGCTCAGGGCCAGGCTGGATGAGGCCCTGGGCAGCCTGGGCTGGTGGGAGCTGCCCCTGCCTGTGGCAGGGGGCTGGGGCTGGATGATCCTTGAGGTCCCTTCCATCCCAACCCATGCTGTGATTTCCTCCCCACAAGCCCAGCAAATCCTTCCCCTGGGCAAGGCAGTGCAGCCCTGCCCCAGCAGCCTTCACTGAGTGCTCCTCTGCTCTGCAGGAGCTTGCAGGCAGGGGCAAGGTGACAGCAGGGCTGGCAGAGGTCTCTCCAGCACAGCTCTGCCCCGAGGCTGGCAGCCAGGTGCCATGCAGGGGAGCAAAGCCCTGCTGCAGGTGGGGCAGCAATGCAAGGCTGCTGCTGCTTTAGCTCTTGCTTGCAGTAATTGGCTGAGGAGCTGGATGGAAACAATCAATAGCTCCTGGCCACTGATGAAGGATCTCCCAGCAGCCTGCAGTGTGAAGGAGGTTTCATTAGAGCAGCAAACCCTCCCCAGCAAGGACATCAATGAGAGTTGTGACAGCTGGGCAATCGCTGGGGCCTGAGAGCTGGCGGTGGTGGCAGAGCTCTGCTGCTGAGGGCAAAGGGAGTTCCTGCCCAGGTGGTGTCCCTGCCACTTAAATGGCAGCAGCAACCCCTAGCCAGGCCAGCACTGCCTGCCCAGGGACCCCCCAGGGCAACACTGGCAGCCCCCAGCTCCCTTTCCTGAGCAAACCTCACAGCTGGGCTTGAGCCCTGCACAGCCCCAGGGTCCGGCTGGGGGTTCTGAGGGGCTGAGGCTGCAGGTGGGAAGGAGGGCAGTGGGCAAGCTGCAGCCAGGGCTGGCTCCTGGGAGGGAGGTGGTGTGAAATCCCAGAAGGATGGGGCCTGGGAGAGGCCTCTGCAGGTAGCTGGTTCAACCTCCCCCCTGCTAAAGCAGAGCCACCCAGAGCAGGCTGCACAGGAAGAGAAAGGATCAGAGTCACAGAGCCCTGAAATCACAGAGCCACAGAGCTGCCAGGGCTGCCAGGGAGCTCAGGGCTCAGCCAGCCCCAGCCCCTGCCATGGGCAGGGACACCTCACACCACAGCAGGTTGCTCACAGCCACCTCCAGCCTGGCTGCAAACACCTCCAGGCAGGAGGCTGCCAGCAGCTCCCTGGGCAGCCTGTGCCAGGCTCTCACCACCCTCCTGGGCAACAA
This sequence comes from Dryobates pubescens, assembly GCF_014839835.1. NCBI lineage: Eukaryota > Metazoa > Chordata > Aves > Piciformes > Picidae > Dryobates > Dryobates pubescens. Next base: position 989,111 of record NC_071624.1, on the reverse strand, counting down.
CTTCTTCCTCACAGCCAATCTCAATCTCCCCACTTCTGGTTCTGCTCCATCCCCCCCAGTCCTATCCCTCCCTGGCACCCTCACAAGTCCCTCCCCAGCTCTCTTGCAGCCCCCTGCAGCCCCTGGCAGGCCACAAGGAGGTCTCCTGGGAGCCTTGTCCTCCCCAGCCTGCACAACCCCAGCTCCCTCAGGCTGTGCTCATCATAGAATCAGAGTCATGAAATCATAGTCAGAGAGTCACAGAATGCTAAAGCCAAAGAATCATCAAATCATGGAATCACAGAGCCAGAGTCATCAGGGTTGGAAAGGACCTTTAGGATCACTCAGTCCAACCACAGCCCAGCTGCCAGGGCCAGCAAACTGCATCCTGAAGCACCACAGCTGCAGCTTCTTGAACCCCTCCAGGGCTGGGGACTCCACCACCCCCCTGAGCAGCCTCTGCCAGGCCCTGACCACTCTGGCACCAGAGACATTTCTCCTCCTCTCCAACCTAACCTCCCCTGGCACAATTCCAGGCCATTGCCTCTCCTTCCACCACCTTTCCCTTTCCCTTTCTCCTCTTTTCTTATTCTCCTTCTCTCCCTCCTCTTTCCCTTTCCCCTCCCTCTTCTCTTTCCCCTTCCCCTTCTCTTTTGCATTCCTTTCCCCCTTCCCTCTTCGCTTTCCCCTTCTCCTTTCTGATTCTCCTCCTTTTTTCCTGCCCCCCCATCCCCCTACATTCCTGCCTCCCCTTGGTCTTCCCTCCCTCCCCTTCTCCTCACCCACTGCACACCTGATGCTGAGGGCACTCAAAGGCCAGAGGAGGCTGAGGGCACCTCAGATGTGTTGCAGCAGCAGCAGGCAGAAGCCAGGGGCTCAGCTGGGGTCCAGGGCAGGGAATCTCCCTCGGAGAGAGGCTTTCCCACTTCCCCTGCTGGCCAGTCCTGTTGGGATGTGCACAGAGAGAGAGAGAGCATTTCATTTGCTCTTTGGAAGCCAGAGCTGTAGGTCAAGGCCCTGCTCATTGCCCCAGGGACCAGCAGCAGGTTGAAGCTACCCTGTGAGGAAAGGCAAAGGTTATCTCTGCTTGCAGTGGAGGTCAGCAGCAGAGCTGGAGGGCTCCAGGCTGTCAGAGCCTCTCCCCCCCACTCAGCTCAGGTGTTGCTTTTCCTTACCACATGAAGAGTGAGGAAGAAGCAAACAGCTCTGCTCCTCCACGCTGCCCTTGCCTGCTTGGCCAAAGTCTCACAGTCTCACAAAGGTTGGAAGAGACCCCAAGGATCATCAAGTCCAACCTGTCCCAACAGACCTCACAACTAGACCATGGCACCAAGTGCCACATCCAGTCCCCTCTTGAACACCTCCAGGGACGGTGACTCCACCACCTCCCTGGGCAGCACATCCCAATGACGAACGACTCGCTCAGTGAAGAACTTTCTCCTCACCTCGAGTCTAAACCTCCCCTGGCACAGCTTGAGACTGTGTCCCCTTGTTCTGGTGCTGGGTGCCTGGGAGAAGAGACCAACCCCTTCCTGGCTACAACCTCCCTTCAGGTAGTTGTAGAGAGCAATGAGGTCACCCCTGAGCCTTCTCTTCTCCAGGCTAAGCAACCCCAGCTCCCTCAGCCTCTCCTCACAGGGCTGTGCTCCAAACCCCTCCCCAGCCTTGTTGCCCTTCTCTGGACACGTTCAAGTCTCTCAATGTCCTTCTTAAACTGAGGGGCCCAGAACTGGACACAGTACTCAAGGTGTGGCCTAACCAATGCAGAGCACAGGGCACAATGACCTCCCTGCTCCTGCTGGCCACACTATTCCTAATACAGGCCAGGATGCCATTGGCCTTCTTGGCCACCTGGGCACACTGCTGGCTCATGTTTAGGCAGGTGTCAATCAGCACCCCCAGGTCCCTCTCTGTTTGGCAGCTCTCAGCCACTCTGCCCCCAGCCTGTAGCTCTGCATGGGGTTGCTGTGGCCAAAGTGCAGCCCCTGGCACTTGGACTTGTTAAATGCCATCCCATTGGACTCTGCCCATCTGTCCAGTCGGTCAAGGTCCCTCTGCAGAGCCTTTCTACCCTCTAACTGACCAACATCTGTTCCCAACTTGGTGTCATCTGCAAACTTGCTGATGACTGACTCAGTGCCCTCATCCAGATCATCAATGAAGCTGTTCAAGAGGATGGGGCCCAGCACTGATCCCTGGGGCACGCCACTGGTGCCTGGCTGCCAGCTAGCTGTGGCACCATTCACCACCACTCTCTGGGCTCAGCCTCCAGCCAGTTCCTCACCCAGCTCAGAGTGCTGCTGTCCAAGCCATGAGCTGACAGCTTAGACAGCAGTTTGCTGTGGGGGACGGTGTCAAAGGCCTTGCTGAAGCCCAGGCAGACCACATCCACAGCCTGCCCCACATCCACCAGGCAGTCACCTGGGCATGGAAGGAGCTCAGGTTGGAGAGGCAGGACCTGCCCTTCCTAAATCCATGCTGGCTGGGGCTGAGCCCTTGGCCATCCTTCAGGTGCAGTTATTGCCCCCAGGATAATCTGCTCCATCACTTTCCCTGGCACTGAGGGCAGGCTGCCAGGCCTGGAGCTTCCAGGTTCCTCCATCTGTCCCTTCTTGTGGATGGGGACCACCTTGGCCAGTTTCAGTCACCTGGGACCTCTCCAGGGAGCCAGGACTGGAGGACAATGATGGAGAGTGGCCAAAGGTCTCCTTGCTGATGCTCTGCACCTGAGCAGCTTTGGTGCCTCTGATGCTCCTCTCTGCAGGCTGGCTGAGCTCTGGCAGATGGCCCAGGAAAGGTCACTCTCAGTGCACAGCATCCAGGCTGAGGGGGGACACAGCCTCCTCTCTGTCATGGAGGTGGTGCTCCAGAGCCTTGCCTGTCAGGTGAGCTGCAGCCCCCAGGAGGGTCTTCCCCTCCAGCTGATTCTGGGGAGGGGTCAGGAGCTCCCCCAGGGCAGTCGTCAGGGAGCCAAAGGTAAGTGAAGTGCAGCAGGGGGCTCACAGCATCATGGAAGGGGTTGGGCTGGAAGGGACCTCAAGGATCATCCAGCCCCAGCCCCTGCCACGGGCAGGGACACCTCCCACCAGCACAGGCTGCTCAGGGCCTCATCCAGCCTGACCCTGAGCACCTCCAGGGAGGAGGCAGCCACAGCCTCCCTGGGCAGCCTGTGCCAGGCTCTCCCCAGCCTCACTGCCAACAATCTCATCCTCCTCTCCACTCTCAGTCTCTCCTCTCCCAGCTCAAAGCCATTGTTCCTCAGCCTGGCACTCCCAGCCCTTGTCCAGAGTCCCTCCCCAGCTCTCCTGGAGCCCTTCAGCTGCTGGAAGCTGCTCTGAGCTCTCCCTGGAGCCTTCTCCTCTCCAGGCTGCACAGCCCCAGCTCTCCCAGCCTGGCCCCACAGGGGAGGTTCTGCAGCCTCTGCTCATCCTCATGGCCTCCTCTGGAGCCTCTCCAGCAGTTTGAACCAACCCCACAGAAAGAGAGAGGTGGAGCAGAGCTGGGAGGGGGAGAGAGGCTTGGATGTGGGACTCTGTGAACCTTGCAGGTGCTGCAGTCTCTTCTTGAGGCTCTCTGAGAGGAGGCTGAGCTGCAAGAGCCCTCCTGCTGCTGGGGGCACAGCAGTTCACTCTCTGCCACCCTCCTACTCCTCCAAGGAATCAGGAGGGAGGAAAACAGCAGAAGACAAATTGCTTTCAACTGCAAGGATTCCTCTCTGGGCTCAGCCTCTCCCATCTCGAGGTGGTTTTTTATCCCCCTCCCTTTATTTATTAGTCTACAAAGAGGCTGCTGTGCAGCTGCCTGCAGGGCCTGCCCTTGCCCTGCAGACAGACATGGGGACAGGGAGTGGAGAGGAAGATGGATGGGTCCTGAATTGCTGCTAATTTATGGGGCTCCCTGATTCCTGCTGCTGTATGTCTGCAAGAGATGACAACAGCACTTCAGGAGCAGAGATTAATCTGAGCCGGCAGGAGAGGGACAAAACAAATCAGCTCCTGCAGGAACCTCATTTGAGGGCTGCTAGCAGGAGCCCTGGGATGGAGGGAGGGATTCTGGACAGGCTGCACTGCAGCCAGGCTGCTGCCCCTCTTCTGCACAGCTCCACAGACTGAGCTCCATCAGGTGTGCAGCAGAGGCAACCCCAGGGCTGCTTTTCATAGCCCTTAGGTTGGAAGGGACCTCAAAGCTCATCCAGCTCCAGCCCCCTGCCAGGGGCAGGGACACCTCCCACCAGCACAGGGCCTCATCCAGCCCAGTCTGAACACCTCCAGGCAGGAGGCAGCCACAGCCTCCCCGGGCAGCCTGTGCCAGGCTCTCCCCACCCTCACTGCCAAGACTTTCTTCCTCCTCTCCAGGCTCAGTTACAGAGCCATGGAAGGGCAGGGAGGAGGCAAAGTTCCTTTTATTGTAAGAGTGGCCATGGGTTGGACCTCTGCTCTCTGCAGCTCCCTGAGAGGAGGCTGCAGCCAGCTGGGGGCTGGGCTCTGCTCCCCAGTCTCAGGGGATGGAAGGAGAGGCAATGGCCTGGAATGGTGCCAGGGGAGGCTGAGGTTGGAGAGGAGGAGAAATGTCCTTGGTGCCAGAGTGGTCAGGGCCTGGCAGAGGCTGCCCAGGGGGGTGGTGGAGTCCCCATGCCTGGAGGGGTTCCATCACCCTGTGCCCATGGCCCCTTGGGGCCAGGGTCTGGTGGCCGTGGTGGGGCTGGGCTGAGATCTGAACTCCATCATCTCAGAGGCCTTTTCCACCCACCACACTCCCCTACAAGTCTGTGATTCTAGCTCATCAAACCCAAGCTGCTGCCCCCTTCACCAAGTCCCCCTGGTGCTGCTTCCCCTCCCCGGCCGGGCTGGGAGCAGCTCCCGACCCTGAGCTCCGCCCGGGCGCTCCGCAGCGATCCCTCGGCGGCAGCAGCCCGAGGGCACGGCGCTCGTCCGGGGCTGCGGCCGAAGAGAGCGGCGGAGGCTGGGGAAGGCAGAGCTCAGGCTGTCGTTCCGGCACCTCATTTGTCAGGGCCCGGCCTGGAGAGCTCCTGACAGCTGTGATTTATGGCTGCCAGGAGAGATTTACGGGCGCGGCGGCCGCGCCTGCTCGCTCTCTGTCTCGTTAGGGCTGGCATCAATAATGTTTAGTGGAGCTTTTAATTCTTTATTGCTGCTATTCTTCCCTCTGCTGCTGCTGCTGCCTGGCTGCTGCGGGAAAGGAGGCATCAGAGCAGACAGGGGCTTTGACGGGCAGCCGAGGGGAGAGGATGGAGCTGTGGAGCTCCTCCTGAGTGCTCACACGGGGTGGAAAAGCTGTGGAGGGAACTGCCCTGGGAGGAGGGAGAAGTGGGGAGTTTGCTCCCAGACCCCACCCTCTCCTTCCCCCCTGCCACCCTCTCCCCTCCCCACCCTCTCCTTCCCCCCTGCCACCCTCTCCCCTCCCCACCCTCTCCTTCCCCCCTGCCACCCTCTCCCCTCCCCACCCTCTCCTTCCCCCCTGCCACCCTCTTCCCTCCCCACCCTCTCCTTCCCCCCTGCCACCCTCTCCCCTCCCCACCCTCTCCTTCCCCCCTGCCACCCTCTCCCCTCCCCACCCTCTCCTTCCCCCCTGCCACCCTCTCCCCTCCCCACCCTCTCCTTCCCCCCTGCCACCCTCTCCCCTCCCCACCCTCTCCTTCCCCCCTGCCACCCTCTCCCCTCCCCACCCTCTCCTTCCCCCCTGCCACCCTCTCCCCTCCCCACCCTCTCCTTCCCCCCTGCCACCCTCTCCCCTCCCCACCCTCTCCTTCCCCCCTGCCACCCTCTCCCCTCCCCACCCTCTCCTTCCCCCCTGCCACCCTCTTCCCTCCCCACCCTCTCCTTCCCCCCTGCCACCCTCTTCCCTCCCCACCCTCTCCTTCCCCCCTGCCACCCTCTCCCCTCCCCATCCTCTCCTTCCCCCCTGCCACCCTCTCCCCTCCCCACCCTCTCCTTCCCCCCTGCCACCCTTTCCCCTCCCCACCCTCTCCTTCCCCCCTGCCACCCTCTCTCCTCCCCACCCTCTCCTTCCCCCCTGCCACCCTCTCTCCTCCCCATCCTCTCCTTCCCCCTGCGACTCACTCTCCTCCCCATCCTCTCCTTCCCCCCTGCCACTCTCTCTCCTCCCCATCCTCTCCTTCCCTGCCACCCTCTCTCCTCCCCAACAACTCATCCTCTATTTCACAGTCACAAAATGATCTGGGTAGGAAGGGACCTTCAAGGGCCTCCCAGTCCAGCCCCCTGCACTCAGCAGGGGTCAGGTTGCTCACAGCCTTGTCCAGCCTCCCCTTGGGGCCTCAGCTACCTCCCTGGGCAGCCTGCTGCAGTGTTCCAGCAGCCTCCTGGAAAAGAAGTTTCCCACCCAGTCTCTTTCCTCCCAACAGCTCATCCTCTTTGTCCCCCCCAGGTCTGTTGAGCTGTTCTGCACAAGATACTCAGACCCTGCACCCCCCCAGGAACAGAACCCCCCTGCTCATCCATGCACTCCTGCTGTGGGACTGCCTCCAGACTAAGCCCAGAAGTGCTGCTCTTGGCCCAAGCCCCCTGGCAGGCAGCTCCCACAGTCACAGAGTCAGAGCAGGGCAGGGGTTGGAAGGAGCCTATAAAGATCCAAGCCCCTGCCAGGGCAGGGCACCCAGAACACATCCAGGGGGGGCTGGGAAGGCTCCAGAGCAGACTCCACAACCTCTCTGGGCAGCCTGCTCCAGGCTCTGCCACCCTCACAGCACAGAAGTTCCTCCTCATGCTGAAATGGAGCCTCCTAGGGTCAAGCTTCTGCTCATTGCCTCTTGTCCTGCCCCTGGGTACCACTGAACAAAGCCTGGTCCCATCCTCCTGCCACCCACCCATGAAGCACTGATCAGCACTGGTGAGATCCCACTCAGGCTGCTCCTCTCCACACTGAGCAGCCCCAAGGCCCTCAGCCTTCCTTCAGGAGAATAGAATAGAATAGAATAGACCAGACCAGACCAGACCAGGTTGGAAAAGACCTTTGAGATCATCCAGTCCAACCTCTCACCCAGCACCATCTGAGCAACTCAACCATGGCACCAAGGGCCTCATCCAGGCTCTTCCTGAACACCTCCAGGGATGGGGACTCCACCACCTCCCTGGGCAGCACATCCCCAAGGCCAATAACTCTCTCTGGGAAGAGCCCTCATCATCTTCACAGCCTTTGGCTGTGCCCTCTTAACCAGATCCCTGCCTCTCCTGACCTGGGCAGCCCAGAACTGGACACAGAGCTCATGGAAGAGAGTTTCAGAAGGGGTCAAGGGCTAACAGGCATCAACTGGAACATAGAAGGTTCCATCTAAACTCACCTCAGGAGGATCTTCTTCTCTGTGAGAGAGGCAGAGCCCTGGCCCAGGCTGCCCAGAGGAGTTGTGGAGTCTCCATCTCTGCAGTTGTTCAAACCCCACCTGGATGCCATCCTGTGTCACCTGCTGTGGGTGACCCTGCTTGTGCAGAGGGGTTGGACTGGAGGACCTCCAGAGCTCCTTTGCTACCCTCTCCGTGCTGGGAGTCTGTGAAGGTGCTGCCCTGGATCTCAAAGCCCTCTGGGCTGGGGGGGATGGAGCAGAACTGGAAGTGGGGAGATGGAGATTGGCTGTGAGGAAGAAGTTGTTGCCCAGGAGGGTGGTGAGAGCCTGGCACAGGCTGCCCAGGGAGGTGGTGGCAGCCTCCTGCCTGGAGGTGTTTGCAGCCAGGCTGGAGGTGGCTGTGAGCAACCTGCTGTGGGGTGAGCCCATGGCAGGGGGCTGGGGCTGGCTGAGCCCTGAGCTCCCTTCCAGCCCTGGCAGCTGTGTGGCTCTATGAAGTGCTGGGACCAGGAGTTCCCACCAGAGCTCTTGCCTCAGACAGGAGCAGTTCCCAAGGCAGAGGTTATCTGAGCACCACGAGGGAGCCTCCCAGGCTAGTTGGTCATTTACACATTAGCCAGACACTGCCTGCACTGCTCAGAGCCGATTAGGGGATTGACACCTTGGCTTCCTCCCAAGCTCCAGAGCCCCACTTGAGCATAATTGGGGCTGAGCAGCAGAGCAGAGCAGGCTGGGGGAGGGAGAGAGGCTGCTGAGGGTTTGGCTAACCCTGATTCCATTGATCCCTGCAAAGCCTCTGCTGCTGCAGGTGACTCTTTATGGGGCAATAAACGTTATGGCTGGGCTGGTCCCGGGGGAGCAACTTCTGTCTCTGATGGCTGTGGGGTGATGGCAGAGGCTGCTGCCAGCCCCAGCCCTGCCTTGCTGATGAATAATCAGAAGCCAAGGAGGGGTGGGGAGGGGGAAGGAATAAAATACAACATTTGGTTGAATAGAAGTTGCAGGAAACAACTGATGTCCAAAGAGAAAGAAGCCATTTCCCACCATGCAGCTCCCCAGGGCTTCAACCCTCCCTTTCACTCTCAGAGGCTCCTTCCCTCTCCCCTCCTTCCCCTCTCCCCCTCCTACCATTCCTCTTCCAACTCCATTCTCCCCTCCCCCATCCCATCCTTGTGTTCGTCTGTTTCTTCCCTCTGACTCTGCCCCCCAGCCCTTGCAGTCTGTGGCTGCTGGGGCTGTGCTGCAGCTCCTCGCTGCCGCAGGCTGGGCTGGTGCCGCTCCGGGGGACCGAGAGCTTTGTCCAAGCCACGGCAGAGGCTCAAGGCCAGCCCCAGGCAGGGGCCAGGTGGGTTTCACTCTGCAGCCCTTGGACCCTGAGTAACTGCAAGCTGGGGGGCTGGGTTGAAGGCTTTTCTTCCCCCCCTCCCAAGCCCTCTGCTCTTCCCCTCTGCCTGCTGGATTACCTCTAATGCACTGCCAGAGCTCTGCTTCCCAGGCCCGAGGCTTGGAGCTCATCTGTCAAAGGCAGAGATCTTTATGAGGGGCTGTTAGCAGAGCATTTACTTCCCATTCCTCATCTGACACTGTCACCACCTTTCAAGATTAATGAGGGAGGGAGGAGAAGCCACCTTGGCTCTTGTTTTGTTTCCCCTTCCCTTGCCATCAGTATTTTCCTTTCCCCACGTGCTGAATGCTGCTGGGGAGCCAAGCTCCAGCCTCTCCTTCCCCTTTGGAGGGTAATTCATCCATTTTATGGCTTTCCTCTCACTAAGTGGAAGAGGTTGGGTGAGCTCTGTCCTGACCATCAATCCTCTTGCACGGCCTCAGCTGCTAAAGCTAAGCCAGGAAGAGATCCCAAATCCATTGAGTTATGGTTGGCCTAAGTGCTGCTTTCAGACTTACAGCTCCACTCCCAGGGGTCGGTGTCCTGGCCCTGCTCACTGCCAGGGCTGCAGGATGCTGCCCCTGCTGCTCTCTGGGGGGCAATGAGATGCTTTTGGTCAGGCCCCAGCCCAAAACCTGGCTCGGCCTTGTACCACTGGCTTCTGTTAGGAGCCAACGTCTGTGCTTGTCCTGGAACCACAGCAGGGCAGGGGCTGGAAGGGACCCCTAGAGATGACCCAGCCTCAGCCCCTGCCAGAGCAGGGCACCCAGAGCACATCCAGGGGGTTGGAAAGGCTCCAGAGCAGACTCCACAACCTCTCTGGGCAGCCTGCTCCAGGCTCCAGCAGCCTCACCCCAAGGAAGTTTCTCCTCATGCTGAGGTGGCACCTCCTGGGCTCCAGCAAAGACTAGACTAGACTAGATTAGATCTTACCTTTGAGATCCTCAAGTCCAACCTCTCACCCAGCACCATCTGATCAACTAAACCATGGCACCAAGGGCCTCATCCAGTCTCTCCGTAAGCACCTCCAGTGATGGTGACTCCACCACCTCCTGGGCTCCAGCTTGTCCCTGCTGGTCCTTGTCCTGCCCCTGGGCACCACCAGCCAGAGCCTGGCCCCTGCCTCCTGACCCCCAGCCCTCAGCTATTGAGAGGCATTGATCAGATCCCTCTCAGCCTTCTCCTCTCCACACTCAGCACCCCCAGGGCTCTCAGCCTCTCCTCACAGCAGAGCTGTTCCAGTCCTTCCTCATCCTCACAGCCTGCCCTGGGCTCTCCCCAGCAGCTCTCTGTCTCCCCTGAGCTGTGGAGCCCAGCCCTGGGCACAGCACTGCAGCTGTGGGCTCAGCAGGGCAGAGCAGAGGGGCAGCAGACCCTCCCCAGCCCTGCTGGCTACACTCTGCTTGCTGGTTTTTTGCAGCCCCCTCACCCCCAGCCCCCTCACCTCAGACCCCAGCCAGCACAAGGGAGGGGAGCAGCAGCCCCCAGGCTGGTGCCTATCCAAGCAGATCTGCCAGCAGCAGTGGAGTCAACCTTGCAAGCGGTGGGGGAGGGAAGCCAACCTGCTGCTGCTGCGTGGAGCACAAGGAATTGCTGCAGTAATTAGATCTGGAGCATGATTACCCAAAGGGAAAGGCAGAGCCAGGGTGGGTGACAGATATTTCCAGGATAACTGCAGTTATTAATGCTTCTCTCCACCAGTGACAGGCACAGGGGATTAGCATGGCCTGGAAAAGTCTGGTTTAGTGTGGGAAACGAGAATGAGGGCTGGAAATGAAGCAAGAGGAAGGCCATATGCTGCCTGGTGTGCTCCTGGGGGCCTGGGAGGATAGCTGTAGCCAAAACAACAAGAGGCAAATGTGTGAGGCATATGTGAGAGGAAACCTGAACCTGTTGCTTCCAACCTTCCAGGTCCAAAAGGAAGGGTGGGGGGGATGGAAAAAAGAGCAACCTGCTGCTGGCAGCTGCACAGCTTCAGCCTCAGTCACCAGCCCTGCCCTGGGCCCTGCACTTCAGCCTTCCCTGTGCCTGCTGCTGATCTGGTTCTGAGCACCACACAATGCCTTGGGCTGGAAGGGACCTTCAAGACCAGCCAGTTCCATCCCCCTGCCATGGGCAGGGACCCCTCACACCAGCACAGGCTGCTCAGGGCCTCATCCAACCACATTCTTGCTGGTGAGGGTGAGGAGAGACTGGATGAGGGACAATGGCTTTGAGCTGGGAGAGGAGAGGCTGAGACTGGAGGTGAGGAAGAGATTCTTGAGACACACTGGCACAGGCTGCCCAGGGAGGCTGTGGCTGCCTCCTGCCTGGAGGTGTTGAGGGCCAGGCTGGATGAAGCCCTGAGCAACCTGGGCTAGTGGGAGGTGTCCCTGCCCAAGGCAGGGGGCTGGGACTGGGTGGTCTTGAAGGTCCCTTCCAACCCAACCCATTCTGTGCAGGCAGTGGAACATCTCCTGGGAGGCCAGGCTGAGGCAGCTGGGGCTGGGAGCTGGGAGCAGAGCAGCCTGAGGGCTGCCCTCATGGCTGGGGATAAAGATGTGCAGGGCTGGAGCCAGGCTCTGCTCAGGGATGTGCAAGGACAGCACCAGGGGCACTGGGGGCAAACTGGAGCAGAGGAGGTGCCAGGGGAACAGGAGGGAAAACTTTGCCCCTGTGAGGGTGGCAGAGCCTAGAGCAGGCTCCAGAGAGGTTGTGGAGTCTGCTCTGGAGCCTTTCCAACCCCCCTGGATGTGTTCTGGGTGCCCTGCCCTGGGTGCTGGATGATCTTTTGAGGTCCTTTCCAACCCATAACCTTCTGGGACTCTGTCAATCTATGAATCAATTAAAGCCTTTGACAGTTCCTGCCTTGAAGCACCTGATCCCTGCTCTGCTCCAGAGATGCCTTGGGAGGAGGAGGAGGAGGAGAGCAGAAACCCTTTGGATCTGGTGTAGAGGGCCAGCTGCAGCCTGCAGCTCAGCTCTCTCAGCCTGGCTGAGTGCTGCCAGCCCTCCACATTTGTTTGTTTTCCTCTCCCCCTGACTTATTTATTTCTCTGTCTTCCCTTTCCTGCAGCACAACTGTGACAGGGCTCCAGCAGCAGAGGCAGCTCTGCTCAGCAGGCCAGGGCTGGCCCCTGGGGAGAAGAAATGTTGAAGTAGTGTTTAGAGGAGGGAGGGAAAGTGCAGCAATGGCTCTGGAGAAAGGGGGAGAGTGATTCTAGAAACAAGCTTCAGAGCTGGGGATGTCTGCAGCTGAAGCTCTCAGGAGCCAGCTGAGCCCTGGGGCTGGGCTTGGGGCTGGCTTTGCCTCCCCCTCGTTATTCTCTCCTTTACACTTTGTTGTTGCTTTGCTGGGGGTGGTTTTGCTTCTCACCTTGGGGGTCACTGAGCTAAGTGCAGCCCCCAGCCCTCCAGGCTGTGCTGAGCAAAGGTTGCTGCTGCTGCTCTGCACTGACTGAGAGCCCTGGGGGCCACCCAAGCACTGCCACAACCAGCTCCAGGGAGCCAGGAGCAAGGGGGAACTCTGACCTGCCTGGGGAGCCTCAGAGCAAGGCTGCCTGCCCCTGGGACTCTCTCCTGCCCTGGGACTCTCCCCTTGGAGAGGAGAAGGCTTCAAGGAGACCTCCTTGTGGCCTTCCAGGATCTGCAGGGGGCTGCAGGAAAGCTGGGGAGGGACTTTGGAGGGTGTCAGGGAGGGATAGGACTGGGGGGGATGGGGCAGAACTGGAAGTGGGGAGATTGAGATTGGCTGTGAGGAAGAAGTTGTTGCCCAGGAGGGTGGTGAGAGCCTGGCACAGGCTGCCCAGGGAGCTGCTGGCAGCCTCCTGCCTGGAGATGTTTGCAGCCAGGCTGGAGGTGGCTGTGAGCAACCTGCTGTGGTGTGAGGTGTACCTGCCCATGGCAGGGGGTTGGGGCTGGATGAGCTTCAAGTTCCTTTCCAACCCAGCCCCTTCTGTGAATCTATGAATCATCAGTTCCCAATGTCCCAGCACCACCCTGGCCACCAAACCCTGGCCCCAAGGGCCATGGCCACAGGTTTCTGGAGCCCCTCCAGAGCTGGGGCCTCCCCCCCCTCCCTGGGCAGCCTGTGGCAGTGCCCCCCTGGTGCAGGAGGCAGCAGGTGAGCTCTGCCAGATGCATGCCTGAGCAAGAGCTCCATTCCTCTCCATGCCTGGCCCAGAGGGGCTCAAGGCAGCTTTGCCTGATGAGAGGTGAGAGCTGCAGCAGGCACAGGGCTGGGCTTGTGCTGGAACCCCTCCAGCCGTGGGGACTCCACCACCCCCCTGGGCAGCCTGTGCCAGGCCCTGACCACTCTGGCACCAAAGGCATTTCTCCTCCTCTCCAACCTCAGCCTCCCCTGACACAGTTCCAGGCCATTGCCTCTCCTTCCATCCCCTGAGACTGGGGAGTAGAGCCCAGCCCCCAGCTGGCTGCAGCCTGCCCCCAGGGAGCTGCAGAGAGCAGAGCTCCAATCCCTGACCGCTCCTCCAGTAGAAGAAACTTTCCCTCACATCCAACCTAAGCCTGCCCCGGTGCAGCCTGAGGATGACCACAGCACCACAACCCAAACCAGAGCTCCCTGGGCCAGGGAGGGGGACATCGTTTTGTCCCTTTGCCGCCGACAGCGCCGGGAGCAGCCCTGGCTCTCAGCACAGCCTGGAGCGGAGCTTTCCGCCGGGCTCCGCAGGGCTGCCCGGCGCTGGGGAGCTCTGCAGAGGCCGTGGCCGCAGCGGCTGGAAAGCAGCAAGGGAAAAGGAAAGCAGAGACAAGGGGAAGCCTGATGAACTCATCCCTCACCGTGGCGTGAGCACAGCCCCAGCCCTCTCCTGCTCGGCAGCGGTGACAGATTCCTGCTCCCCTCCGGCAGGTCCCGGCCGGGGCTCAGCCCTCGCCGCGCCGGCCCCGGCGCTCAGCGCAGCGCTGATGGATGAGCCCCGGCCGCTGCCAGCCTGGCCCCTTCCTGCCCCCTGCCAACCGAGCGACAGCCAGCAGAGGGGAGGGGGAATGGATTAAAGACCAGTGGCAGTGATGAAGGGCGCCCGGAAAAGTGCGAATTGGGCAAGGGAAGAGAGGAGATGAATGGAGAGGCGCAGGGAGGGAGGAGAGAATGCAGGAGGAGATGAAGGGAGAGACTTACCTGGGGCACGGCCGGGCCGCCTGCTGCTGGCACCGCTGCCCCCTCACGCTTTAGGAGGCTTCTCTCTGCTCCTTTGCTTGCTCGTGGCAGGTCCTCTCTGCCAGCACCAGCGCCAAGCACCAGCGGGCTCCGAGCCTGTCCCGGCCGAGAGCTCAGCACCCAGCCCGGCTCCGGGACGCGGCCGAGCCCAGGGCGCTGCACCCGGCGGCAGCTGCGGTGCTCCAGCGGCAGACTTGGCAGAGGGAGATGAGCACAGACTGCACCGGGCTGGCAGGGACCCTCCCAGGGCATCCTGTCCCACCCCTGCAGCCCCAGGCACAGCTCCAGCTGGAGCAGGCTGCCCAGGGACCCCTCCAGGCTGAGCTTGGATGGCTGCAGGGATGGAGCCTCAGCCCCCTCCCTGGGCAGCCTGTGCCAGGCTCTCCCCAGCCTCCCTGTGCAGAGCTTCCTCCTGGTGTCCAACCTGACCCTGCCCTGCTCCAGCTCCAAACCACTGCCCCTGGTCCTATCCCCCCAGCCCCTTCTGAGCAGTCCCTGCCCAGCTCCCCCAGGTCCTGTACCCCGGAGGTGCTCTCCAGCAGGGATCAGCTGCAATCCCAAGGCACTCCCAGAGCAGTGTGCTGGGAGCCAGGAGGAGGTTTGATCCCCACAGGCACGTTTTGGACACCCACTTTCTGCACAGCTGCTGAGCATCCCTGTCTGGAGGGGCTGCTGCCTGTGCTGGGCACAGGGCTGGGGGTGTGCTGGGAACAAGGAGCTGCTCAAGCTCCTCTCCCTCTCTGCTTTCAGTGCCTCCTGCTTTCTGCAAGCCACCCAAACACTTGGCAGCTAAAATAGTCAGCTTAAAATAGAGAGAACCTTCCCCCCCCCCCCCCCCTTCCTCCTCTTCCTCCAGTCCTCCTCTCCCACATTTCTCTCTCCCAGGAAGAGCTGAATAATGCAGTTTGACTTCTGGGGATGAATTCCCTGCAGGAGGTGCAGCAATGCCTCCTGCTACCTGCCTGCCAGCTTTGGCTCCCAAGCCAGCAGCACCCAGGCAGAGATCTGCCCACTGCTGACAGCACAGCCTGCAGCCCAGCAGCCTGTGGCTCCCTGCCCCTGCCAGGAGCTGCCTTGCTGCCAGCCCCCCCCCAGCTGCATCTCCTTCATCACCAGGAGCAAAATCCTGCATCACTATTCAGTGGAAAGCTCTCCAAAGCCTTGCACTTGAGGCCTGGCAAGTGTGGGACCACCCTTGGGAAGGGCTTTCAGCAGCTCTGTGCCAGGGCAGGGGGCAGTGGATGCAAACTCCATCACAGGAGGTTCCACCTGGGGTAGTTTTAGCTCCAGCACCACCTCAGCATCAGGAGAAACTTCTTTGGGGTGAGGCTGCTGGAGCCTGGAGCAGGCTGCCCAGAGAGGTTGTGGAGTCTGCCCTGGAGGCTTCCCAGCCCCCCTGGATGTGTTCTGGGTGCCCTGCTCTGGCAGGGGCTTGGGCTGGGTGATCTCTGGGGGTCCCTTCCAACCACTCTGTGGTTCCATGGCCACATCCAGCACAACCCCTTGGGTTTCCACCAGCTTTTTGTCACCCCCCCCTGCTGCCAGGAGCAGGCTGTGGTGAGGAGCCCACCCTCAGTGGCCAGAGAGGAGCCCCCTGACCAGCTCTGGGCCAAGCTGTGCTCTCCAGGAGTGCCAGAGCCACTCAGCAGCCTTCAAAGCCCCCAGCTGATTATGTGAGCAAATATTTGGCCTGGCAGTGCTGTGAGTCAGTGTTTGCAGTTCATTTTCTCTTATTTGTTCTCTCTCTTTTAAACAAGCAAAAAGCCCAAGCCAGGATGACAGCTCCCAGGCCCCCCCAGCAGCAGACCCCCAGCTGCTCCCCTGGGCACAGCTTGCCTGCACACAGCCAGGCTCTGCAGCTGACAGGGGGAGGCTGCAGCAGAGCCCAGCCTGTGCCAGGGAGGAGCCTGGCCTCTGGCACACAGCAGCTGCTCTGGCACTCACCTGTCCTGGGCATCACCAGCCCCCTCCTGCCCCGTGCCCAGCTCCGCCCAGCCCCCTCCTGCCCCCAGCCCGGCTGCAGCCTCCTCTCAGGGAGCTGCAGAGAGCAATGAGGTCTCCCTCAGCCTCCTCTTCCCCAGGCTGAACACCCCCAGGGCCCTCAGCTGCTCCTCCCCAGCCCTGCTGCCCTTCTCTGGACCTGCTCCTGCTCTTTATGGTCTTCCAGGGACAGCCCTGGGCAGCACCAAGCCTCTTGGGGCAGAGGTTTCTCCCTCCCCTGGGCACACCAAGGCTGCTCCCTGGGCTCAGCTGCTGCTGCCCATGGGTCAGCCCCATGCTAAACCTCCAGCACCTGCTCTGCTGCCCAGAAATGAACCCAAGGGGAGGGCAGCAGAGGAAGCCTCACAGGGGCCTGCCCTTGACTTGTGCCATGCCTTTCCCCAGCCCCACCAAGAGCTCAGGGGCTTCACTCAGCCATGGACAGCTACAAGCAAACAGGAGTGGCCCTGGGGTGGTCATTGTCCCAGCTCCCTGCAGAGGGGCTCCAAGACCAGGGGGAGTCAGGGCCAGGGCATTTAGCAAGAGATTGTTCCCATGGCTTAACCTCTCCTGCCTGGGGGAAGCCCCCCGGGGGGGAGGGGGCACAGAGCCTGCCCCCGGGGGGCCAGGAGTGTTGTGGAGGAGGTGCAGCAGGAGCAGCACCAAACATTCCTGCTTCCAGGGAAGCAAATTCACCTCTGCACCACCCCACAGAGCCAGCACAGCAGGGCAGGGGTTGGGAGGGACCCCCAGAGAGCATCCAGCCCAACCCCTGCCAGGGCAGGGCACCCAGGGCAGGGCACCCAGAAGACATCCAGGGGGGTTGGAAAGGCTCCAGAGCAGACTCCACAACCTCTCTGGGCAGCCTGCTCCAGGCTCCAGCAGCCTCACCCCAAGGAAGTTTCTCCTCATGCTGAGGTGGCACCTCCTGGGCTCCAGCTTGTCCCTGCTGGTCCTTGTCCTGTCCCTGGGCACCACCAGCCAGAGCCTGGCCCCTGCCTCCTGACCCCCAGCCCTCAGCTATTGATAGGCATTGATCAGATCCCTCTCAGCCTTCTCCTCTCCACCCTCAGCACCCCCAGGGCTCTCAGCCTCTCCTCACAGCAGAGCTGTTCCAGTCCTTCCTCATCCTCACAGCCTGCCCTGGGCTCTCCCCAGCAGCTCTCTGTCTCCCCTGAGCTGTGGAGCCCAGCACTGGAGCCTTCTCCCCTCCAGGCTGCACAGCCCCAGCTCCCTCAGCCTGTCCCCACAGCAGAGCTGCTCCAGCCCTGGGATCCTCTTTGTGACCTCCTCTGGACTCTCTCCAGCAGTTCCTTCTCCTCCTTACGATGCCAAAAGAGCCTCAAGTGTGATCCCTGCCCTGCAAAGATGACCTGAAGCTGCCCAGGGGGCTGGCAGGGGGGGTGCTGAGCTGGGCAGGTTGTGCCCCCTCTTCCTCCTGGGCAGACCCCAAACACTTAGCACAGCCTTGGCCCTTCAGCAGCTGGCACTGGGGCAGCAGAGCAGCTCCTGGGCCCCTGTGCTCCAGGACACTGCAGCCAGTGGCTGGGATGGGATTTTGCCTTTGATAAGGGAAAGCAAAGGGGGAAGGAGGCCAACAGGAGAGAGGCTCCGAGGTCTGCCTGCTGCAGAGCAGCTGCCTGGGAAGCTCTGCTGCAGCTCAGAGCTCAGCAGGCTCTGCAGCCAGCCTCCCCCCAGCCCTGACCTGGCTCTGGACACTTCCCTCTTGCTTAATGATGTGCCATCAGCTCTGCACCTTCCTGGATCCCCGGGACGGGTGGGAGGGAGTTCAGCTTCATTATCAGAGCAGCCCCTGGCCCCTGGAGGCACAGCTGATGGCCATTTGTCTTCCTCCATTCAATCCCCAGCCATCCTCCCCGGACAGCAGGCAGCTTGCACTCAGTGACAGGCTGCTGCCCCCCTCCAGCCCCATCAGGGCACGACCCCCACTCCACAGACAGGCTCTGGCTCCTCTGCTGCCAGCTGCACTGCATCCATCCGAGCAGCAGGGCAGCAAGGGGCACTCTGACTGATCAGAGAACTAAGCTGGCCAGGGCCTGAGCCAAGAAAAATCAATCTATTGATGGCCAGTCCCCTCCTGAAGTGCTTGAGTGGCTTGGCAGGACCCAAAGCTGCCCTCACCACCAGCCAGGGAGGCTTCCCAAGGAGGGGGAGCTCACAGCTGCAGGCAGAGCAGGAAGGGCAGAAGCTGGAGGTTAGAGCCAGGCTGAGGGAGAGGTTCCAGCAGCTTTTAAGGAAGAGGAACTGGCCTGGAACTGTGCCAGGGGAGGGTTAGGCTGGAGAGGAGGAAAGAGATCCCTGCTGCCAGAGTGGGCAGGGGCTGGCAGAGGCTGCCCAGGGAGGTGGTGGAGTCCCCAGCCCTGGGGAAGCTGTGGTCAGCTGGGGGGCAGCTGGGGACAGGCTGAGAGAGCTGGAGCTGTGCAGCCTGGAGGAGAGAAGGCTGCAGGGAGACCTCAGAGCTGCATTTCAGTCTCTGCAGGGGAGCTGCAGGCAGCTGGGGAGGGACCAGGGGGCAGTGGGGAGAGGACCAGGGGGCAGTGGTTTGGAACTGGAGCAGGCAGAGTCAGGCTGGACACCAGGAGGAAGCTCTGCACAGGGAGGCTGGGGAGAGCCTGGCACAGGCTGCCCAGGGAGGGGGCTGAGGCTCCAGCCCTGGCTCAGACACCCTCAGCCTTCTCCTCTGCAGGCTGCCCCCTCCCCCAGGGCTGCTCCTGCCCCCCCTGCCCGTGTCCAGGCCTGAAGCACTGCACTCATTAATGCATTTTTAATTAACAGCCTCCATCTCCAGGGGAAGCTGCCTTGCATCTTAATGACCTCTGCTCGGAGCCTCTGCCAGGGAGGCCTTCATGCCATAAACCTCTGCCTGCCACCAGGCTCCCTGCTGAGCCCCAGGGCTGGGCAGGAGGAAGGGGTGGGCGAGGGGCTGGCTGTGGCTGGGGGGAATCATGGAACCACAGCTGCCCAGCCCCTGATGGGAGCATGAACACACCACTGAGAGAGCACAGAGCCCCTGAGCTGTGGGGAAGGTTTGCTGGAGCACAGCACAGGGGTCCAGGTGGTTCCAGAGGAGGTCTGAGGAGAGCCAAGTGCCTGAAGTGTGCTGGGGACAGGCAGGAGCCTGGGGCCAGCCTGTGCTCAGGGACAGAGGTTGGCAGCTGGCAAGGTCAGGCTGCTGGTTGGACCTGATGGACTGAACAGGAAGCTGGAGCCAGGTGGGGCTTGGGCTCTGCTCCCTGGGCTCAGGTGATGGAAGGAGAGGCAATGTCCCTGCTGGTCCCTGTCCTGTCCCTGGGCACCACCAGCCAGAGCCTGGCCCCTGCCTCCTGACCCCCAGCCCTCAGCTATTGAGAGGCATTGATCAGATCCCTCTCAGCCTTCTCCTCTCCACCCTCAGCACCCCCAGGGCTCTCAGCCTCTCCTCACAGCAGAGCTGTTCCAGTCCCCCAGTCCTCCTCTCTTGCTGCCCCCCAGGATGCCCCTGGCCCCAGCCCTGTCCCATGGGTTACTCACTGTGCGCCAGCACTCCCAGGTCCTTCTCCACAGAGCTGTGACCAGCAGGGTGACCCCCAGCCTGTGCTGGTGCCTGGGGCTGTTCCACTCCAGGGGCACGACCCTGCCCTTGCCTCAGCTCAGTTCAGGCATAAGAGAGGCAGCTCCAGCCCAGGGAGGGCTTAAATAGAGGGGCAGAGGGTGTGGGTGGAGATGGCAGATGAGGCTGGTCAGAGTGTTCCCAGGCTCCTGGCAGGGTGGCTGCTCTGCTGGTCCCTGCCTGCTGCAGCCCCCCCAGCCCCTCCACACCCCCAGCACAGCCAAGCAGCCCTCCTGAGGCAGCCCCCAGGAGGCCACCAGCCCCAGCAGCTGGCACCTCTGCCCAGGGCTTCCCCCAGGATCAGCTATGCAGCTTCCATGACCTGGCTGCACCCAGTCCTCTAGAGGAGGCCCTCCCCCAGCTGAGCCCCAAGCAGGAGGCACAGCTGGGGTGTGGGGAAGGGAGCCTGGCAAGGGCCAAGCTGGGAGATGCTGGGACCCCAGCTGCTGGGGGCTGAGGGCAAGCACAGGCTGGCTGGGACGTGGCCAAGCACCAGCACATCGTCACCTCCCTGCTGCTGGGACTGTGGCTGTGTGAGCTGAGGGTGGGCAGGAGGGAAGGGAGCAGTGGATCAAGCTGTGCTGGGTGCCATGCTGGGTGCCATCAGCCCAGGCCACCTCCTGCTGCAGGCAGGGCCCTGCTGGGTGGAACCTGCAGGGCTCTGGTGGCTGGGCTGGCATGCCCAGGGGCAGTGGTTTGAGATGAGAGCAGGGCAGACTGGGACTGGATGTGAGGAACAAGCTCTGCCCCAGGAGGCTGCTGGAACACTGCAGCAGGCTGCCCAGGGAGGTGCCAGGTGAGGCCCCAGCCCTGGAGCTGTTCAAGGTGAGGCTGCACAGGGCTCTGGGCAGCCTGCTGCAGTGCAGGATGTCCCTGCTGGGGGCAGGGCTTGGGCTGGGGGAGCTCTGGAGGTCCCTTCCAGCCCAGCCCCTGCTGATTCTTTTTCACAGTCTTCCTCTCCTCTTTCACCATCTTCATCTGAGGCAGTGGCAGGGCACCCTCAGCCTGGCACCTCAGTGGACTGGGTTGTGGGGTGGGCAAGAGGCAGATGGAGCAGCAGATCCATCCTGCCTTCCACCTGGAGTCAGCAGAGACAGTGCCAGGACCCAGGGATGCCCAAAGGTGCTGCCCAGCTACCTGCAGCCCCAAACCTCTGCCTGGATGGGGAACAAGAAAGCTCCAGCAGGAACTCCAGCAGCATTTCCCATCCCTGTGGGGCTTTATTCCCAGGGTGAGTGGAAGGCAGCTGCTGTTCTGCCACCCAACAGCACCAAATGGGCAAGGCAAGCAGCAGGGCAACTGCAGCAGCAGTGCCTTGGGGCTTTCCAGCCCTGATGCCAGCCCAGGCTCAATGCCTTGGGGCTTTCCAGCCCTGGTGCCAGCCCAGGCTCAATGCCTTGGGGCTTTCCAGTCCTGATGCCAGCCCAGGCTCAATGCCTCGGGGCTTTCCAGCCCTGATGCCAGCCCAGGCTCAATGCCTTGGGGCTTTCCAGCCCTGGTGCCAGCCCAGGCTCAATGCCTTGGGGCTTTCCAGCCCTGATGCCAGCCCAGGCTCAATGCCTTGGGGCTTTCCAGCCCTGGTGCCAGCCCAGGCTCAATGCCTTGGGGCTTTCCAGCCCTGGTGCCAGCCCAGGCTCAATGCCTTGGGGCTTTCCAGCCCTGGTGCCAGCCCAGGCTCAATGCCTTGGGGCTTTCCAGCCCTGGTGCCAGCCCAGGCTCGATGCCTTGGGGCTTTCCAGCCCTGATGCCAGCCCACAGCAAAAACTTCCCCTCCAGGAGCTTTGGTGAGAAGCTGGAGGGCAGGGGAGGATGAGATGAGAGAAGCAAACTCATCCCTTTGAGCCAGGCAAGGAGAAAGCCCTTGGGGAGCTCCCTGGAGCTGGCAGCAAGGTTGGTGGTGCCTGTGCCGTGTGGCAGGGACAGGCAGGGGCAGGCAGTGGGGGGGACAGACAGGCACGGGCAGGGGCAGGCAGTGGGGGGGACAGACAGGCACGGGCAGGGGCAGGCAGCGGGGGGGACAGACAGGCACGGGCCGGGGCAGGCAGCGGGGGGGACAGACAGGCACGGGCAGGGGCAGGCAGCGGGGGGGACAGACAGGCACGGGCAGGGGCAGGCAGCGGGGGGGACAGACAGGCACGGGCAGGGGCAGGCAGTGGGGGGGACAGACAGGCACGGGCAGGGGCAGGCTGGGGGGGGGGACAGACAGGCACGGGCAGGGGCAGGCTGGGGGGGGGGACAGACAGGCACGGGCAGGGGCAGGCAGTGGGGGGGACAGACAGGCACGGGCAGGGGCAGGCAGTGGGGGGGGGACAGACAGGCACGGGCAGGGGCAGGCAGCGGGGGGGACAGACAGGCACGGGCAGGGGCAGGCAGCGGGGGGGGGACAGACAGGCACGGGCAGGGGCAGGCAGTGGGGGGGACAGACAGGCACGGGCAGGCAGTGGGGGGGGGGACAGACAGGCACGGGCAGGGGCAGGCAGCGGGGGGGACAGACAGGCACGGGCAGGGGCAGGCAGTGGGGGGGGGACAGACAGGCACGGGCAGGGGCAGGCTGGGGGGGGGGACAGACAGGCACGGGCAGGGGCAGGCAGCGGGGGGGACAGACAGACACGGGCAGGGGCAGGCAGCGGGGGGGACAGACAGGCACGGGCAGGGGCAGGCAGCGGGGGGGGACAGACAGGCACGGGCAGGGGCAGGCAGCGGGGGGGACAGACAGGCACGGGCAGGGGCAGGCAGCGGGGGGGACAGACAGGCACGGGCAGGGGCAGGCAGCGGGGGGGACAGACAGGCACGGGCAGGGGCAGGCAGCGGGGGGGACAGACAGGCAGGGGCAGGCAGCGGGGGGGACAGACAGGCACGGGCAGGGGCAGGCAGCGGGGGGGACAGACAGGCACGGGCAGGGGCAGGCAGCGGGGGGGACAGACAGGCACGGGCAGGGGCAGGCAGCGGGGGGGACAGACAGGCACGGGCAGGGGCAGGCAGCGGGGGGGACAGACAGGCACGGGCAGGGGCAGGCAGCGGGGGGGACAGACAGGCACGGGCAGGGGCAGGCAGCGCCGTTCTGCTGCGGATGTCATCGGCAGTGGATTTGTTTCGCCCCTGTCCCGGCGCTCCGGAGCCGCTGCTGCCTTGGCAGCCCTCGCAAGCAGCAGCTGGCAGCGGCCGCACGGAGCCTGCCGCCTCCCCCCGCAGCCCCCCAGCACGCAGGCTGCGGATGGGGGCTGCCCAGCCCCGCTCGGTTCGCCAGGCTCCGGCCGCCGTGTGCGGGGCTGGGGGGCTGGGGGCCGCTGTTTCTGGCCGCCGCCGCTGCCGGACGGTTTCCAGCACACCAAAGGTGGAAGAGGAGCAGCTCGGAAAGCCAAAGCGTTTGCTCGGCTGCCGCCCAGGCTGCCGCTGCAAATTGCCAGGGAGTTTTCAGGAGGGATTAAGCCGCAATTATGTGGGATCTATTTTAGCAGAGGATTTCAAAGGGAGGAGGGTGAATGGCAGGGCTGCTGCGTGCTGCTTGAACACCCACAGCCTTTATCTGGAGGCACGCAGGAGCTCTGCCTTCCGACCCCGCTGCTCCCTTCCAGGCGCCGCGGGAGAGCCGCGGCCGAGCCGCCGGTGCCCAGCCCCCGGTGCCCAGCCCCGCAGCCTGCCCGGGCTGCTGCCGCTGTGCCAAGAGCTGAGAACGAGATGAAAACCCCCAAAAACACAAGGTGGAGAGAAGGAGGGGAGGCTGCTCGGCGTGGAAGCCGCTTTCCCAACCCTCCATCAGCATTCAGCTCGGCTTCCAAATGACCCCGATCGGCAGCAGGCTCCCGTGTGCCCCCCACAATTAAACGGCAGCTGAACTCCCGCTAATAGCCACGGAACAATTAGCTGCGGCAGCCAGGCACTGAGCAAGCAAAGTGGAGCAGCAGGAGTCAATCTCGGAGCAAACAAAGGCTTTAGCTGCACAAAGGAGAGAGGCTGAAAGGGATAAATGCTCTTTGCTTCGCTGGGGGCGGCGTAAAAGAGCCCCGGAGCAACAGGCTGGGTGTCGGCAGCAAGCGGTCCTCACATCCAGGCACTGCCTGGGGGTTCTGGCAGGGCCGGGGCGGGGATGGGATGAGCTCTGCAGGTCCTTTCCAGCCCCTGAGACTCCGAGATTCTGGGGAAAAAAGAAACCAGAAATGGGGAGATTGAGATTGGATGTGAGGAAGAAGTTCTTCCCCATGAGAAGCAGCAGAGAGTGGGCTGGGCTGGAAGGGATCCTAAAACTCATCCAGCTCCAGCCCCCTGCCATGGGCAGGGACCCCTCCCACCAGCACAGGCTGCCCAGGGCCTCATCCAGCCTGGCCCTCAACACCTCCAGGCAGGAGGCAGCCACAGCCTCCCTGGGCAGCCTGTGCCAGGCTCTCCCCACCCTCACTGCCAACAATCTCTTCCTCCTCTCCACTCTCAGTCTCTCCTCTCCCAGCTCAAAGCCATTGTTCCTCAGCCTGGCACTCCCAGCCCTTGTCCAGAGTCCCTCCCCAGCTCTCCTGGAGCCCTGCAGGTACTGGGAGGCTGCTCTGAGGTCTCCTTGGAGCCCTCTCCTCTGCAGGCTGAGCAGCCCCAGCTCTTGCACAATGATCTTCACACAAGGTTAGAGCTTTGTGTGGGGAAATGCAGAAGCAGCAGAGCAGACTGGAACAATGCAGGGGGTGGGGAGCAAGGGAAGGATTTTAAGGCCCTGAATGTAATCTCCCAGCTGGATGGAAGAGCCATTCCTTAGATTGCTGGAAAAGAGAGAAATAAACGAGGAGCAGTGGCCTGGCTTGATAGGAAACTCTCCCTGGCAGATCCTCTTTTGTTTCCCACTGAACAAATGGATTCCATCCTGGTGGGAGGGGCAGAAAGGGAGCAGCTTTCTGATGGAGGGAAAAGCAGCAGGAAAAGCAGGAGAAGCTTCCCTCCTCCTGGGGGGGGGGGGGGGGGTTTCCCCATCTCTTCTGTGCCAATGCCAAGGACAAAACCCAACCCAGAAGCATTTTCCTCTTGAAAAGGGAGAAGCAGACCTGAGCCAGCCCCTGGCTTGGAGAAGGATCACAGCTTGAGCACACTGCCAAAGCTGTGGTAAGCAGGAGCTTATCCCAGGAATGCTACAAGGAAGGCAGTTGGGAGCCCCTGGATCAGCTCTTGCGAGAGGGGAAGGCTGTGCCGGCAGAGAGCCCTGCAGCTGCTTGCAGGGCTCGGGGGAGCGGGAGGCGCTGTGCTTAGTCCATCTCTCACCTTCTCTCCGAATAAAGCTCCTTGCTCGTTCCCAGCTGAAAGGAGACCTCATAAAAGTGATGGCAGGAAATTGAGGGCCGGCTGGGGTCAAGAGAGACAACAACAAAGCTGCTCTTGCAGGGCCATCCACACTCGGCTGGTAGCTCCCACCGAGAGAGGGCTGCAGCGGCAGCAGCAGGAGGAGAATTCAAATGACTGAGATCAGCTGAAACCTTCCTCTCGTTTGCACATCAAAGCAGATGCCCCCAGGGACAGATCTGCTGCTGCCGACTCGCTGCCACCACTTCTGGCTGTAAACATGAGAGCACTTGGGGCTGCTCCCCCTTCTCCTTCAGCTGGAATCCACCCTGCAGGGGGAAGCCCTTCCTGGGAGAAGGCTCTGGAGGGGCTGGAAGGTGTCCAGAGCAGGGCCAGGAGGAGGAGCAGAGGGCTGGAGCTGCTCTGCTGTGAGGACAGACTGAGGGAGCTGGGGCTGTGCAGGCTGGAGAGGAGAAGGCTCCCAGGAGACCTCCTTGTGGCCTTCCAGGATCTGCAGGGGACTACAGGAAAGCTGGGGAGGGACTTGTGAGGGTGTCAGGGAGGGATAGGACTGGGGGGGATGGAGCAGAACTGGAAGTGAAGAGATTGAGATTGGCTGTGAGGAAGAAGTTGTTGCCCAGGAGGGTGGTGAGAGCCTGGCACAGGCTGCCCAGGGAGCTGCTGGCAGCCTCCTGCCTGGAGGTGTTTGCAGCCAGGCTGGAGGTGGCTGTGAGCAACCTGCTGTGGGGTGAGGTGTCCCTGCCCATGGCAGGGGGTAGCAGTCTGTGCTGCTGCTGCCTCAGGTATGACAGCCAGGAGCAGGCTGCAGCCAAGGCAAATGCATCCCAGGCACTGCAGGGGGTAGGGGGAATCAGCTCCAAGGGAGCAGGAACAGCATCACCAAAGCTCCCCAGCAGGCTGAGCTGAGAGCCTGCTTCACAGCCTGGAAGCCACCTTTGAGGGCTTCCTCTGAACACCCCAAAGGGCAGGCAGGCAAATCTGCAGGTGCAGGATGGTACCAGGTCCAGGGCCTGTCTCTGCACTTGGAGTAGAAGCTGTATCTAGAAAGCAGATGCAATTCAGTCCTGCTCCAGCCCAGGCACAGCCTGGAGCCACAGGCAGTCCCTTCCCTCCCTGGCTCCAGAGCAGCCAGAATCCTTCACACTGTTCCTTGCTACACCCCTGGGTGCTTTAAGCACAGCCTTGTGGAACAGTTGGGCTTTGTCCCAGGGGACTGCTGGTTCCTGGGCCCACCCCTGGGAGGAGTGGAAGGTTTGGGGGTGCAGGGCATCCACCTCTGCCACCAAAGTGCAGAATCCCTCTGACTCCTGCGTCAGGAAGCTGGCTGCAAGCACTCAGCTTGGCTGCTCTCCATCAGCCCTTCCCCAAGCCAGGACTTCACCCTCTTGTTTTCTCCTCTTCTTTCCTGTCCTGCTTCTCATCTGCTGCTCTGGGTCTGGGGAGCAGGCAGCTCGGGGGGGGTCCAGCTGGAGTGCAGGGCTGCGGCACGGCAGGAGGCAGCAGGGCCGGCGGGGGGGAGGGTGCGGTGCTCCCAGCCCCGGGTTTGGCACAAGGCAGCTGGGCAGGATGCCAGGCAGATGCTGCTGGGATGTGGGGCAGCGGGGTGGGTTGGGGGGACCCTGGCTGAGTGCTGCAGCACGTCCCTGGCCCACATGGGAGAGCAGCTGAACGCCAGCCCCGTGCTCAGAGAGAGAAACCACACAGCCCCTGGCTCAGGGCTGCCAGACAGGCTCAGGACACAGATCCTCTGCGCCCCTCGGCAACCCTCTGCCCCCCTCTGCCCCCCTCTGCACCCCTCTGCCCCTCTGAGCCCCTCTGCCCCTCTGTGCCCCTCTGCCCCTCTCTGCCCCTCTGTGCCCCTCTGCCCCTCTGAGCCCCTCTGCACCCCTCTGCCCCTCTGAGCCCCTCTGCGCCCCTCTGTGCCCCTCTGCCCCTCTGCCCCTCTGAGCCCCTCTGAGCCCCTCTGAGCCCCTCTGCCCCTCTGCCCCTCTGTGCCCCTCTGCCCCTCTGTGTGCCTCTGCGCCCCTCTGCGCCCCTCTGTGCCCCTCTGCCCCTCTGAGCCCCTCTGAGACCCTCTGCGCCCCTCTGCCCCTCTGTGCCCCTCTGCCCCTCTGAGCCCCTCTGCGCCCCTCTGCCCCTCTGAGCCCCTCTGTGCCCCTCTGCACCCCTCTGCCCCTCTGCCCCTCTGAGCCCCTCTGCGCCCCTCTGTGCCCCTCTGCCCCCCTCTGCCCCCCTCTGCGCCCCTCTGCCCCTCTGCCCCTCTCTGCCCCCCTCTGTTCCCCTCTCTGCCCCTCTGTGCCCCTCTGCCCCTCTCTGCCCCTCTGTGCCCCTCTGCCCCTCTCTGCCCCTCTCTGCCCCTCTGCCCCCCTGCCCCTCTGCCCCCCTCTGCCCCTCTGCCCCCCTCTGCCCCCCTCTGAGCCCCCCTGCCCCTCTGCCCCCCTCTGCCCCTCTGCCCCCCTCTGCCCCCCTCTGCGCCCCTCTGCGCCCCTCTGCGCCCCTCTGCGCCCCTCTGCGCCCCTCTGCACCTCTGCGCCCCTCTGCACCCCTCTGTGCCCCTCTGCACCCCTCTGTGCCCCTCTGCGCCCCTCTGCGCCCCTCTGCACCTCTGCCCCCCTCTGTGCCCCTCTGCCCCCCTCTGAGCCCCTCTGCCCCCCTCTGAGCCCCTCTGCCCCTCTGCACCCCTCTGCCCCTCTGTGCACCCCTCTGCCCTTCTGTGCCCCTCTGCCCCTCTGCCCCTCTGTGCCCCTCTGCTCCTCTGCGCCTCCCCTCCTGCAGGGTGACTCACAGCCACATAACTGTTTGGGTTGGAAAAGCCCTCCCAGCTCATCCGCCCCAAGCTCCTCAACCCCAAGCTCATCAACTCCAAGCTCATCAACTCCAACCATCAGCTCCAAGATCATCAGCTCCAAGCTCACCCAGGCCAGCACCAACCCAGCCCCACCCTGGCCCCCAACCCTGGCCCCAAGGGCCATGGCCACAGGTTTCTGGAGCCCCTCCAGGGCTGGGGCCTCCCCCCCCCTCCCTGGGCAGCCTGTGGCAGTGCCCCCCTGGTGCAGGAGGCAGCAGGTGAGCTCTGCCAGATGCATGCCTGAGCAAGAGCTCCGTTCCTCTCCATGCCTGGCCCAGAGGGGCTCAAGGCAGCTTTGCCTGACGAGAGGTGAGAGCTGCAGCAGGCACAGGGCTGGGCTTGTGTTAGGCTCCTTGGTCTTTTGGACAGCCTCATGCTGGCCCCCAGGCCAAGCATCCCTGCCAAGGGAGTGTCTCAGTTTGCTGCAGAGCAAAGACAAAGTTCCCTTCCCAAGCCAGGAGCAAGTGCAACCAGCAGTGTGCCTGCCAGGGCTGTGCCCCCCCTGCAAAGCCCCTAGAGACAGCAGGGAGGAGGCAGGGCAGACACCTGGCTGCTTCTCAGCCCTTGGAGGAGATGTGCTCTGCCTCCCCCTGCTCTCTCCATGGAGCTGTTCTCCCCTCCAGCCCGTGCTGGCTGCAGGACTGGGGCCAGGAGCCACCAATCCTGCAGCCATCAGGGCTGGAGACACAAATGAGACTGTTTGAAGGGGCAATCAAAATGCTTTATGGAGTCTGGGCTGGCAGGCAAGGAGGAGAGGCTCCTCCAGAGGCATCCCAAGCAGTCCCTCAGCAGTCCTCTGCTCTCCCTCACTCTGAGGGCTCTCTGGGCACTACAGACTGCTGCTGGCAGAGGGGAAGCAGCTTCCCACTGCAGGGCTGAGGGAGAGGGCAGAGAACTCCTCTGGTGAGGACTTCTGTCCTCTCTGCACTGAGTGGCAGAACCACCTCAGGCACTCCTGGGGCTCAGAGATTCATTCACAGATTGGCTCAGCTTGGAAGGGACCCCAAAGCTCAGCCAGCTCCAGCCCCCTGCCCTGGGCAGGGACACCTCCCACCGGCCCAGGCTGCTCAGGGCCTCATCCAGCCCGGCCCTGAACACCCCCAGGCAGCAGGCAGCCACAGCCTCCCTGGGCAGCCTGTGCCCAGCAGCCAGAGCAGTTTATAGCTCTCCTCCTTCCAGCCAGCAGCAGAGTGTCAGCAAAGCAGCCAATTAAGGGGATTAAAAGCTGGAGATGTGTTTTATTGTGCTTTTATGACAGCAGCACTGATCAAGGTCCCCATGGTGTCCTTGTCTCAGACAACTCAGGGATTGATTCATCAAGGGGATTATCACTGCACACTCCCTCAGCTCTCAGTGATGGATGAGCCCCAGCAAAGGAGGTGAAGGTCCCTGGGAGATGTTCACAGCCTTGTTCTACCTCGGGTCAGGAGAGCCAAAGCCTTGGTAGAATTCAATCATAGCAGGGGCTGGGCTGGAAGGGACCTCCAGAGCTCCCCCAGCCCAGCCCCTGCCCCCAGCAGGGACATCCTGCCCTGCAGCAGGCTGCCCAGAGCCCTGTGCAGCCTCACCTTGAACAGCTCCAGGGCTGGGGCCTCACCTGGCACCTCCCTGGGCAGCCTGCTGCAGGGTTCCAGCAGCCTCCTGGGGCAGAGCTTGTTCCTCACATCCAGTCCCAGTCTGCCCTGCTCTCATCTCAAACCACTGCCCCTGGGCCTGTCCCTGCAGCCCTTTGGGAGCAGTCCCTCTGCAGCCTTCCTGTAGCCTTTCAGGTACTGGAAGCTGCTCTGAGGTCTCCCTGGAGCCTTCTCCAGGCTGCACAGCCCCAGCTCTGTCCCCATAGCAGCTGGCAGCCTGGCTGTGGGGAGGGAAAGAGCCTCTCTGGAAGGCTTCCTTCACCTTCCAGGGCTCTCTGTTTACTTTCTGCAGGAGTTCAGCTGTGGGGTTCAGCCCTTTGGAGCCCCTGGGAGGCACTGCTGGAGTCAGGCTGCCTGCTGCAGCCCTTTGTGCAGGGAATCTCTTCAGTAGCTGAAGGGCTCCAGGAGAGCTGGGGAGGGACTCTGGACAAGGGCTGGGAGTGCCAGGCTGAGGAACAATGGCTTTGAGCTGGGAGAGGAGAGACTGAGGCTGGAGAGGAGGAAGAGATTGTTGGGAGTGAGGGTGGGGAGAGCCTGGCACAGGCTGCCCAGGGAGGCTGTGGCTGCCTCCTGCCACCTCCACCCAGAGCAGGCTGCCCAGGGCCACATGGAGTCTGACCTTGGCTGTCTGCAGGGATGAAGCCTCCACCCCCACCCCCTGGGCAGGCTGCTGGCAGCCCCCTGATGAGCTCAGGCATTCCCTAATCAGTTTGGAGCCTCTCACCCAAATCCCAGCTTGGTTTAATTCCTGCACTGCCCTATCTGCTGCTTGCACAGCACCTGGCTGTGCACTGCCTGATGCCACCCTGGCAGTCTCCATGGCAACCCAGCCTGTCACAAGGCAGGATGCTCCAAGGTCACAGCAGCAGAGAGGCAATGGCCACCTGCAGCAGGGGGCCACAGCCACGGCCATGCCTCCTGTCAGGATGCTGCCCCTGGCCATGGGCTTGATGGCCATGCCCCCCCTCTGGCAGCTCAGCTTCAGCCAGCTGAGATTCAACTCTGAAGCTCTTCCTCCTCAGAGAAGCAGTGGGCACCAGGCCCTTCTCAGTGGTGCTCAGTGGCAGTGGGCACAAACTGGAACCCAGGAGTTGCACCTGAGCATAAGGAAAGAAATCCTTCCCTTTGAGGGTGGCAGAGCCCTGGAGCAGGCTGCCCAGGGAGGTGGAGGAGTCTCCATCTCTGGAGGCCTTCCCAACCCTCAAAGTGAAGAAGTTCCTCCTTAAGTCCAAGGGAAGCTCCTGTGCCCCAGTATGTGCCCACTGCCCCTTGTCCTGGCACTGGGCACCATTAAAAAGAGCCCAGCCCCAGCCCATTGACTGCCCGCCTTGGGCTATTGATCACCATTGATCAGATCCCCACAGCCTGTCCCCACAGGGGAGGTTCTGCAGCCTCTGCTCATCCTCATGGCCTCCTCTGGAGCCTCTCCAGCAGCTCCAGGTCCTTCCTGTGCTGGGGGCCCCAGAGCTGGAGGCAGTGCTGCAGGTGGGGGCTGAGCAGAGGGGCAGAATCCCCTCCCTGTGCTGCTGGCCACACACCTTGTGGTGCAAGGACAAGGCTGGCACATCATCAAGGTCCCTCCTAAGGCCAGAAGCCTTCTTCATGCCTCACTGACTTGCAGCAGAGTGAGAGCTTCCCCTGGAGCAGCTGCCCTGGGCTTGATGGAGCTGCTTTGGCACTTCCCTGTGCCTGCTGCCAGTGTGTCCCTCCCTGGTGAGCACAGCATGCTCCATGCCAGCCCTTCCCCACCCCTGCACTCCTGAGCTGATGGGAAGCAAGGAGCCAGCGTGCAGGTGGCAGGGCTGGAGGTGCCTTGCTGGAACAGGTCCTTGGCAGGAAGCCCCAGCTGGGGGTGAGGGAGGGCAGCCAACTGCCAGCTCCCTGCCAAAGCCTCTGTGACAGAGCAGTGCTGCTGTGCTCAGCCCAGCTGCTGCAGGGAGGGCAGCAGGAAAGCAGCCCAGAGATGTGTGCTGCTGTGCACCCAAGCCCTGGGGCACCACCACTTCAGCCTCCTCAGAGGTGTGCAGGCACCACCTTGGGCATCTGGGGGAGCCCAGAGCTTGCTCACAGAGTCATGGAATGGGTTGAGTTGGGAGAGACCCTGAAGAGCATCCAGCTCCAACCCCCTGCCACGGGCAGGGACACCTCCCACCAGCACAGGCTGCCCCAGGTCCTTGTGCTGGGGGCAGCAGAACTGGAGGCAGTGCTGCAGGTGGGGTCTGGGCAGGGCAGAGAAGAGCTCAAGAATGGAACTGCTGGTGGGAGAAGACCCCCAAGGGCCCCTGCCCTGGAGCTCCCCACAGCCTGGGTGCTCTCTCCCTAGCCAAGGGAACTGATTCCCACCAAAACCACATCTAAAGAAGGGAAATGCTGGTGCTAGAGGAAGACCACCAAGGGTCTCTGGGGCTGCTGGGGCACACAGCAGCCCGAGGAGGGGCCCTGGGGAGGGCTGCAGGGAGAACTAGGGGAGAAGATCTGCTGGGAGGAGAGGATCTGCTTGGGCTGCTGTGTGCTGGGCTGCTCCTGTGAATGTCTGCACAGGCAACTGCTGCTGGCAGGCAGGAGGCTATCCCTGAGCAGAGAGGGCCTCCTGAGGCTGCAGCCTCATAAAGCTGCAGTTAACTTTAAGCCTGTGCTTAAAGCCAGCTCCAGCAGCACATGCTTTGAATTATCCACGTGGCTGAGCACCAAGCTAAGGCAAATCCACCCCCAGCCCCTGCTGTGGGCAGGAAGAGCCCTAAGGTCCACCTGAGCCTTTCCACTTGGCCCTGAAAGCCACAGGGCTCCATGCAGGAAGGCTGTGGCCACCAGCACCGAGGAGCCCTTCCCAGAGCTGGAAGTGGTTTCTCAGGGCCACTCAGGGGGTGCTGTAGGTACCTCAGGCCAGGTAGGGCCCACAGGCAGGGCTTTGCTGAACTCTCTGGCTTGGGCCTGGAGATGTGGATTGGACCCAGAAGCTCTTGGTTTCCATGGGAAGGTTTCCCAAAGCCCAGATGACAAAGATGAGGGAGAGGCAGCTGGAGGAGTGCTGGAGGGCTGATGTGAAAGCCAGGCTCCAGCCTGGGCTGGATCCCTGCCTGAAGCAGGGGAAGGAGCAGTCCCTGCTCCAGACCTCATCTCCTGGGGCTCCTCTGCCTTCTCCACACAACCAAACGTGAGGGGGCAGGGGGGAGGGGGTGGAGAAAGCTCCTGGGGATGGGATGTAAGGGCCTGAGGTGGCCTCCTTCACACCAGCATCCTGCTTCCAAGTTAAACACAGGGAGTGGAGCTTGCCTGTGGCTGCTCCAGGCAGGAGGTCTCCCTCAGGCCCCTTTCCACCTCTTGTTTAATGAGAAATGCTTTGCAAGGCCAACACAGAGGAAATGCCAAAGCCATGAGAGCTTTTGCAGCCCCCAAATCCTCCTCCTCACACAGTCCCCCTCCATGGTGACCCAGGTGCTGAGGAGCAGCTGAGCTGTGCCAGGTGCTGCCCCCTCCATGCACCACTGCTGCCCCAGCCTTGGGCTCTGGGCAGCTCTGGCCCCAGAGCATCCACCCCAGCACCTGGGATGGAGTCTCCACTCCAGGTCAAACCTGATTCATAGGACCATAGAATTGTTTTGGTTGGAAAAGACCTCCAGGCCCTGGGGAGACCTCAGAGCAGCCTCCCAGTGCCTGAGGGGGCTCCAGGGGAGCTGGGGAGGGACTCTGGACAAGCAGCCAGGACGAGGGACAATGGCTTGGAGCTGGGAGAGGGGAGACTGAGGCTGGAGATGAGGAAGGAATTGTTGAGAGTGAGGGTGGGGAGAGCCTGGCACAGGCTGCCCAGGGAGGCTGTGGCTGCCTCCTGCCTGGAGGTGTTGAGGGCCAGGCTGGATCAGGCCCTGAGCAGCTGAGCCTAGCTGGGAGGTGTCCCTACCCAGGGCAGGGGGCTGGGGCTGGATGAGCTTTCAGGTCCCTTCCAACCCCAGCCATCCGTGGAAGCTGAAGGTCGGACTCCACCATTTGGAGGTCTTTTCCAGCCCAAACAGTTCCTGTTCCACCATTTCCCCCCTCTCCTGTTTGCTCATCTTCCTCTCCCCCCAGCCAGAGGAGAGGCGCAGCTCAGGAGGGAGAGCTGCCCCCGGGGGTGCAGGGGGTGTCCTTTACCATTGCAGGGGAGGTGACTTTGCCGGGGGAGGAGGGCAGCGCCGGGGAGAGGCAGCAGGCGCTGGGCGCTGCCGGATCCGCGGCCGTTGCCAAGGCAGCGCCGTCAGGGGCCGGTACCCTGCGCACCTCTGCGGGCTGCCTCCAGAGGCGGGGTGCGGGGGGCTGCCCCTCGCAGAGGCACAAGTGTCCTTCCGTGAGCTCTCGAGTAGTCCCCAGGGGCAGCTCGGGGGCGTCCGGCAGAGAGCCTCCCCCGCCCCTCGCTTCCCTGCTCGGTAGCTGAAGCGCAGCGGCCGCGGGGGCAGCCGCCGGGAGCGGGCAGCCGGCAGCCGGTGGCGGGGCCGCTGCCGGCGCCGCAGCGATGTCCTTGGGAGCGGGAGGAGCACGGCAGCCGCACGGCCCCCGGCCCCGCCGCTCGGCACCGCCGCTCCTGCCGGCTCAAGGTCGGACGCGGAGCTCCGCGGGCAGGCAGCGCAGCAGGCTCCGGCTCCGGGCGCACAGCCCCGGCGCTGCCTCCGCCGCGGGGCACGGACCGGGAGAGCTGCGGTGCCCCTGCCCTGCCAGGCACTGAACTCCTCCGCTGCCCCTCCTGCAGCTCAGCCCCGCGTCTGGAGCCGCCGGGAGCGCCGCGGGGCAGGGACGGACAGACGGGACGGGACGGGACGGGAAGGGACGGGAAGGGAAGGGACGGGAAGGGAAGGGACGGGACGGGAAGGGAAGGGACGGGAAGGGACGGGAAGGGAAGGGAAGGGAAGGGAAGGGAAGGGAAGGGAAGGGAAGGGAAGGGAAGGGAAGGGAAGGGAAGGGAAGGGAAGGGAAGGGAAGGGAAGGGAAGGGAAGGGAAGGGAAGGGAAGGGAAGGGAAGGGAAGGGAAGGGAAGGGAAGGGAAGGGGGCAGGGACATATCTGGACAAACAAAATTCCCTCTCTTCATGGAATCACTGAATTTTAGGGGTAGGGACAGACCCCCACAGGTCTTTGAGTCCAAGCCCTGCCAGAGCAGGGCACCCAGGGCAGCTCACACAGGCACACATTCAGGTAGGTCTTGACAGCCTGCAGAGGAGACTCCACAGCCTCTCAGGGCAGCCTGCTCCAGCCCCAGGCAGATGTGCAGATAGGAGATGGGGAAATGCTGGAATCAGGGAATTGTTTGGGCTGCACAAGGCCTCCAAGATGACTGAGTCCAAAGAAGTTTCTCCTCACGCTGAGGTGGCACCTCCTGGGCTGCAGTTTGTGCCCACTGGCCCTGGTGCTGGCCCTGGGCACCACTGCAGAGAGCCTGGCCCCTGCTTCTCGCCCTCCACCCCTCAGCTACTCACAGACACTGCTCAGATCTCTCAGCTGGAGCTGAGGGTTATTTGTGCCTCTGCTCTCCAGTCTGTCTGGAACAACCTCTTGGGTTTCCCAACTCAGCCATGTGCAGAGGCAGGAAGCTTTGGCTTTCTGATTGTTTGAGAGCAGAGCTGCTGCACTGCAAACATTTCCCACTTCTGCTGGCTTGGGAGAGACAAAAGTGCTCCCCAAAGGGAGAGCAGCGAGGGTGAGGACAAGGCAAGCAGATGAAGCTTTGCTGCTGAAGCCACAAAACAGCCCTGGGCACCAAGCTACTGCTGCAGAACTTCCCCTTGCTCAGCACCATCTGCACACTCAGCTGTGCACAGAGAGATCTGATCAGTGGAGCAGGGACCGGAGTGCTGAGCAGCTGCAGCCAGCAGGCACCCAGGAACGAGCTATGAAGAGAAGCTTTGTGCCCTCCCCCATGCCCACAAAAGCTTTGTGCCCTCCCCCATGCCCAGAGAGGCTTTGTGCCCTCCCCCATGCCCACAAAAGCTTTGTGCCCTCCCCCATGCCCAGAGAGGCTTTGTGCCCTTCCCCATGCCCAGAGAGGCTTTGTGCCCTCCCCCGTGCCCACAAAAGCTTTGTGCCCTCCCCCATGCCCACAAAAGCTTTGTGCCCTCCCCCATGCCCAGAGAGGCTTTGTGCCCTTCCCCATGCCCACAGATGCTTTGTGCCCTTCCCCATGCCCAGAGAGGCTTTGAGCCCTTCCCCATGCCCACAGATGCTTTGTGCCCTCCCCATGCCCAGAGAGGCTTTGTGCCCTTCCTCATGCCCACAGATGCTTTGTGCCCTTCCCCATGCCCAGAGAGGCTTTGTGCCCTTCCCCATTCCCAGAAAAGCTTTGTGCCCTCCCCCCTGCCCAGAGAGGCTTTGTGCCCTTCCCCATGCCCAGGGCTGGCAGTCAGTGGTCCCCTCCCAGCCTGGCAGCCGGGCACCAGCAGGGTGCCCAGGGATGCATACTGGGCCCAGTGCTGCTCAGTATCCTCACAGGGCTGTGGCAATGGGGTCCAGAGCACCCTGGTGAAGCTGGCAGGTGACAGCATGGGTGGGCAAGGCTGGCACTCCAGAAGGGAGAGCCACACTCCAGGAAGGCCTGGGCAGGCTGCAGGAGAGGGCTAGCAGGGACCTCCTGAAGCTCAGCAGGGACAAGCGCAGGGTCTGGCACCTGGGAACGCAGAACCCAGGAGCGCAGCTCAGGCTGGGCTGCCCCTGGCTGGAGAGCAGCCCTGGGGAAAGGCCCCCGGGGGTCCTGCTGGGCACCGAGCTCAGCAGCAGTCAGCAGTGAGCTGCAGGGGCAGAGAGCCAGCAGGGTGCTGGGCTGCAGCCCCAAGGGCATCAGCAGCAGGGAGGAAGAGCTCATGGTGCCACTCAGTGCTGGGCAGCCCAGGCTGGAGCACTGCCTGCAGGGTCCCCACGGAACAGCAGAGCTGTGGCCAGGCTGGGAAGTGTCCAGAGAAGGGCCAGGAGGGTGCTCAGAGGCCTGGCAGCCCTGCCTGGCAGGGGAGGCTGAGAGAGCTGGGGGTGTGCAGCTGGAGAGGAGAAGGCTGAGGGGAGACCTCATTGCCGTGGCCCAGGGCACAGAGGGAGGCTGCCAGGAGGATGGAGGATGGCCAAGGAGTGCCAGGAGGGGCCAGGGGGTGCTGGGGCCAGGTCACTGCTGGGGAGACTGCCAGGGGGCTGCAGAGGGCAATGCTCCCCATGGGCACAGTCAGACCCTGGAGTCACCTCCCAGGGGCAGCAGTGCAGTCCCCTCCCTTGGGCAGTGCTCAGCCTCAGCCTGCCAGGGGGCTGGGCCAGCTCCTTCCAGCTGCACCATCAGCTGGGCAGGCTGGGCCAGGGGAGCCCTGGGGGCACTTCCAGCCTGGCAGGATGGGGCTTCTGAAGTTGCCCTGGACTCTGCTGCCAGAGGGCTCCCAGGCCAGGCTGGCAGTGAGCAGAGCTCCTCTCTCCTTGAGTGCAGCTGATCTATTAAGCACTAATTCTATTCCACCACCACAGCCCTGAAGGATAAATGGAGCCTGCTGCCTGCTCCTGGAGGACAGGATTTAAACAGACACAAATAAACACATCCCTGCCTTCCCCTCCCTAACGACATCAGGGGATAGGAGGGAGGACAAAGCAAAGGACAAATGAACACTTCCAAATGGAACCTGTCAGCACAGGGCCTCCTGCTGAGGAAGCCTCCCATCCTCTGCCCATCCTCTGCCAGGCTCCTTGAAGAGGTCACCTGGGCAAGGGTCTGGAGAGCAGGGCTGGGGAGGAGCAGCTGAGGGCCCTGGGGGTGCTCAGCCTGGAGCAGAGGAGGCTGAGGGAGACCTCCTTGCTCTCTGCAGCTCGCTGAGAGGAGGCTGCAGCCAGCTGGGGGCTGGGCTCTGCTCCCCAGTCTCAGGGCATGGAAGGAGAGGCAATGGCCTGGAACTGTGCCAGGGGAGGCTGAGGTTGGAGAGGAGGAGAAATGTCCTTGGTGCCAGCGTGGCCAGGGCCTGGCAGAGGCTGCCCAGGGAGGTGGTGGAGTCCCCAGCCCTGGAGGGGTTCCAGGAACCTCAGCCATGGCCCTGCCAACGGCAGGGGGCTGGAGCTGGGTGGTCTCTGAGGTGCTTCCACCCTGAGCCATTCTCTGTGCTCCTCACTGGTGTCCCTCAGCTCTCCTGGGCAGAACACCGACTCTCTCCTCGCTGCAGGATGTTGCTCAGCTCCAGCAGCTCTGAGCACACTTTGCCATTCCAGAGAGGGAGGTGAGGGCCTGGGCAGCCCTCCTGTGACCACCCCCCAGCCCCCAGCAGCTCCCCAAAGCAAGGGCTCCCCACACACTGCCTCCCCAGCCCCCCTGCAGGGAGCCAATGCTGGGAACATAGCTGGGGGTAGGAGAGCCAGAGAGCCACAGACTGGCTTGATTGATTGAGTGATAAATTCATAGACTGATAGATTGATAGAGTGATAGATTCATAGAGTCATTGATAGATTCATAGATAGACTGATTGATTCATAGATAGATTGGTAGATAGAGTCATAGATTGATAGACTGATAAATAGATTCACAGATTGATGGATTCATAGATAGATTGATAGATTGAGTCATTGATTGATAGATTGATAGATTGAGTCATAGATTGATAGATTGAGTCATAGATTGATAGATTCACAGATTGATAGATTGATTGATAGATTCACAGATTGATAGATTCATAGATTGATTGATAGATTGAGTCATAGATTGATAGATTCACAGATTGATAGACTGATTGACAGACTGGCAGCTGCCTGGCATGGGCTGGGCTGGAAGGGAGCTCCAAGCCCAGCCAGCTGCAGTCAGCAGAGGGAGCAGGGCAGCCCTGTGGGTGCCCAGCAGGGGCAGCAGGTCAGGGGTGAGGCTCCAGAGACTCCACAGGGACTGAGGGAGATGCACTGGGGCGAGGAGGAGGAGGTCTGCACTGCAGCTGGCAGGCATCTGCCCAGCCCTCAGCAGAAGCTGCTCTGGGAGCTCTTCCACACAGCCTGCCGGGGTCTGACCTCCTGCAGCCCTGCACTCGGAGCTGCAGCCTCCCCCTGCCTGCTGCAGCCTCCCCCTGCCTGCTGCAGCCTGCTGCAGCCTCCCCCTGCCTGCTGCAGCCTCCCCCTGCCTGCTGCAGCCTGCTGCAGCCTCCCCCTGCCTGCTGCAGCCTCCCCCTGCCTGCTGCAGCCTCCCCCTGCCTGCTGCAGCTGCCTGCTGTGGTGTCTTGCCTGCCAGACTCCTGAGATGCACTGCTGCTTGGATCCCTGCTTGGGACCTGCCTGCCTCCTGCCTCACATGATGAGAGAGGCAGGAACAGGCCCCCAGGTCCTGGAGGAGGCAGCGTGCTGCCAGTCAGGTCCCTGCTCCTGCCTCCCCCAGCCCCAGGCAGCAGCTTTGTTGCTGCTTCCTTCCAGCAGCAGCCAGGGAAAAGCAGCACCTGCAGAAGTGTTGCAGGTGGGTGCAGGCTCCTGGCTGAAGCTCTGCCAAGCCCCAGCAGGAGGAGGAGGCATCAGTCCTGCCCCCAGAGGGGACTGCCAGCCCCTTCAGCACAGCCCCATGGCCACAGCATCTCCACCAGCTGAGGCAGATCTCTGCCTCTGTCTCAGCCCTGTCTGGCCCTGAGCAGACCTCCTCCATCCAGCCTGCAAGCTCTGAGCAGCATCCAGCTGCTGCCAGACTGCAGAGGGCAATGCTGCCCACCCCAGCTGCTGCTGCCAGA
Organism: Dryobates pubescens; assembly: GCF_014839835.1. Lineage (NCBI taxonomy): Eukaryota > Metazoa > Chordata > Aves > Piciformes > Picidae > Dryobates > Dryobates pubescens. The sequence goes on along the minus strand of NC_071624.1, from coordinate 950,250 downwards.
CTGCAGCAGGGCAATGCTGCCCACCCCAGCTGCTGCTGCCAGACTGCAGCAGGGCAACGCTGCCCACCCCAGCTGCTGCTGCCAGACTGCAGCAGGGCAACGCTGCCCACCCCAGCTGCTGCCAGACTGCAGCAGGGCAACGCTGCCCACCCCAGCTGCTGCCAGACTGCAGCAGGGCAATGCTGCCCACCCCAGCTGCTGCTGCCAGACTGCAGCAGGGCAATGCTGCCCACCCCAGCTGCTGCTGCCAGACTGCAGCAGGGCAACGCTGCCCACCCCAGCTGCTGCTGCCAGACTGCAGCAGGGCAATGCTGCCCACCCCAGCTGCTGCTGCCAGACTGCAGCAGGGCAATGCTGCCCACCCCAGCTGCTGCCAGACTGCAGCAGGGCAACGCTGCCCACCCCAGCTGCTGCCAGACTGCAGCAGGGCAACGCTGCCCACCCCAGCTGCTGCTGCCAGACTGCAGCAGGGCAATGCTGCCCACCCCAGCTGCTGCCAGACTGCAGCAGGGCAACGCTGCCCACCCCAGCTGCTGCCAGACTGCAGCAGGACAATGCTGCCCACCCCAGCTGCTGCTGCCAGACTGCAGCAGGGCAACGCTGCCCACCCCAGCTGCTGCCAGACTGCAGCAGGGCAATGCTGCCCACCCCAGCTGCTGCTGCCAGACTGCAGCAGGGCAACGCTGCCCACCCCAGCTGCTGCTGCCAGACTGCAGCAGGGCAATGCTGCCCACCCCAGCTGCTGCCAGACTGCAGCAGGGCAACGCTGCCCACCCCAGCTGCTGCCAGACTGCAGCAGGGCAATGCTGCCCACCCCAGCTGCTGCCAGACTGCAGCAGGGCAATGCTGCCCACCCCAGCTGCTGCCAGACTGCAGCAGGGCAACGCTGCCCACCCCAGCTGCTGCTGCCAGACTGCAGCAGGGCAACGCTGCCCACCCCAGCTGCTGCTGCCTGGCCCTGCCTGCTCACTCTGCTTTGGGTGTGGAGACAGCCACAGAATGCTGGGGTTGGGAAGGACCTCAAACAACATCCAGCCCCAGCCCCCTGCCCTGGGCAGGGACCCCTCCCTCCAGCACAGGCTGCTCAGGGCCTCATCCAGCCTGGCCCTCAACCCCTCCAGGCAGGAGGCAGCCACAGCCTCCCTGGGCAGCCTGTGCCAGGCTCTCCCCACCCTCACTGCCAACAATCTCTTCCTCCTCTCCACTCTCAGTCTCTCCTCTCCCAGCTCAAAGCCATTGTTCCTCATCCTGGCACTCCCAGCCCTTGTCCAGAGTCCCTCCCCAGCTCTCCTGGAGCCCTTCAGCTGCGGGAAGCTGCTCTGAGGCTCTGCCTGGAGCCTTCTCCTCTGCCAGGCTGCACAGCCCCAACTCTCCCAGCCTGGCCCCACAGGGGAGGCTTCTGCAGCCTCTGCTCATCCTCATGGCCTCCTCTGGAGCCTCTCCAGCAGCTCCAGGTCCTTCCTGTGCTGGGGGCCCCAGAGCTGGAGGCAGTGCTGCAGGTGGGGGCAGAGCAGAGGGGCAGAATCCCCTCCCTGTGCTGCTCTCTCCCTGCTCTGGCTGCAGCTCAGCACTCAGCTGGCTCTGGGCTGCCAGGGACCAGTGCTGGCTCCTGGGCACTTTGTCCCCACCTGACCCCCCCGAGGCCTTCTCCCCCAGGCTGCTCTCAGCCCCTCCTGCCCCAGCCTGGCTCTGTGCTTGGCACTGCCCTGAGCCAGCTGCAGGACCTTGCCCTTGGCCCTGCTGAGCTCCATGTCCAGTGCAGATGGGGAGCCCCTGGGGCCCACAGAAAGCTTCCTACCTCCACTGGGATTCTCTGAGGCTCTCAGCAGCTCCTCTGAGCTCCTGTGGCCAGGCCAATCTGTATTTCAAAGCACACATCAGAGAGAATATAATTGGAGTGGAGAGCCCAAGACAAATCTGTGTTATCAGCTGCACTTAGCAGAGCAGTAAATCACTGCCACAGCAGCAGCCCCTGCCCACACTGCCATGGGAACACCAGGCCTGGGCACTGCTGCCTGCTGCAGCTGCTGCCTGCCACCAGCCACCAGCTGCAGCCAGCACTGTGCTGCCTGCCCAGCTGCCCACACTCAGTCACTGCTGCACCAGTGCTCAGCACCATCAGATGGCCTCACAGAATGGCTCAGCTTGGAAGGGACCTCAGAGACCATCCAGCCCCAGCCCCTGCCATGGGCAGGGACCCCTCCCACCAGCACAGGCTGCTCAGGGCCTCATCCAGCCTGGCCCTCAACACCTCCAGGCAGGAGGCAGCCACAGCCTCCCTGGGCAGCCTGTGCCAGGCCCTCCCCACCCTCACTGCCAACAATCTCTTCCTCCTCTCCACTCTCAGTCTCTCCTCTCCCAGCTCAAAGCCATTGTTCCTCATCCTGGCACTCCCAGCCCTTGTCCAGAGTCCCTCCCCAGCTCTCCTGGAGCCCTTCATCTGCTGGAAGCTGCTCTGAGCTCTCCCTGGAGCCTTCTCTTCTGCAGGCTGCACAGCCCCAGCTCTCCCAGCCTGGCCCCACAGGGGAAGCTCTGCAGCCTCTGCTCATCCTCATGGCCTCCTCTGGAGCCTCTCCAGCAGCTCCAGGTCCTTCCTGTGCTGGGGGCCCCAGAGCTGGAGGCAGTGCTGCAGGTGGGGGCAGAGCAGAGGGGCAGAATCCCCTCCCTGTGCTGCTCTCTCCCTGCTCTGGCTGCAGCTCAGCACTCAGCTGGCTCTGGGCTGCCAGGGCCCAGTGCTGGCTCCTGGGCACTTTGTCCCTGCTGACCAAGTCCCCTCTGCTCCTGTGGAAGATGCTCTCTGCAGCTGTCTCTGCTGGCTGTGTTTCTGCTTCACTGCCAGGGTTTCTCTCCATGGTGCAGCCAACGCCACCCCCCTGCTCCTCCCCTGCTCTCGGGGGGGAAGGGCTGAGGGAACCTGGGCCCTCACTGAGTCTTTAATTAATAAAGCAGCAGAGGCAGGGCTGGCAGCCCCCAGCAGCGGGGAGTGCTGAGCAGGAGCAGGGCGGGGAGGGGAGGAGGAGGATGGAGAGCAGGAGGAGGGGGAGGAGGGGGAGGAGCAGCCACCTGAGCAGCTTTGAAGCTCTGGGAGCCCTGAGCATCAATTTCCCCGAGCCTGCTTTTGTGCTCCTCGCTTGTAAGAGCAACATCGGCGCCGTGGGATTACAACGGAGAGATTCGCGCTGCCGAGGAGCCAGGAGGGCTCCGCAGAGCGCTGCGAGCGCTGCGCCCAGCGCGGGGCGGCAGGCAGGCTGCGGAGCAGCGCTCGGGGCGGGCACCGCACCCTCGGGGCTGGCACCGCACCTCGGGGCGGGCACCGCACCCTCGGGGCTGGCACCGCACCTCGGGGCGGGCACCGCACCCTCCGGGCGGGCACCGCACCCTCGGGACTGGCACCGCACCCTCGGGGCTGGCACCGCACCCTCGGGGCGGGCACCGCGCCCTCGGGGCGGGCACCGCACCTCGGGGCGGGCACCGCACCCTCCCGGCTGGCACCGCACCCTCGGGGCTGGCACCGCACCCTCCGGGCTGGCACCGCACCTCGGGGCGGGCACCGCGCCCTCGGGGCTGGCACCGCACCCTCGGGGCGGGCACCGCACCCTCCGGGCGGGCACCGCACCCTCGGGGCTGGCACCGCACCTCGGGGCTGGCACCACACCCTCCGGGCGGGCACCGCACCCTCGGGGCTGGCACCGCACCTCGGGGCTGGCACCGCACCCTCGGGGCTGGCACCGCACCTCGGGGCTGGCACCGCACCCTCGGGGCTGGCACCGCACCTCGGGGCTGGCACCGCACCCTCGGGGCTGGCACCGCACCCTCACCCTCCCGGCTGGCACCGCACCTCGGGGCGGGCACCGTACCCTCCGGGCGGGCACCGCACCCTCGGGGCGGGCACCGCACCCTCCGGGCTCGCACCGCATCCTCGGGGCTGGCACCGCACCCTCGGGGCGGGCATCCTCGGGGCTGGCACCGCAGCCTCTGGCGGCGCTGCAGCTCCCCCGCGCCGGGCACTCGGCCTGAGCGCGGTGCCTGCAGCCTCTCATCCCCCTCCTGCTGCCGCCGCAGGGGGCAGCTGCTGCCCATCCAGCCTGGCAAATGGACCCAGCCCGGGAGCCCTGGTGCTGAGGCCCTGCACCCTCAGTGCACTGCTGCGGGCTGGGAACCACAGCACCCTGCTGGGAACCTCAGCACCGCTGCTGGGACCTCAGCACCGCTGCTGGGAACCTCAGCACCGGTTCAGATCCTCAGCAGCTGTGTGCCTGGCATGGGGCAGGGTGTGCCTGGCACCCAGGGGTGGGCAGCACTGTGACTCCAGAGGCAGCCAGGAGCTGCCTGCAGCTCCCTCTCCCTCCCAGACAGCTGCTCTGGGACCTGGGATTCAAAGAGCAAGAAGCTCTTGCCCCCAGTGGGGAAGGGCAGCTCACAGCCAGGGGAGGGGAGGGAAGGGACCCCTGGAGAGCATCTGAACCAACCCCCTGCCACTGGGGGAGGGGAGCAGCACTGGGGGAGGGGACCCCAGAGAGGCAGGCGGGGGGGGATGTGCAGCTCCAGCTGGCAGCCCCTGCAGAGTGCAGCTCAGGCTTCCTCCAGCCCAAGCTAATAAGGATCTCACCAATTTTGCCTCCCTCCTTCGCCTGCAGCCAGCCAGACTCGACGTGGGGGCTGGAGAATAACGGCCAGCAGCCTCCCCCGGCTCCCCTCCCACCCCCTTCCTCCTCTGGCTCCAAATTGGTTTGAAAACATTGCTCCTCCCCTGCCTCCTCCATCCCTGCGATGAAGCCATCAGCCACGGTGACAGCCGCTGCTGGGGACTGGAATCGATCAGCAGCCTGCTCGGGGCTGGGGCTGGCTGCTCTGCCGGGGGGGGTTGGTTCTCCTCCTGCTCGGGCAGGAAAGAGGGAAATCCATTTTGAGAGAGAGTCCAGGGGGCAAGGGGTGGGCTGGCTGCAGCAGGGAGCAGTGGAGGGAAGGGAGGCAGCCCCTGGGCTCTGCCCAGCCCACCAGGGAGAGAGAAGCCCCCAGCAGGGGTTTGCTGCGGTGGGAGAAGGGCAGGCGGCCAGGATGGCTTCCTACTGCCCCCCGAAGAGACACTGAGGGGCTGGGGAGGGGGCAGAGAAGGGCAGCTGGGCTGGGGAAGGGGCTGGGGAGCAGGGCCCTGGCAGGGGGGTTGGGCTGGATGGTGTTGTGGGGTCCTTGCCAACCCCTCCCATGCAGTGGTTGTGTGAAGAGAGCGAGTTGGGAGCAGCCCAAAGCCTCCTGCTCCTGGGGAGCCACCTCTTGCCCACAGCCACTGCTGCCCCCTCCAGCCCTGCCCTCCACACCAGGGTGCTGCTCAGCTGGAGGGGAGCTGGCTGGCCCCAGGCCTCTGGGGGAAGCAGAGGAAGTCAGCAGAGCCTCTTGTCTCCCCCTGCCTCCCCCTGGTCTCCAGGACTCCCCTTTTGTGCCCCTGGAAGCCGCAGCTGCCCCTGCTCGGCGCTGGGGACTCAGCCAGCAGAGAGGAGCTGCAGGGCACCCAGGGCTGCAGCTGCAGTGCACTGCCTGCCCCTGGCCAGCTGCTTTGCTGGGCTGGAGTAAAACCTCCAAGTCTCTTATCTTGCAGCCTGCCTCTTCCCTTCCCCTCCCTGCCCCTTCCCTTCCCCTCCCTGCCCACAGCTCCTCCACTTACTGCACAGCACAGAACTCGTTTGCTTCAGCCCCGCGGAGCTGCGAGCTTCCTCCTCCTCCTCCTCCTCCTCCTCCTCCTCCTCCTCCTCCTCCTCCTCCTCCTCCTCCTCCTCCTCCTCCTCCTCCTCCTCCTCCTCCTCCTCCTCCTCCTCCTCCTCCTCCTCCTCCTCCTCCTCCTCCTCCTCCTCCTCCTCCTCCTCCTCCTCCTCCTCCTCCTCCTCCTCCTCCTCCTCCTCCTCCTCCTCCTCCTCCTCCTCCTCCTCCTCCTCCTCCTCCTCCTCCTCCTCCTCCTCCTCCTCCTCCTCCTCCTCCTCCTCCTCCTCCTCCTCCTCCTCCTCCTCCTCCTCCTCCTCCTCCTCCTCCTCCTCCTCCTCCTCCTCCTCCTCCTCCTCCTCCTCCTCCTCCTCCTCCTCCTCCTCCTCCTCCTCCTCCTCCTCCTCCTCCTCCTCCTCCTCCTCCTCCTCCTCCTCCTCCTCCTCCTCCTCCTCCTCCTCCTCCTCCTCCTCCTCCTCCTCCTCCTCCTCCTCCTCCTCCTCCTCCTCCTCCTCCTCCTCCTCCTCCTCCTCCTCCTCCTCCTCCTCCTCCTCCTCCTCCTCCTCCTCCTCCTCCTCCTCCTCCTCCTCCTCCTCCTCCTCCTCCTCCTCCTCCTCCTCCTCCTCCTCCTCCTCCTCCTCCTCCTCCTCCTCCTCCTCCTCCTCCTCCTCCTCCTCCTCCTCCTCCTCCTCCTCCTCCTCCTCCTCCTCCTCCTCCTCCTCCTCCTCCTCCTCCTCGTCCTCCTCCTCCTCCTCCTCCTCCTCCTCCTCCTCCTCCTCCTCCTCCTCCTCCTCCTCCTCCTCCTCCTCCTCCTCCTCCTCCTCCTCCTCCTCCTCCTCCTCCTCCTCCTCCTCCTCCTCCTCCTCCTCCTCCTCCTCCTCCTCCTCCTCCTCCTCCTCCTCCTCCTCCTCCTCCTCCTCCTCCTCCTCCTCCTCCTCCTCCTCCTCCTCCTCCTCCTCCTCCTCCTCCTCCTCCTCCTCCTCCTCCTCCTCCTCCTCCTCCTCCTCCTCCTCCTCCTCCTCCTCCTCCTCTCCTCCTCCTCCTCCTCCTCCTCCTCCTCCTCCTCCTCCTCCTCCTCCTCCTCCTCCTCCTCCTCCTCCTCCTCCTCCTCCTCCTCCTCCTCCTCCTCCTCCTCCTCCTCCTCCTCCTCCTCCTCCTCCTCCTCCTCCTCCTCCTCCTCCTCCTCCTCCTCCTCCTCCTCCTCCTCCTCCTCCTCCTCCTCCTCCTCCTCCTCCTCCTCCTCCTCCTCCTCCTCCTCCTCCTCCTCCTCCTCCTCCTCCTCCTCCTCCTCCTCCTCCTCCTCCTCCTCCTCCTCCTCCTCCTCCTCCTCCTCCTCCTCCTCCTCCTCCTCCTCCTCCTCCTCCTCCTCCTCCTCCTCCTCCTCCTCCTCCTCCTCCTCCTCCTCCTCCTCCTCCTCCTCCTCCTCCTCCTCCTCCTCCTCCTCCTCCTCCTCCTCCTCCTCCTCCTCCTCCTCCTCCTCCTCCTCCTCCTCCTCCTCCTCCTCCTCCTCCTCCTCCTCCTCCTCCTCCTCCTCCTCCTCCTCCTCCTCCCCCTCCTCCCTAGGAGGAAACAAATCTCCTTCTTAAGCACTTTCCCCTTGACCTGCTCCTTTCTCCACCGAGGAAATTGAGGTCAGGGAGCTGCTGCTGAGCAGGGGCAGTCATCTCAGTGCCTCTGGGTGCAGCAGGGCTAGGGGTGGCCAGCAGCAGCTCTGTGCCTCCCAGCTGGGCTCCTGCCTGCCCCCAGCAGCTGTGCCCAGGCTGGGGAGGGCAGCAGCTGCACTGCCCCCTTGCCCTGACACAGGAGGTGCTAGGAAGAGCCTGGATGAGGCCCTTGGTGCCATGGTTTAGCTGCCCAGATGGTGCTGGGGGAGAGGTTGGACTGGGTGATCTCAAAGGTCTCTTCCAACCTGGTTAATTCCATCCCATCCCATCCCATCCCATTCCATCCCATTCCATCCCATCCCATTCCATTCCATCCCATCCCATTCCATTCCATCCCATCCCATTCCATTCCTTGGGCCTGGCAAGGCAGCTGCTGGGAGATGCCTCTGAGGCTGCTGCCAGGCTGCCACTGTGGCATTCCTGTGCCCACTGCTAGGGCAATTTGTGGCCAGGCTCTGCTCAAGGGGCTGTTGCCTGCTCCAGCAGTCAGCCTCACTGCCTGGAGGAGGCTTGGCCTGGATCAGCTTCAGTTTCCCTTCTGGATTTGCAGTCTGCAAAGCAAACTGGACCTGGTTTGGAGTTGGATTGAGAGCTGCAGGAGAAAATCTTCCCTCAGCTGCCAGGGAGGACTCTCCAAAGCAGTGGCAGCAAAAGGGAAAACAAGAGCAAAACAAAGAACTCAAAGGAGGGAAGAAAGCTGCAAGCCAGGGCCAGCTCTGGGGGCCAGGATGCTGAAGAGCTCAGAATGAGCTCAGCCCAACCCCAGTGGCCTGGGCTGGAGCAGCTCTGCTGTCAGCACAGGCTGAGGGAGCTGGGGCTGTGCAGCCTGCAGAGGAGAAGGCTCCAGGGGCACCTCAGAGCTGCTGCCAGGGCCTGAAGGGATCCCCCAGCCCCAGCCTCTGCTGCTGGGGAGCAGCTCCCCCAGCCTCAGCCTCAGCCTCTGCTGCTGGGGAGCAGCTCCCCCAGCCCCAGCCTCAGCCTCTGCTGCTGGGGAGCAGCTCCCCCAGCCCCAGCCTCAGCCTCTGCTGCTGGGGAGCAGCTCCCCCAGCCCCAGCCTCAGCCTCTGCTGCTGGGGAGCAGCTCCCCCAGCCTCAGCCTCAGCCTCTGCTGCTGGGGAGCAGCTCCCCCAGCCCCAGCCTCAGCCTCTGCTGCTGGGGAGCAGCTCCCCCAGCCCCAGCCCCAGCCTCTGCTGCTGGGGAGCAGCTCCCCCAGCCTCAGCCCCAGCCTCTGCTGCTGGGGAGCAGCTCCCCCAGCCTCAGCCTCTGCTGCTGGGGAGCAGCTCCCCCAGCCTCAGCCTCTGCTGCTGGGGAGCAGCTCCCCCAGCCCCAGCCTCAGCCTCTGCTGCTGGGGAGCAGCTCCCCCAGCCCCAGCCTCAGCCTCAGCTGCTGGGGAGCAGCTCCCCCAGCCTCAGCCTCAGCCTCTGCTGCTGGGGAGCAGCTCCCCCAGCCTCAGCCTCTGCTGCTGGGGAGCAGCTCCTGCCCCCCAGGGCTGAGGGGAGCAGTTGCCATGGATACTGGGAGCCTTTCTTTGGCTGCTGCCAGCTCTGGAGAGGTTTCTGCTCTGAAATGCTTGGACACAGAGCAGGTGGCTCCAAGGCAGGCAGGCAGCAGGCAGTGCAAAGCTGGAGCAGGCTGAGAGCAGAGCTGCTGTGGGGTCAACCATTGGCACCGTGGCAGGGAGCCAGGCCAGGGCTGCCCAGGCCTGCTGCAGGGCCAGGGCAAGGCCTCTGCCTCTGCCTCAGCAGCCAGGGCTTGGGTTGGAAAAACCCTTTCAGGTCCCCAGTGCAGCCTCTCCCCAGCCCTGCCCAGGCTGGGGCTGGCCATGGCCTCAGCACCACAGCTCTGCCTCTCTGATCCCCCTCCAGGGATGGGCACTCAGCCACCCCCTGGGCAGCCTGGGCCAGGCTTGGAGAAGCCTTCCAGGCAAGAAGTTTCTTCTGATGCCCAACCTTAGCCTCCCCCTGGGGCATCCTGAGGCTCCAAGGCTGTGCTGCCATTCAGCCAGGCAGGGAGAGGCTGGGGGGGCACATGGGATGAGCTCCCAGGCTGCTGCCACCCCCAGCCATGCTGGGTGTCCCCAGCTGCCTGCCTGAGCCCTGCCCCAGCTCCTCTGCCTTCCCAGCTCCTCTGCCATGCACACTGCCACTGCAGCCTCCCATGCCAGGGGGCACAGGGGGGCAGGGCTGGGTGAGCTTTTGGGGCCCCTTCCAGCCCCTAACATCCTTGGTTCTGTGCAGGGAGGAGGTCTGGAGGGCAGCTTGGTCTGCAGCCCCTCTGCCAGTGCCCCTCCAGCCCAGGCCTGCCCATTGCTGTGTGCAGCACAGAGCCATGCAGGGCTGCAGAGCCTGGGGGTGCAGAGCCTGGGGGTGCAGAGCCTGGGGGTGCAGCTGCAGGCTGTGGTGTTCCACCCCTGCCCCAGTGGCCAACAGCCTGGGGCAAAGCACAGGCCCAGTCCTCTGGAGCCACTGGTGGAGCTCCCTGGGTGAGGAGCTGGATCCCTGCTGCTTGCTGCTCAGCTCAGCCCAGGGCAGCTGCAGCACAGCAGAGCCACTGGCACAGACCTGTGGCTGTCAGCTCCTCATGACAGCCCTGCTCCACACTCACCTTGCAGCAGGGGAGACAAACAGGAGATGAAAAACCTCCACAGGAGCCCTTCACAATCAAACCTTGCAAGGTGTAAAGCAGAGAGGGACAAGAGAGCAGCCCTGGGACACAGCTGCCACAAGCTGCCCCCAGCCAGCCTGCTGCAGCCCAGGGCAGGGAGCAGCACTTCAGAGGGGCAGCAACAGAGCTCCCCTCAGCCCCTGCTCCCCTCAGCCTGCAGCCCCTGCTCCCCTCAGCCCCTGCTCCCCTCAGCCTGCAGCCCCTGCTCCCCTCAGCCCCTGCTCCCCTGAGCCTGCAGCCCCTGCTCCCCTCAGCCCCTGCTCCCCTGCAGCCCCTGCTCCCCTGAGCCTGCAGTCCCTGCTCCCCTCAGCCCCTGCTCCCCTCAGCCCCTGCTCCCCTCAGCCCCTGCTCCCCTCAGCCTGCAGCCCCTGCTCCCCTCAGCCCCTGCTCCCCTCAGCCCCTGCTCCCCTCAGCCTGCAGCCCCTGCTCCCCTCAGCCCCTGCTCCCCTGCAGCCCCTGCTCCCCTCAGCCTGCAGCCACTGCTCCCCTCAGCCCCTGCTCCCCTCAGCCCCTGCTCCCCTCAGCCTGCAGCCCCTGCTCCCCTCAGCCCCTGCTCCCCTCAGCCCCTGCTCCCCTCAGCCTGCAGCCCCTGCTCCCCTCAGCCCCTGCTCCCCTGAGCCTGCAGCCCCTGCTCCCCTCAGCCCCTGCTCCCCTCAGCCTGCAGCCACTGCTCCCCTCAGCCCCTGCTCCCCTCAGCCCCTGCTCCCCTGAGCCTGCAGCCACAGCTCCCCTCAGCCCCTGCTCCCCTCAGCCTGCAGCCCCTGCTCCCCTCAGCCCCTGCTCCCCTCAGCCTGCAGCCCCTGCTCCCCTCAGCCCCCCTGCTCCCCTCAGCCTGCAGCCCCTGCTCCCCTCAGCCCCTGCTCCCCTCAGCCCCTGCTCCCCTCAGCCTGCAGCCCCTGCTCCCCTCAGCCCCTGCTCCCCTCAGCCCCTGCTCCCCTGAGCCTGCAGCCCCTGCTCCCCTCAGCCCCTGCTCCCCTCAGCCCCTGCTCCCCTCAGCCCCTGCTCCCCTCAGCCTGCAGCCCCTGCTCCTCTCAGCCCCTGCTCCCCTCAGCCCCTGCTCCCCTCAGCCTGCAGCCCCTGCTCCCCTCAGCCCCTGCTCCCCTCAGCCCCTGCTCCCCTCAGCCCCTGCTCCCCTCAGCCCCTGCTCCCCTCAGCCAGGAGCCTCTGCTCCTGGGGACTCTGTCCCCACCTGACCCCCCCAAGGCCTCCTGCCCCAGCCTGGCTCTGTGCTTGGCACTGCCCTGAGCCAGCTGCAGGACCTTGCCCCTGGCCCTGCTGAGCTCCATGGGGTCGGTTTGGGCTCAGCTCTGCAGCCTGCCCAGGGCCCCCTGGCTGGATCCTTCCCCCCAGTGCCAGCAGCACACAGCCTGGGGGCCTCTGCAGGCTTGCTGGGGGAGCCTCAGTGCCCCTTCCCTGCCCTGCCCAGGGTGCTGGAAGGGGTTTCAGAGGCCTGGCCTCACCTCCTGGCCAGGGCAGGAAGCCAGCAGGGGCACAAGCACACAGCCCCTGCTCAGCAGAAGGCTCTCAGCACCCAAAGCAACAAGTGCAGGGAGGGCAGCAGCCAGAGGGTGCTGCTGGGGGGAGCTGCTCAGCAGCCAAGGGCTGGGTAGGAAGCAGATGTTGTGCTCCTTTCCCTCGAGGTGAACATCTGTGCACATCAGCTGGAGCTGCCTTAAGCACCACTTGGCTCTCCTGCAGCTGGAGGGAAGTGCTGTGCCAACCATCCCTGTGTGCCCTGTGCCAGGCTGCAGGCTCCCTGCCAGAGCCCTCTGTGCCCAGCTCCCACCCAGCATCTGCACCAGAGCCTGTCCCAGAGTGCCACACCTGCACCCCAGGGGTGCTGCCAGGGCTGGGGCAGCTCTGCTGGGAGCACAGGCTGGGGGAGCTGGGGCTGTGCAGCCTGCAGGGGAGAAGGCTCCAGGGGGGCCTCAGAGTTTGCTCCCCCAAATTTAGCCTAAATGACCACCAGGTCACTCTGATTCCTCTCAGCCCTTCAGCCCCAGCTCTGGCAGCCTGCAGCCTGCCTGCCACCCTCTGAGCCCCCAGGGGCAGGCACCAGGCTGCAGGGGGGCTCTGGGCACAGGGCTCGGAGCACAGCAGGGCAGGGGCTGGAAGGGACCTCCAGAGAGCATCCAGCCCAAGCCCCTTCCAGGGCAGGGCACCCAGGACACAGCCAGGGGGGGCTGGAAAGGCTCAGCTGAGGGCCCAGAGCTGGACACAAGATTCCAGCTGTGGCCTCAGCAGGGCAAAGCAGAGGGGCAGGAGAACCTCTCTGATCTACTGACCACAGCCCTGCTGATGCCCCCCAGGCTGCCCTTGGCCTTCTGGGCCACCAGGGCACATTGCTGGCTCCTGGCCATGCTGCTGGCCACCAGCACCCCCAGGTTCCTCTCCCCAGAGCTGCTCTCCAGCAGGGCAGTCCCCAACCTCTCCTGCTCCATGAGGTTGCTCTTCCCCAGATGCCAGACCCTGCCCCTGGCCTGCTTGGATTCCATTCCACCTCTCCCACCCTACCCCCAGCCTGCTCAGGTCCCACTGGGTGGCAGCACAGCCTTGAAGGCTCAGGTCACAGCAGGGGAGGTTTGGGTGGGACATGAGAGGCTCAGGAGCATCCCTCTGTCCTCAGTGACCTCCAGTTTCAAACCACTGTCCCTCATCTGTCACCACAGCCCCTTCTGACCCCCCCCAGCTCCTCTGTAGTCTCCTGCAGGGACTGAAAGGCTTGGGGCAGGGGAGACTGAGACTGGAGAGGAGGAAGAACTTCTTGGCAGTGAGGGTGGGGAGAGCCTGGCACAGGCTGCCCAGGGAGGCTGTGGCTGCCTCCTGCCTGGGGGTGCTCAGCCCTGAGCAGCCTGTGCTGGTGGGAGGGGTCCCTGCCCAGGGCAGGGGGCTGGAGCTGGGTGGTCTCTGAGGTCCCTTCCATCCCAAGCCATCCCATGAGCACCTCTGCATTGCACTCAGCCGGTGACACCCAGCAGAACCCTCAGCTCTGTCCCCAGCCCTTCAGCAGCGAGCGCAGCTGTGCCCAGAGGAGGCTGGCACCGAGCAGGATGCCCTGGCCAGGGCCTGCCAGCCCCAGCTGTGCCCCAGCCAGGGCTGCCAGACATTCCCCTGCCTGTTTGCACTTCCCCTCCTGTTTGCTTTCCCTGGCAGCTTGCAGCTCCCCTCCATGTTTGCATAGCTGCAGGCAGAAGCTGGCACCGAGCAGCTGAAGCTTTGGAGCTCCACTGCCAGCCGAGCAGCAACAGATCCAGAGCCTGCTGCAAGCCTCCCAGCTGCCTGCTTCTGCACCAGCAGAGAGGCAGCCACTGAGGAAGCCCCAGGCAGGGCAGGCAAGCAGGGACTTGGGCTCTGCTCTGCACATGTCCTGCCTGGCACTGCCCTGCCTGGCACTGCCCTGCCTGCCCCTGCCCTGCCTGGCACTGTCCCCTGCCCTGCCTGCCCCTGCCCCGCCTGGCACTGCCCTGCCTGCCCCTGCCCCCCTGCCCTGCCTGGCACTGCCCTGCCTGCCCCTGCCCCCCTGCCCTGCCTGGCACTGTCCCCTGCCCTGCCTGCCCCTGCCCCCCTGCCCTGCCTGGCACCGCCCCCCTGCCCTGCCCCCCTGCCCTGCCTGGCACTGCCCTGCCTGCCCCTGCCCCCCTGCCCTGCCTGGCACCACCCCCCTGCCCTGCCTGGCACTGCCCTGCCTGCCCCTGCCCCCCTGCCCTGCCTGCCCCCGCCCCCCTGCCCTGCCTGGCACTGCCCCCCTGCCCTGCCTGGCACTGCCCTGCCTGCCCCTGCCCCCCTGCCCTGCCTGGCACTGTCCCCTGCCCTGCCTGCCCCTGCCCCCCTGCCCTGCCTGGCACCGCCCCCCTGCCCTGCCCCCCTGCCCTGCCTGGCACTGCCCTGCCTGCCCCTGCCCCCCTGCCCTGCCTGGCACCACCCCCCCTGCCCTGCCTGGCACTGCCCTGCCTGCCCCGGCCCCCCTGCCCTGCCTGCCCCCGCCCCCCTGCCCTGCCTGGCACTGCCCCCCTGCCCTGCCTGGCACTGCCCTGCCTGCCCCTGCCCCCCTGCCCTGCCTGGCACTGCCCTGCCTGCCCCTGCCCTGCCTGGCACTGCCCCCTGCCCTGCCTGGCACTGCCCTGCCTGCCCCTGCCCCCCTGCCCTGCCTGCCCCTGCCCCCCTGCCCTGCCTGGCACTGGCCCCTGCCCTGCCTGGCACTGGCCCCGTGACCTGCCTGGCACTGGCCCCGTGACCTGCCTGGCACTGGCCCCGTGCCCTGCCTGGCACTGCCCTGCCTGCCCCTGCCCCCCTGCCCTGCCTGCCCCTGCCCCCCTGCCCTGCCTGGCACTGGCCCCTGCCCTGCCTGGCACTGGCCCCGTGCCCTGCCTGGCACTGGCCCCGTGCCCTGCCTGGCACTGCCCTGCCTGCCCCTGCCCCCCTGCCCTGCCTGGCACTGGCCCCCTCCCCTGCCTGCCCCTGCCCCCCTGCCCTGCCTGCCCCTCCCCTGCCTGCCCCTGCCCCCCTGCCCTGCCTGGCACTGCCCTGCCTGGCACTGCCCCCCTGCCCTGCCTGGCACTGCCCTGCCTGGCACTGCCCTGCCTGGCACTGCCCTGCCTGCCCCTGCCCCCCTGCCCTGCCTGCCCACAACATTTAGTTCCTGACTCATTGGTGCCCTCTTGCTGCTGCCCTGCAATGCTCCCAGCTGCTCTGGCTGCCTGCAGGGCTGGGAGCTCCTTAACCCCCGGTGGCTTTTCCCACCTCCTCTCCTGCGGGCACCACCTGGGGAGGCTGAGCTCCCTTCAGGCCCAGCCCTGGGTCAGGCTGCCTGCCCTGGCAGCTCAGGGGTGATGCTCACTGCAGCTGCTGCTTTCATCACTTTGGTTTCCTTCTCTGCCTCAGAGCAGCCCCAAGATTGGCTCTGTCCTTGCCCAGCCCCTTCCTGTGCTCCCTTCCAGCAGAAAGCAGATTCCTCCCCCCCTGCCCCTTGGCTTGCCCTGCACTCCTTGCCCACCAGGCCCAGCTTTGCTCTTCCCCCACTGCCATCCCCACTCATGCCCCAGGCAAGGATTCCTCTCCCCTGCTGCTCCTCTCAGCCAGGTTGGGCCAGGGGGTGATGCCCACCCAGGGACACAGACATCCATCACCTCCTGCCCCCTGAACCCAAGGGCCCTGCCTCTTGACCACCTTCTTCCTCAGGGCTTTGGGTCTCAGTCACAGCAAACAGGTGCCCAGGAAGCCAGCAGCAGCCTGGCAGTGCTGTGGGCAGCAGCAGCAGGGCAGGGATTGTGCCCTGGGCTCGGCACTGGGGAGGCCACAGCTTGAGCCCTGGGGTCAGTTTGGGACCCTCACTCCGAGGACACTGAGGAGCTGGAGCAGCTCCAGGGAGTGCTGCTGGCTGCAGGGGGTTGGACAAGATGAGCTTTGAGGGTCCCTCCCAACCCAGTGCAGTCAGTGACTTTGGGGGGGTCCCTCTCAGAGCTCACCTGAGCCCCATGGGAAGGGCATGCCCTGCCCAAAAGGACCCAGTACCACTGGGACCCCGAGGGAGGACTCCCTCAGTGCCAACCAACTGCTCCCTCAGTGCCAACCACCTCCTGCTTGCTCTCAGGGTGCCTGCTGGCCCTGTTCCCACTGCTCACTCTGCTCCCTGGCCATGCCTTGGCTGGCCCTAAGCCCCAGCAGCTTCCCACAGGGGCTGGGGGGTGTCCTTTGCCCAGCAGGCAGGGGGATTTGTCCTGCCCCAGCCTCTTCCATGCTGCCTGGCCACCTGAGCAGCAGATCCCCACTCCCAGCAGCTGCTCTCCCCCAGACTGACAGAAGGCTCAGAGGCAAACACTGAGAAATGCTGGGGGGAAACAAAGCTGCTGGGAACGTGGAAGAGACAAAGGCAAAGCAGTGCCTGGGCTGCCAGGGGAGCTGGGATGAAGCCTGCTCTGCATGGCAGGCACCAGCCCAGGGCAGGGAGGAAGGGGAGAGGAAGCTGTGTGGGCAGAGCCAGCACTCTGGAGGGAGAGGCAGAGGTCAGGGGAGCAGGAGGCAAAGCCAGAGGCTCATTAGCTCTGCTGCTCATGGAACCATTGCCTGCTCTCACCTTCAGTGCTGGCTGCTGAAACAGCAAAGCTGAGCTCCAAGTGCCACAGACACCTTTCTGGTGCCCTCCACAGAGCAGCACCTCTTCAGCAAGCAGCCAGGCAAGCCAGCAGCAGCCTCCTGAGGAGCTGTGGCAGCCCCCGAGGTGAGAGCAATGCTTAGGGGCTGAGCCCAACCCCACTGACCCCACAGCCTCCACCTGCAGCCTCCAGCCAGCACCCCTCATGGTGCAGCTGAGCTGGCAGCAGAACAAGGCTCTGTGCCCCCCAGCTGTGGGGCAGCCTCAGAAGCTCAGCAAGGCCCAGGGCAGGCTCCTGTGGCTAAGCTTCAGCGTGGTACCCTAGAGACAAAAGTGAGCTTGCTGCCCAGGGAGCTGCTGGGCTCAGCAGCCCTGGAGGTGTGCAAGAAGGGTCTGGATGGGGCCCTTGGTGCCATGGTCTGGTGCCATGGTCAGGGCTGGGTGATCAGTGGGACCTGATGATCCTGGAGGTCTCTTCTGGCTGGTTCTGTGATCTGTGTCCTGCACCTGGGCAGGGCAGCCCCAAGCTTAAAGCCCAAGTGTGGGGCAGGCCAGGCTCTGGCACCTGGGAGTCCCTGCTGGCAGCAGCAGGACTCATCTGTGCCCCCTGCAGAGGGCAGAGCAAGGCATGCAGAGGCTGCCAGCCCAGCACCCAGCGAGAGCAGCACCTCCTGCACTGCCCCAGGGCAGGGTCCCAGAGCCCCAGAGGAGGGATGAGGAGAGGGAATGGAGCAACACCAGCTCTGCACCAGCAGGGCAGAGACTGACCAGCTGCTGACAAGCTGCCTGGGGTCAGCCTTCTCCTGGGCCTTCTCCTGCCCCAGTGCCCATCCTTGGCACCACAGAGCAAGAGGAGCCCAGCACCTGGCACTGGCCCCGGCAGGACCCTTCACACACAGGGGAACAAATCATGGAATGGGTTGGGCTGGAAGGGACCTCAAAGTTCATCCAGCCCCAGCCCCCTGCCCTGGGCAGGGACCCCTCCCACCAGCACAGGCTGCTCAGGGCCTCATCCAGCCTGGCCCTGAGCACCTCCAGGCAGGAGGCAGCCACAGCCTCCTTGGGTAGCCTGTGCCAGGCTCTCACCACCCTCCTGGGGAGCAACTTCTTCCTCACAGCCAATCTCAATCTCCCCACTTCTAGCTCTGCTCCATCCCCCCCAGTCCTATCCCTCCCTGACACCCTCAGAAGTCCCTCCCCAGCTTTCCTGCAGCCCCCTGCAGACCCTGGAAGCTCCAACAAGGCAGCACCTCCAGCCACTGCTGCCCCAGCAGCCTCCCCCGCACCACCACACTCCTGACCCTGCTCACAGCTGAACCAGGGACGAGCTCAGCATCCTGCCACTGCCCTCAGCAGAGAACAAACCAGCCCAGGAGGTGCTGCCAGGCAGGCATCCTGCCCCAGGAGGTCACCAACCCAATCTGCCCCAGCCAGGGGACAAGGCCAGCAGGCAGACCAGGCTGGATCCTTCCCTTCCCTGCAACTGATCTGTGCCCTGTGGGGGCCGAGAAGAAGAGAGCAGAGGGAAAACCACTCTGGCTCGAGGGCAGGAGATGGAAAAAGCCTCTTTGGAAGGCTCCTGAGCTGCTCCAAAGCGAAGTTAAACAAAGCTCTGAAATGAAAAGGCAGCTCCAGGGCACGGGGGGGGGCTGGGGAGGCCTCAGCAGAAAGAGCTCAGCGCTGCCCTCCCCAGGGGGCTCTGCTCTGAGGCGATCGGGCAGAGCGCTCCAGAGCAGCGAACCCGCAACGATGAGAGCCAAACACAGCGCAGCGGCTGCAGGGGCAGCCCCCCCGCGCTGCACTGCCAGGACACCAGCAGCACTGCAGCCCCCCCCCAGCCCTGCACTGCCAGGACACCAGCGGCACTGCAGCCCCCCCGCGCTGCACTGCCAGGACACCAGCGGCACTGCAGCCCCCCCGCGCTGCACTGCCAGGACACCAGCGGCACTGCAGCCCCCCCAGCCCTGCACTGCCAGGACACCAGCGGCACTGCAGCCCCCCCCCAGCCCTGCACTGCCAGGACACCAGCGGCACTGCAGCCCCCCCCCCAGCCCTGCACTGCCAGGACACCAGCGGCACTGCAGCCCCCCCCCCCAGCCCTGCACTGCCAGGACACCAGCGGCACTGCAGCCCCCCCCGCGCTGCACTGCCAGGACACCAGCGGCACTGCAGCCACCCCGTGCTGCACTGCCAGGACACCAGCGGCACTGCAGCCCCCCCCAGCCCTGCACTGCCAGGACACCAGCGGCACTGCAGCTCCCCCCCAGCCCTGCACTGCCAGGACACCAGCGGCACTGCAGCCCCCCCCCCAGCCCTGCACTGCCAGGACACCAGCGGCACTGCAGCCCCCCCCGCGCTGCACTGCCAGGACACCAGCGGCACTGCAGCCCCCCCCAGCCCTGCACTGCCAGGACACCAGCGGCACTGCAGCCCCCCCCAGCCCTGCACTGCCAGGACACCAGCGGCACTGCAGCCCCCCCCCCAGCCCTGCACTGCCAGGACACCAGCGGCACTGCAGCCCCCCCCCCAGCTCTGCACTGCCAGGACACCAGCGGCACTGCAGCCCCCCCGTGCTGCACTGCCAGGACACCAGCGGCACTGCAGCCCCCCCCCAGCCCTGCACTGCCAGGACACCAGCGGCACTGCAGCCCCCCAGCCCTGCACTGCCAGGACACCAGCGGCACTGCAGCCCCCCAGCCCTGCACTGCCAGGACACCAGCAGCACTGCAGCCCCCCCGTGCTGCACTGCCAGGACACCAGCGGCACTGCAGCCCCCCCCGCGCTGCACTGCCAGGACACCAGCAGCACTGCAGCCCCCCAGCCCTGCACTGCCAGGACACCAGCGGCACTGCAGCCCCCCCCAGCCCTGCACTGCCAGGACACCAGCGGCACTGCAGCCCCCCCCAGCCCTGCACTGCCACGACACCAGCGGCACTGCAGCCCCCCAGCCCTGCACTGCCACGACACCAGCGGCACTGCAGCCCCCCAGCCCTGCACTGCCAGGACACCAGCGGCACTGCAGCCCCCCCCCCGTGCTGCACTGCCAGGACACCAGCGGCACTGCAGCCCCCCCCAGCCCTGCACTGCCAGGACACCAGCGGCACTGCAGCCCCCCCGTGCTGCACTGCCAGGACACCAGCGGCACTGCAGCCCCCCCGCGCTGCACTGCCAGGACACCAGCAGCACTGCAGCCCCCCAGCCCTGCACTGCCAGGACACCAGCGGCACTGCAGCCCCCCCCAGCCCTGCACTGCCAGGACACCAGCGGCACTGCAGCCCCCCCCCGCCCTGCACTGCCACGACACCCGCGGCACTGCAGCCCCCCAGCCCTGCACTGCCAGGACACCAGCGGCACTGCAGCCCCCCCGCCCTGCACTGCCAGGACACCAGCGGCACTGCAGCCCCCCAGCCCTGCACTGCCAGGACACCAGCGGCACTGCAGCCCCCCCCCGTGCTGCACTGCCAGGACACCAGCGGCACTGCAGCCCCCCCCAGCCCTGCACTGCCAGGACACCAGCGGCACTGCAGCCCCCCCGTGCTGCACTGCCAGGACACCAGCGGCACTGCAGCCCCCCCCCCCGCCCTGCACTGCCAGGACACCAGCGGCACTGCAGCCCCCCCGTGCTGCACTGCCAGGACACCAGCGGCACTGCAGCCCCCCCCCAGCCCTGCACTGCCAGGACACCAGCGGCACTGCAGCCCCCCCGTGCTGCACTGCCAGGACACCAGCGGCACTGCAGCCCCCCCCCCAGCCCTGCACTGCCAGGACACCAGCGGCACTGCAGCCCCCCCCAGCCCTGCACTGCCAGGACACCAGCGGCACTGCAGCCCCCCCCCAGCCCAGCACTGCCAGGACACCAGCGGCACTGCAGCCCCCCCCAGCCCTGCACTGCCAGGACACCAGCGGCACTGCAGCCCCCCCCCAGCCCAGCACTGCCAGGACACCAGCGGCACTGCAGCCCCCCCGCCCTGCACTGCCAGGACACCAGCGGCACTGCAGCCCCCCCCAGCCCTGCACTGCCAGGACACCAGCGGCACTGCAGCCCCCCCGCGCTGCACTGCCAGGACACCAGCGGCACTGCAGCCCCCCCCCCAGCCCTGCACTGCCAGGACACCAGCGGCACTGCAGCCCCCCCAGCCCTGCACTGCCAGGACACCAGCAGCACTGCAGCTCCCCCCAGCCCTGCACTGCCAGGACACCAGCAGCACTGCAGCCCCCCCCAGCCCTGCACTGCCAGGACACCAGCGGCACTGCAGCCCCCCCCCAGCCCTGCACTGCCAGGACACCAGCGGTACTGCAGCTCCCCCCCAGCCCTGCACTGCCAGGACACCAGCAGCACTGCAGCCCCCCCCAGCCCTGCACTGCCAGGACACCAGCGGTACTGCAGCCCCCCCCCAGCCCTGCACTGCCAGGACACCAGCGGCACTGCAGCCCCCCCCCAGCCCTGCACTGCCAGGACACCAGCGGCACTGCAGCCCCCCCGCGCTGCACTGCCACGACACCAGCGGCACTGCAGCCCCCCCGCGCTGCACTGCCAGGACACCAGCGGCACTGCAGCCCCCCCCCCAGCCCTGCACTGCCAGGACACCAGCGGCACTGCAGCCCCCCCGCGCTGCACTGCCACGACACCAGCGGCACTGCAGCCCCCCCGCGCTGCACTGCCAGGACACCAGCGGCACTGCAGCCCCCCCGCGCTGCACTGCCAGGACACCAGCGGCACTGCAGCCCCCCCGCGCTGCACTGCCACGACACCAGCGGCACTGCAGCCCCCCCCCAGCCCTGCACTGCCAGGACACCAGCAGCACTGGAGCCCCCCCCAGCCCTGCACTGCCAGGACACCAGCGGCACTGCAGCCCCCCCCCCAGCCCTGCACTGCCAGGACACCAGCGGCACTGCAGCCCCCCAGCCCTGCACTGCCAGGACACCAGCGGCACTGCAGCCCCCCCCCAGCCCTGCACTGCCAGGACACCAGCGGCACTGCAGCCCCCCCCAGCCCTGCACTGCCAGGACACCAGCGGCACTGCAGCCCCCCCCCCAGCCCAGCACTGCCAGGACACCAGCGGCACTGCAGCCCCCCCCAGCCCTGCACTGCCAGGACACCAGCGGCACTGCAGCCCCCCCCAGCCCTGCACTGCCAGGACACCAGCGGCACTGCAGCCCCCCCCCGCCCTGCACTGCCAGGACACCAGCGGCACTGCAGCCCCCCCGCGCTGCACTGCCAGGACACCAGCGGCACTGCAGCCCCCCCCCAGCCCTGCACTGCCAGGACACCAGCGGCACTGCAGCCCCCCCCAGCCCTGCACTGCCAGGACACCAGCGGCACTGCAGCCCCCCCGCGCTGCACTGCCAGGACACCAGCGGCACTGCAGCCCCCCCCAGCCCTGCACTGCCAGGACACCAGCAGCACTGCAACCCCCCCCAGCCCTGCACTGCCACGACACCAGCGGCACTGCAGCTCCCCCCCGCCCTGCACTGCCAGGACACCAGCAGCACTGGAGCCCCCCAGCCCTGCACTGCCAGGACACCAGCAGCACTGCAGCCCCCCCCCCCAGCCCTGCACTGCCAGGACACCAGCGGCACTGCAGCCCCCCCCCCAGCCCTGCACTGCCAGGACACCAGCGGCACTGCAGCCCCCCCCCAGCCCTGCACTGCCACGACACCAGCGGCACTGGAGCCCCCCGCCCTGCACTGCCAGGACACCAGCAGCACTGCAGCCCCCCCGCGCTGCACTGCCAGGACACCAGCGGCACTGCAGCCCCCCCGCGCTGCACTGCCAGGACACCAGCGGCACTGCAGCCCCCCCGCGCTGCACTGCCAGGACACCAGCGGCACTGCAGCCCCCCCCCCCAGCCCTGCACTGCCAGGACACCAGCGGCACTGCAGCCCCCCCCCAGCCCTGCACTGCCAGGACACCAGCAGCACTGCAGCCCCCCCCCAGCCCTGCACTGCCAGGACACCAGCGGCACTGCAGCCCCCCAGCCCTGCACTGCCAGGACACCAGCAGCACTGGAGCCCCCCGCGCCGAGGGCTGCAGCTTGGCCACCCCGAGCCAACAGGGCACAGATCCAAGCCCCCTGCCCTGCCCAGAGCTGCTGGCTGAGATGCTCAGCAGGCAAGCAGTGCCTGGGGGTCTTCCCCTGGGGGAACAGCAGGGCTGGAGCTGTCTCTCTCCCTCTTTTCTTCCCATAGGACATGCTGCAGGGCTGCCCCCCGCCGTGGGGCACAGCAGCAGGCGCAGGGCAGCACTGCCCTGCAGAGCCTCCCAGAGAAGGGTTTGGCTTGGCAAAGACTTTATGAGAGAGCCCAAGCAGTCCCCAGCTCTGCTGAGGCTGGGGCCCTCCCCAGCACCTCTGCACAACTCCTCCAGGGATGGAGACTCCACCACCTCCCTGGGCAGCCTGGGCCAGGCTTGGAGAAGCCTGACAGAGAAGCAGTGTCCAAGCTAACCCTCCCCTGGGGCAGCCTGAGGCCAGTTCCTCTCCTCCTATCCCCTGAGACTGGGGAGCAGAGCCCAGCCCCCCCCTGGCTGCAGCCTCCTCTCAGGAGCTGCAGAGAGCAAGGAGGTCTCCCTCAGCCTCCTCCTCTCCAGGCTGAACACCCCCAGCCCCCTCAGCTGCTCCTCCCCAGCCCTGTTCCCCAGCCCCTTCCCCACCTTTCCTGCCCTTCTCTGGCCCTGCTCCAGCTCCTCAGTGTCCTTCTGGGAGTGAGGGACCCACACCTGAACCCAGGGCTCCAGCTGTGTCCTCCCCAGTGCCCAGCACAGAGCAC
This sequence comes from Dryobates pubescens, assembly GCF_014839835.1. NCBI lineage: Eukaryota > Metazoa > Chordata > Aves > Piciformes > Picidae > Dryobates > Dryobates pubescens. Next base: position 927,370 of record NC_071624.1, on the reverse strand, counting down.
AACCCCCAGCAGCTTTGTTGGCCTTCTGTGGGCTGCTCCAGGCCCTTCTGGATGCTGCTGGACACAGGGACCAGAGAGGGTCCCCACAGCTGGAGTGCAGCTCCCCCAGGCCCTGGGGAGGTGGTTCCCAGAGGGGCAGCACTGACCAAGGAGAGCTGCAGCAGGGAGCACCCAAGGAGTGCTCAGGAGTGATCCAGGGGGCAGTGGCAGGGGAAGCCCTGGGGTCACAGCACACAGTGTGGCCAGGTTCAGGAGGCAGCCCCCGGAGCTGTGGGCAGCAACCCCTCCCTCAGCCACGAAGTTCCTGGAGCCAGCACTCAGCTCCCCAGAGCTGCAAGCTCTGCTCCTCTGCCTGGAATAACAATGCCCTGGAACGACTCTGCTGCCTCTGCTTGCTGCTGCCACAGAGCCACAGCAACACTCAGCTTGGAAGAGACCCTCGGGATCAGCAAGTCCAACCCAGAGCCCTGCTCTGCAAGGCTCAGCCTAAACCACAGCCCCAAGCACCACAGCCAACCCCCCTGCAAACACAGCCAGCCCTGGGGACTCCACCACCCCCCTGGGCAGCACATTCCAAGCCCTGACCACTCTGCAGGGGGAAAAAGGTTTCCTGATGTGCAGTCTGAGCCTCCCCAGGGGCAGCCTGAGGCCATCCCCTCTTGTTCTGTCACTACTGACCTGTGAGCAGAGCCCAGCAGCAGCCTCTCCACAGCCTCCTTGCAGGGAGCTGGAGGCAGCCAGGAGGTCTCCCTCAGCCTCCTCTCTTTCACACTAACCATCCCCAGCTCCTTCAGCCTCTCTCCAGCAGATTCCTTCTCCAGGCCCTTCCCAGCTTCCTTGCCCTGCTCTGCCCTGGCTCCAGCCCCTCCACAGCTCTCTTGGGCAGAGCTGCCCAAGCCTGGGCACAACCCTCCAGCCCCTCTACAACGTCCTTTCAGGTAGCTTCTGAGAGCAAGAGCAGCTCCCTGCCAGCACAGAAGGAGCAGGAGGAGGGGGGAAACACCACCACAACCAACAGAAAGCCCAAACCACACCTCGGAGCACAAAGAACCGGAGGCTGCTCCGCAGAGGGCTGAGCCAGACCCCGAGCAAGGGCACCGGCACTGCTTGCCCACGGCCAGCACCGCGCAAGGCAGGAAGCCCCGGGCGGGGGCTTGTCCTTCCCCCACCCACCCCAGTGCTCCTCCAGCAGATGAAAGGGGAAGGGCAGAGCAGGGAGAGAGTCCCCACAGCTCGGCCGGCAGCCGGCAGCGCTCCGCTCGCAGCTTCCCCTCGGCGGTGTGCGCAGCGATCAATGCAGGCTGCCGCAGCGCCCCGAACCGAAGCTTGCTGCTGCCACCTGCAGTCCCTCCTCCGAGACCGCCGGGCGCCGGCTGGCACCGCCGGGCACCGCCGGGCACCTGGGGCAAGCGGCGGGCGCGCCCCGGGCTAAGGAGGCGGCAGCTCTGCAGGAGCTTGCCAAGGGCTGCAGGCAGCCAGCACCCTGCTGCCCCCGTGCCAGCTGCCAGCAGGAGGCTAGAGCCTGGGAAAGGCTTTGCCATGGCCCCGGAGCTGGCAGATCCCAGCAGGCTGACTCAAACAGCTAACAAAGCACAGCAGGGGCTGGGCTGGAAGGGACCTCCAGAGCTCCCCCAGCCCAGCCCCTGCCCCCAGCAGGGACATCCTGCACTGCAGCAGGCTGCCCAGAGCCCTGTGCAGCCTCACCTTGAGCAGCTCCAGGGCTGGGGCCTCACCTGGCACCTCCCTGGGCAGCCTGCTGCAGGGTTCCAGCAGCCTCCTGGGGCAGAGCTTGTTCCTCACATCCAATCTCAATCTGCTCTGCTCTCATCTCAAACCACTGCCCCTGGTCCTGTCCCTGCAGCCCTTTGGGAGCAGTCCCTCTGCAGCCTGCTTGGAGCCCTTCAGGTCCTGGAAGCTGCTCTGAGGTCTCCCTGGAGCCTTCTCCAGGCTGCACAGCCCCAGCTCCCTCAGCCTGTCCTTGTAGCAGAGGTTCTGCAGCCTCTGCTCATCCTCATGGCCTCCTCTGGAGCCTCTCCAGCAGCTCCAGGTCCTTCCTGTGCTGAGGGCTCCCCAGCTGGCCCCAGCCCTGCAGGTGAGGTCTCCCCAGGGCAGAGCAGGGGGGCAGGATCCCTCTCTCCAGCTCTGGCCGTGGTGCTTTGGATGCAGCCCAGGCTGCCCTTGGCCTTCTGGGCTGTAAGGACAGCAGAGATCACATCTGGAAGGGATATTGGCTTCTGATATCACCCAAATGAAACCAATCCACCCCCAAGCCTGAGCACACAGAGCCAGCAGATGCAAGAGCCTGTGCAAGGGCATTCTCCCCCAGGAGGGACCAGCAGGATAGCCCTGGGATAGGATCTAGGTTTGTGCAAAGTGGGTGACTGAATGAGATGTGCCATTAATGCTGCAGCACAGACTGGATCCATGGCAGCCTCCCAAAGCCCAGCACCCACTGCCCCTGAACAGAGCTGCAGCCCACAGCACTCCAGGAGCTCACACCCCGAGAGGGCTCCACACCAGCAGAGGGAAAGCAGCTCCTTCCCCTGCCAAGCCCTGCCTGAGCCCTGCCTGAGCCCTGGCAAGCAGCAGTGGCCTCCAGCAGGAAGCTGAACCCAGAGCAAGAGCTCAGCCTTCAAAACAAAATAGTAACAGCAAGCAAAAGCACCAAGTCCAAAGCCCTGCAAGCAGGAGGCTGAGAACAGACCTGCTGGAGAGCAGCACAGAGGACAGGGACCTGGTGGCCAGCAGCGTGGCCAGGAGCCAGCAATGTGCCCTGGTGGCCAAGAAGGCCAAGGGCATCTTGGGGGGGATCAGCAGGGCTGTGGTCAGTAGGTCAGAGAGGTTCTCCTGCCCCTCTGCTCTGCCCTGCTGAGGCCACAGCTGGAATCTTGTGTCCAGCTCTGGGCCACTCAGCTCAAGAGGGACCTCAGGGAACTGCCTGAGAGAGTCCATCCCAGGGGCACAGAGCTGCTGCAGGCAGTGGAACATCTCCTGGGAGGCCAGGCTGAGGCAGCTGGGGCTTGGAGCTGGGAGCAGAGCAGCCTGAGGGCTGCCCTCATGGCTGGGGATAAAGATGTGCAGGGCTGGAGCCAGGCTCTGCTCAGGGATGTGCAAGGACAGCACCAGGGGCACTGGGGGCAAGCTGGAGCAGAGGAGGTGCCAGGGGAACAGGAGGGAAACCTTTGTCCCTGTGAGGGTGGCAGAGCCTGGAGCAGGCTCCAGAGAGGTTGTGGAGTCTGCTCTGGAGCCTTTCCAACCCCCCCTGGATGTGTTCTGGGTGCCCTGCCCTGGGTGCCCTGCTCTGGCAGGGGGGTTGGGCTGGATGACCTCTGGGGGGTCCCTTCCAGCCCAAAACTTTCAGTGAGTCTGTGAGAGGAGGGCTCCAGTGTCCCAGGACTCGAGGCTGCAGCAAAGGTTATTTGCTAATGAACAAGGCCAGCAGGAGCTTCAAACCTCTGAACAACTCCCCCTGGGCTCCCAGGGCAAATCAATCTCCTCCTGCAAAGGGAAGGAAGCTGCTGCCAAAGGAGCACTTCAAAAGCATTTACCAGGCAGGAAACCTCCAGGAGAGTTAAGCAGAGGGGGCAGAACCCCTGGCTGTACACACAACCTGACAGCAGCTCTCCAGTGCTGGGGTCCTGCTCCAGCAGGGCTGTGGTGAGCAGCTCTGTGATCCCCCTGCCTGCACTGCTCGAGTTTGCTCTCTCACCTCACTTGTGGCTATTTCCCCCCACCCCCAAGTTAAATTATAGCTGGAAAGTCCAACCCTGTGCTGGGCTGCAGCCAGAGCAGGGAGAGAGCAGCACAGGGAGGGGATTCTGCCCCTCTGCTCTGCCCCCACCTGCAGCACTGCCTCCAGCTCTGGGGCCCCCAGCACAGGAAGGACCTGGAGCTGCTGGAGAGGCTCCAGAGGAGGCCATGAGGATGAGCAGAGGCTGCAGAACCTCCCCTGTGGGGCCAGGCTGGGAGAGCCGGGGCTGTGCAGCCCGGAGAGGAGAAGGCTCCAGGAAACCACAACCAGCCCCAGGCAGCCCCCTGCGCACTCCACACGTGGCCAGAACAAGCACCGGAGGCGGCCGCAGGGACCCCCGGCCGCAGGGACCCCCGGCCCAGGTCTCACATCGGAACCCCTCCCCCCCCAGCACCCTACCTGAGCGCCGGCAGCAGCCCAGGGACCTGCTCCGCTCGGCGGCACAGCCCCAGGTGGCTCCCGAGCCTGGCCCCACCGCGGCCAGCACCCTGCGCTGCCTCCTGCCCCTGCGCCCCCCGCCCGCCCCCCCCTGCTCCGCTCCTGCCCCGCTCCTGCCCTGTGCCGCACGACCCCCGCCCGCCCCTGCTCCGCCCCTGCCCTGCCCCGCCCGACCCCCGCCCGCCGCTGCCTGCCCCTTCCTGCCCCGCCCGACCCCCGCCCGCCTCTGCCTGCCCCTTCCTGCCCCTGCGCCCCCCGCCCGCCCCTGCTCCGCTCCTGCCCTGTGCCGCACGACCCCCGCCCGCCTCTGCTCCGCTCCTGCCCTGCCCCGCCCGACCCCCGCCCGCCTCTGCCTGACCCTGCCCCGCACGACCCCCGCCCGCCTCTGCCTGCCCCTTCCTGCCCCGCCCGACCCCCGCCCGCCTCTGCCTGCCCCTTCCTGCCCCGCACGACCCCCGCCCGCCTCTGCCTGACCCTTCCTGCCCCGCACGACCCCCGCCCGCCTCTGCCTGACCCTTCCTGCCCCGCACGACCCCCGCCCGCCCCTCTGCTCCGCTCCTGCACTCACCACGGCCAAGTGTGCAAGGCCAGGCTGGACGGGGCCCGCAGCAGCTGAGTCGAGAGCTGTGCCTGCCCCCGGCAGGAGGTTGGAGCAGAGCAGCTCCGAGGTCCCTTCCGGCCTAAGCCGCTCGGTGATCAGCACCGAACCGGCTGCAGCTGTTCCTCCTCCCGGGCAGCAGCAGGGAGCCTGTGCCAGCCCTCCCCGACCTGCCCTCCCCGACCTGCCCTTCCCGACCTGCCCTCCCCGACCTGCCCTCCCCGACCTGCCCTCCCAGCCACCTTTCCCTTCTTTGCAGGACAGCTCCCGGTGTCTGCAGCCTGGGAGAACAGAGCAAGAGCCCAGGGTGGGCAACGACTGAGTTTTGCCATCCAGCCTTGGGTCTTCTGGTGCCAAATGCCAGCCCCGGTGCCAAATGCCAGCCCCAGTACCAAATGCAAACCCCGGTACCAAATGCCAGCCCCGGTGCCAAATGCCAGCCCCAGTACCAAATGCCAGCCCCGGTACCAAATGCCAGCCCCGGTGCCAAATGCCAGCCCCAGTACCAAATGCCAGCCCCGGTGCCAAATGCAAACCCCGGTACCAAATGCCAGCCCCGGTGCCAAATGCAAACCTCGGTGCCAAATGCCAGCCCCGGTGCCAAATGCCAGCCCCAGTACCAAATGCCAGCCCCGGTGCCAAATGCCAGCCCCAGTACCAAATGCCAGCCCCGGTGCCAAATGCAAACCCCGGTACCAAATGCCAGCCCCGGTGCCAAATGCAAACCTCGGTGCCAAATGCCAGCCCCGGTGCCAAATGCAAACCCCGGTGCCAAATGCCAGCCCCGGTGCCAAATGCCAGCCCCAGTACCAAATGCCAGCCCCGGTACCAAATGCCAGGCCCGGTGCCAAATGCCAGCCCCGGTACCAAATGCCAGCCCCGGTGCCAAATGCAAACCCCGGTGCCAAATGCCAGCCCCGGTACCAAATGCCAGCCCCGGTGCCAAATGCAAACCCCGGTGCCAAATGCCAGCCCCAGTACCAAATGCAAACCCCAGTACCAAATGCAAACCCCGGTGCCAAATGCCAGTCCCAGTACCAAATGCCAGCCCCAGTACCAAATGCCAGCCCCGGTACCAAATGCAAACCCCAGTACCAAATGCAAACCCCGGTGCCAAATGCCAGCCCTGGTGCCAAATGCCAGCCCCGGTACCAAATGCCAGCCCTGGTGCCAAATGCCAGCCCCAGTACCAAATGCCAGCCCCGGTACCAAATGCCAGCCCCGGTACCAAATGCAAACCCCGGTGCCAAATGCCAGCCCCGGTGCCAAGTGCCAGCCCCGGTGCCAAGTGGCAGCCCTGGTGCCATGTGGCAGCCCCGGTACCAAATGCCAGCCCCGGTGCCAAATGCCAGCCCCGGTGCCAAATGCAAACCCCGGTGCCAAATGCCAGCCCCGGTGCCAAATGCAAACCCCGGTGCCAAATGCAAACCCCGGTGCCAAATGCCAGCCCCGGTGCCAAATGCCAGCCCCAGTACCAAATGCCAGCCCCGGTGCCAAATGCAACCCCTGGTGCCAAATGCAAACCCCAGTACCAAATGCCAGCCCCGGTACCAAATGCCAGCCCCGGTACCAAATGCAAACCCCAGTGCCAAATGCCAGCCCCAGTACCAAATGCCAGCCCCGGTGCCAAATGCCAGCCCCAGTACCAAATGCCAGCCCCGGTACCAAATGCCAGCCCCGGTGCCAAATGGCAGCCCCGGTACCAAGTGCCAGCCCCAGTACCTAATGCCAGCCCCGGTACCAAATGCCAGCCCCGGTGCCAAATGCAAACCCCGGTGCCAAATGCCAGCCCCAGTACCAAATGCCAGCCCCGGTGCCAAATGCCAGCCCCAGTACCAAATGCTAGTCCCGGTGCCAAATGCCAGCCCCAGTACCAAATGCCAGCCCCGGTGCCAAATGCCAGCCCCGGTACCAAGTGCCAGCCCCAGTACCAAATGCCAGCCCCGGTGCCAAATGCCAGCCCCGGTGCCAAATGCCAGCCCCAGTACCTAATGCCAGCCCCGGTGCCAAATGCAAACCCCGGTACCAAATGCCAGCCCAGGTGCCAAATGCCAGCCCCGGTGCCAAATGCCAGCCCCGGTGCCAAATGCCAGCCCCAGTACCAAATGCCAGCCCCGGTACCAAATGCAAACCCCGGTACCAAATGCCAGCCCAGGTGCCAAATGCAAACCCTGGTGCCAAATGGCAGCCCCGGTACCAAATGCCAGCCCCAGTACCAAATGCCAGCCCCAGTACCAAATGCCAGCCCCGGTACCAAGTGCCAGCCCCAGTACCAAATGCCAGCCCCGGTACCAAATGCCAGCCCCAGTACCAAATGCCAGCCCCGGTACCAAGTGCCAGCCCCGGTACCAAATGCCAGCCCTGGTACCAAATGCAAACCCCGGTGCCAAATGCCAGCCCCGGTGCCAAATGCAAACCCTGGTGCCAAATGCCAGCCCTGTGCACAGAGGCCAGGAGAGAGGGCAGAGGTTGCCTGTGGCTGCCAGTGCTGTGCCAGCCCCTGCCAGCCCTTTGCTGTGGTTCTCTGGGAGGCTGTAAAGCAAAGCTCCTCCTGGCTGCCCCTTCCCAGGCCAGGGGAGCCCAAGCAGCACAGCGAGGTGGCAGCAGAAACTGGGCAGGAGGAGAGGAGGCACCAGAGAGAGCAGCCCAGGGGCCCCTCAGGCTGCATCCTCTGAGTGCTGTTTGTAGATAAGAGCCTTCAAAGACTTTGGTTTATTGCTTCCAAAACAAGCTGGCTGCAGCCAGGGCTGCGAATCCAGGGAGGAAAGCTCTCCCCAAGGCCAGTGTTGCCTGTCTGGATGATCACAGAGCCACACAGCTGCCAGGGCTGCCAGGGAGCTCAGGGCTCAGCCAGCTCCAACCCCCTGCCATGGGCAGGGACACCTCACACCACAGCAGGTTGCTCACAGCCACCTCCAGCCTGGCTGCAAACACCTCCAGGCAGGAGGCTGCCAGCAGCTCCCTGGGCAGCCTGTGCCAGGCTCTCACCACCCTCCTGGCCAACAACTTCTTCCTCACAGCCAATCTCAATCTCCCCACTTCCAGTTCTGCTCCATCCCCCCCAGTCCTATCCCTCCCTGACACCCTCACAAGTCCCTCCCCAGCTCTCTTGCAGCCCCCTGCAGATCCTGGAAGGCCACAAGGAGGTCTCCTGGGAGCCTTCTCCTCTCCAGCCTGCACAACCCCAACTCCCTCAGGCTGTGCTCACAGCAGAGCAGCTCCAGCCCTCTGCTCCTCCTCCTGGCCCTGCTCTGGACACCTTCCAACCCCTCCAGAGCCTTCCTGGCACAGAGGCTCCAGAGCTGGCCCCAGAGCTGCAGCTGTGGTCTCAGCAGAGTGGAGCAGAGGGGCAGAATCCCCTCCCTGGCCCTGCTGGCCACACTTCTCTTGCTGCAGCCCAGGCTCTGCTTGGCTCTCTGGGCTGCCAGTGCTCCCTGCTGGCTCCTGCTGAGCTTCTCCCCCAGCACCCCCAAGGCCTTTTCTCCAGGGCTGCTTTCCAGCCAGTCCCTGCCCAGCCTGGATCAGTGCCTGGGATTGCCCTGCCCCAGCTGCAGGACCTTGCCCTTGGTCTGGTTGACCCTCCTGAGGCTGCCATGGGCTCAGCTCTCAGCCTGCCAGAATGATGCCAGAACTCCACTGGGGTCCAGCATTTTCTTGTGGCCTCCCAGCAGAGCTGACCTGGCAGGAGTATTTCCTTGGCAGGAGGTGCAGAGGAGCTGTGAGGGGAAGACACTTCCAGGGGAGGTGAGGGCAGAAGGGGCTCCTGCCCCTGGCTCTGTGCTCAGTGCCAGCGAGGCAGCCACCTGCCAGGGTTTCAGCCCCCTCTGTCTGCTCAGGATCCAGGGAGTGAAGCCTGGCTGCTCTTTGCAAGCAGCTTCCAGTGGCAGCAGAGCAACCCAGTGCTGATAATCTGCTGAATAACTGAGGGAGAGGATTCTCATCCCTCCCTGTGGGGGGTGAGAGGGGGAAAACAAGGAGAGGATTAACGAGGGAAGGGGAGAGAAAGCAGAGAGGAATCTCTCCTGCTCCCAGGACAAGTGGAGAGCTGGCTGCAAGGAGCCAGCCCCAGGGCTGTCCTTGGCCTTCTGGGCAGCCAGTGCCCATTGCCAGAGCTGGAGAGAGGGGATCCTGCCCCCCTGCTCTGCCTTGGGGAGACCTCACCCTCAGGGCTGTGTCCAGATATCCCCAACTCAAGCAGGACATAGAGCTGATGGAGGGGGTCCAGAGGCGGACACAAAGGTGATCAGAGGGCTGGAGAAGCTCTGCTGTGGGGCCAGGCTGGGAGAGCTGGGGCTCTTCTCATGCTAAGGTGGATCCTGGGCTCCAGCTTGTCCCTGTTGGTCCTTGTCCTGTCTCTGGGCACCACCAAGCAGAGCCTGGCCCCTTGCTCCTGCCCCCCAGCCCTCAGTAGCAGATGGGCATTGACAAGGTCACCTCTCAGCTTTCTCCTCTCCACGCCCAACAGCACTGCACAGCATTGCAGCTGTGGAGGCTCTCCAGCAGGTCCCTGTCCCTCTGGCACTGGGGAGCCCAGCTCTGGCCACCACCTGGCTTTGAGCCTGCTGCTGCTGGTGCCCTGACTCCTGCAGCAGCCTCAGGGGCAGAGCCTCGCTGTGCATGCACTGCAACCCCGCAGCACTGCTCGCCCCACGGTCCCAGCTGCAGCTCTGGGGGGTGGGGGGTGTCCTCTGGAGAGCAGCTGGCAGCAGAGCAGCAGGGATGCTGTCTGCAGACGACTCCTCTGCTCAGAAATTGATTTCTGGCAGGCTTTAGTGGGACATTATTGAAGCCATTTGTAAAATTGCTCTGCTCTGCTCAGCTGGCAGCAGGCAGGGGCTGGAGCAGCAGTGTGGAGATGAAGCTTTTCACTCCCAGTTAATATGGATTGTTTCACTCTTATTAAAGCACCTCAGGAAGGTCAGAGGCAAAATGCTGCCAGGAGATTCTCCCCTGCTGGAGGAAAATGGGAACTTGCCTTCCAGATGCCCAGCTGGGGGGACCCAGGTGTGGGGAGCAGGATCTGCCTGCAGCAAGCCACCCCCAGCAGGGCCACACTTCAGTCACCCTCCCTGCCCACAGGGCAAGGGATGGGAACTGCACACAGCAGTGTGAAGGGTTTGCTCCTGGCCTTCAGCACCTCTGGGGGTGCTGTCAGTCACCTTGCCACAGCTTCCCCATGGCAGCTGGGGAGCTGAGAGGGCTCCAGGAGGTCTGGCTTGGAAACAGAGTCATAGGATGGCCTGGCTGGAAGGGACCCCCAAAGCTCCTCCAGTCCAAGCCCCTTGCAGGCAGCTGGAGAAGGCTGCTCAGGGCCCTGCCCAGCCTGAGTGCTGCCAGGGATGGGTCTGGGTGACCTGTCCCTGTGTGTCCTCATCTGCAGTGCTGTGCCCAGTGCTGGGCTCCACAGCTCAGGGGAGACAGAGACCTGCTGGGGACAGCCCAGGGCAGGCTGTGAGGATGAGGAAGGACTGGAACAGCTCTGCTGTGAGGAGAGGCTGAGAGCCCTGGGGGTGCTGAGTGTGGAGAGGAGAAGGCTGAGAGGGATCTGATCAATGCCTCTCAATAGCTGAGGGCTGGGGGTCAGGAGGCAGGGGCCAGGCTCTGGCTGGTGGTGCCCAGCGACAGGACAAGGACCAGCAGGGACAAGCTGGAGCCCAGGAGGTGCCACCTCAGCATGAGGAGAAACTTCCTTGGGGTGAGGCTGCTGGAGCAACTCCTACAGGGAGCTGTAGGATGGGAGCAGAAGGAGAGATCCCAGGTTGCTGCCTGCCAGCTGCATCCCTTCCTCCTTTCCCCCCTGCTCTCTCTCTTCATCTCCTCTGCAAAATTCTTCCTGCCACCTCCTGGCAGGAGCTGCAGTTGCTGCAGTGCCTCAGCAGCAGGGCAGTGCTGGGAGCCTCCAGAGCCTGCTGGGCAGCTCTCCAGGTTGGGAGTGGGTGAGAGCTTGCACAGAGCCTGGCTGGGGCTGCGTGGCCAGAGCCTGCACTCTGCACATCACACCTCGGGGCTCTGCCTTCTCACTGCCTCTCCGAGCTGGATGAGCTTCGAGGTCCCTTCCAACCTCAACCATGGTTTGAATCCAAGGATCAGTCACTGAATCCTCAGGGCTGGATCAGGTCTTACATCCCCTGGAGAGCAAGGCAGGCAGCAGACTCCTCCAGTTCCCCCCCTGTGGCCATCCCTGCAGGGTCTGATGCTGCAGGGTGGCTCCTGAGCAGGCTTCTGCTGGAGCCCTTCTGGGGAGCACAGTGTTGGCAGGGATGTGTCTGGGGGCACCCTGGGAGGGCACAGAAGGGCTCCTGCAGGTCCAGCTCACGGTGCTGCAGCTGCCTGGGGCCAATGAAGTGAGCACTGCAGCCTCCACTGCTTGGAGCTTCGGACACCTGGGTGCAAGGCTGAGCAGTGCCCAGGCTGGAGGTGGCCTCAGCAGGGTTTGCCAGCAGCAGCTGCAGGGACCAGCAGGCTCCCTGCACTTAGCTCCTCTGGGGCTTGGCACTGTCCCTTCCCAGTGTCCCCCTGCAAGGAGAGGGGCAGAGGCCAGAAAGCAGGGCAGGAGGGCAGCTCCTGCTGCCTCAGGGGCTGCTGTGCTGCAGGGGGCCCCGTGGGGAAGGACTCGAGGGGGTGGTTGTGTGTGGACCCCAGCAGGAGCCTCACCATGCCTCAGGGGGAAGGCTCAGCCCTTGTCCAGCCTGCTGCTGCCGAGGGGGGCAGGACATGGAAGCTACCAAACCAAGGGCTGGCTGGTGGGGAGGCAGGGAGGGGGCAGGCCATCCCCTGGTGGCTGTGGGCAGAGGGGGCTGCTGGCATCCCCTGCAGCATCACCCTGGGAGGGAAACAGCAAGCATGAGCTTGGCTTCACCTCTCTGGTAATGCCAAAAGCATCTCACCATGGCAGCACTGAGGAGCAGGACCATCTGCTTGCTCCCCAAACATCTCCCAGATCAAGAGGGGCATGGCCAGAGCCCAAGGGAAGGGATCCTGCCCCTTTGCTCTGCTAGAATCCTGCCTCCAGCTCTGCTGTCCCCAGCAGGAGAAGGACTCAGAGCTGCTGGGGAGAGGCCAGAGGAGGCCACAGAGATGCTGCCAGGGCTGGAGCAGCTCTGCTGTCAGCACAGGCTGAGGGAGCTGGGGCTGTGCAGCCTGCAGAGGAGAAGGCTCCAGGGGTACCTCAGAGCTGCCTGCCAGGAGCTGAAGGGATCCTGCAGGAAGGCTGCAGAGAGACTTTTGCTGAGGGGGTCTGAGCCAGGCCAAGGGGAAATGGTTTGGAGCTGAGGCAGAGCAGGGTCAGAGTGGAGCTGAGGAAGAAGTTGTTCAGCAGGAGGGAGCTGAGGCTCTGGCACAGGCTGCCCAGGCAGGCTGTGGCTGCCTCCTGCCTGGGGGTGTTCAGGGCCAGGCTGGATGAGGTCTTGGGCAACCTGGGCTAGTTGAGAGGTGTCCCTGTTCATGGCAGGGGTTGGAGGAGATGCTCTCCAGGGGTCACTTCCAGCCCCTAAGGTTCTGTGATCTTTGGTTTGGATCAGCACAGGAGAGTGGGAATCTGACAATGGGACTGAAACCAGCAGGGTGTCCTTGGGTGGGATGAGAGCTGGCAAGCACAGTGGTGCCAGGCACAGGGAAGTCATCTCCTCAGGGTGGGGAGGCCAAAGTCTCCTCTGGAGCCTCTCCATCAGCTCCAGGTCCTTCTTGTGCTGGGGGGCCCAGAGCTGGGCACAGCCCTGCTGGTGAGGTCTCCCCAGAGGGGAGGGGCAGGATCCTCTCTCTCCATCCTGACTTTGGATGCCCTTGTCCAGAGGAGCAGTGCCCAGGCAGTGCCCCCAGCCTGCTGGGCTCTGCAGAGCTGCCTGCCCACACAGGGCCTGCCCCCAGGTACAAGCCCCTCTGCTGGCCCTGGGAGGTCGGTGACACATTCGATCGGCCCCCAGCAGCCCCAGGGCAGGGGGGGCTGCTCAAGCAGTCAGCCTGGGGAGGGAGGACCTGCACTGCAGAGCCATCCCTCCAGCCCTGCCTGTGCTCAGGAGCCCTGGGGAGGAAGGGTTCACAAGGGGAACAGCACTGTTCAGTTAGCAACAGCCCTGCAGGGCTGGCAGGAGCCACGGGGGGGGAAGCCTCCTGCTCTGACTGTGTGCAGCAATCTGTGACACTCACAGCTGGACCCCCAGGGAAAGGGAGCAGGGGAAAGGAAGCCTTCTGATCCTGGAGAGCAGCACAGGGGAGAGGGACCCGGGGGGGCTGGTGGCCAGCAGCGTGGCCAGGAGCCAGCAATGTGCCCTGGTGGCCAAGGGCATCCTGGGGGGCATCAGCAGGGCTGTGGTCAGTAGGTCAGAGAGGTTCTCCTGCCCCTCTGCTCTGCCCTGCTGAGGCCACAGCTGGACTCTTGTGTCCAGCTCTGGGCCCCTCAGCTCAAGAAGGAGCTCAGGGAAGTGCCTGAGAGAGTCCATCCCGGAGGCACAGAGCTGCTGCAGGCAGTGGAACTTCCCTCCCTCTGCACACCTCCAGGCAGGGCTCCTGCCTCCAGTTCACACTTTCCAGGGGGTAACAAACTTCCAGTGGGACTTTCTCCTTCCCCCATCCTCCCTCTCTTCACAACCTCCTTCTCCTCCCTGCCAGCTCCTTGGCTCCCCCCCAGCAAGCTGCCCCCAGGCTCGGTGGCGACTCAGCAGCGCTTGAGGCTGCCGAGGAGCTCCGGAGGAGCTGCTCAGCCTTTGCTGGGGAGGGCTGAAGGGAGGCTGGGACCCAGCCCATGCAACCTTCCCTGGGAGGCTTTCCTAAGCAGCACCACATTAAAACAGAACAGAGAGAGAGGGGGGAGGGGATGGAAGGGGAGGGGGGGAAGCAAAGAAAGTCTGAAGGTTTGCTGCTGGGAGCTGCTCTGCTGGCTGCCAGTTCCCCCGGCGGGGAGCAGGCTGAGGCACACAGAGAGGCCTGGCAGAAAGGAGGCAGGATGCAAAGCTGGCTGTGCTCAGGGTGGGTTTATTTGCTGTTTAATGTTAACCAGCTAATGTATTCATCACCACCACCCCCCCAAGAACACACCCCCCCCCCCCCCCCCCAGCCTGCCTTTTGAAGCCCTCAGCTGGCAGAGGGAGATAGCAGCTTCCTGAGAGCATTTTTCATGCTCCTTTGATGACTGCCAGGGGGAAGGGGGGGAAATGATAAAATATATATTCAGAGAGCTGAAATGCCATTTTTTTCTCCCAATTTCACAGGGCTGTGCAGGCAGGGAGGCAGGGAGGCATTCATTAAGATTAGTTGGAATTACTTCAGCAGCGTGAGCCTCCCCCGGCCGGCCGGGCGCCGCAGCGCTGCGGATTAGTTATTGATCAGCTGCCACCAGTGCTTGGGGGCTCTCCCCGTGCCTCTGGGTGGGCTGCTTTCTGCTGCCTTCCTTCCCTCCCTCCCTCCCTCCCTCTCTCCTCTCTCTTCTGCCAGCCCAGCCTGTGAAATCCACAAATTAAACCGGCAGCTCTTCAGGCTCTGCTTTGTGTGGGGGAAGGAAAAACGAATCACAAGTGGAATTACAGACAAGGACAAAAATCCCTCCTTTGTTCCTGCAAGCCTTGCTCTGCCCTGCCCTGTTCTGCACTGTTCTGCCCTGTTCTGCTCTGTTCTGCCCTGCCCTGTTCTGCCCTGTTCTGCTCTGTTCTGCCCTGTCCTGTTCTGCACTGTTCTGCCCTGCTCTGCCCTGCCCTGTTCTGCACTGTTCTGCCCTGTATGCCCTGCACTGTTCTGCACTGTTCTGCACTGTATGCCCTGCCCTGTTCTGCACTGTTCTGCCCTGTTCTGCCCTGCCCTGTTCTGCCCTGCTCTGCCCTGCTCTGCCCTGCCCTGTTCTGCCCTGCTCTGCTCTGCCCTGCCCTGTTCTGCCCTGTTCTGCCCTGCTCTGCCCTGCTCTGCCCTGCCCTGTTCTGAACTGTTCTGCACTGTTCTGCCCTGCTCTGCTCTGCCCTGCCCTGTTCTGCCCTGTTCTGCCCTGCTCTGCCCTGCCCTGTTCTGAACTGTTCTGCACTGTTCTGCCCTGCTCTGCCCTGCTCTGCCCTGCCCTGTTCTGCCCTGCTCTGCCCTGCTCTGCCCTGCCCTGTTCTGCACTGTTCTGCCCTGCTCTGCTCTGCCCTGCCCTGTTCTGCACTGTTCTGCCCTGCTCTGCCCTGCCCTGTTCTGCCCTGTTCTGCCCTGTTCTGCACTGTTCTGCCCTGCTCTGCCCTGCCCTGTTCTGCCCTGTTCTGCACTGTTCTGCCCTGCTCTGCCCTGCCCTGTTCTGCACTGTTCTGCCCTGTTCTGCCCTGCTCTGCCCTGCTCTGCCCTGCCCTGTTCTGCACTGTTCTGCCCTGCTCTGCCCTGCCCTGTTCTGCCCTGCTCTGCCCTGCTCTGCCCTGCCCTGTTCTGCACTGTTCTGCCCTGCTCTGCTCTGCCCTGCCCTGTTCTGCCCTGTTCTGCCCTGCTCTGCCCTGCTCTGCCCTGCCCTGTTCTGCCCTGTTCTGCCCTGCTCTGCCCTGCCCTGTTCTGCACTGTTCTGCCCTGCTCTGCTCTACCCTGCCCTGTTCTGCCCTGTTCTGCCCTGCTCTGCCCTGCCCTGTTCTGCCCTGTTCTGCCCTGCTCTGCCCTGCCCTGTTCTGAACTGTTCTGCACTGTTCTGCC
Organism: Dryobates pubescens; assembly: GCF_014839835.1. Taxonomy (NCBI): domain Eukaryota; kingdom Metazoa; phylum Chordata; class Aves; order Piciformes; family Picidae; genus Dryobates; species Dryobates pubescens. The sequence goes on along the minus strand of NC_071624.1, from coordinate 911,948 downwards.
CTGTTCTGCCCTGCTCTGCCCTGCCCTGTTCTGAACTGTTCTGCCCTGCTCTGCCCTGCCCTGCCCTGCCCTGTTCTGAACTGTTCTGCACTGTTCTGCCCTGTTCTGCCCTGTTCTGCCCTGCTCTGCCCTGCCCTGTTCTGCACTGTTCTGCCCTGTTCTGCCCTGCTCTGCCCTGCCCTGTTCTGAACTGTTCTGCCCTGCTCTGCCCTGCTCTGCCCTGCCCTGTTCTGCCCTGTTCTGCCCTGCCCTGTTCTGAACTGTTCTGCCCTGCTCTGCCCTGCCCTGTTCTGAACTGTTCTGCACTGTTCTGCCCTGTTCTGCCCTGTTCTGCCCTGCTCTGCCCTGCCCTGTTCTGCACTGTTCTGCCCTGTTCTGCCCTGCTCTGCTCTGCCCTGCCCTGTTCTGCACTGTTCTGCCCTGTTCTGCCCTGCTCTGCCCTGCCCTGTTCTGAACTGTTCTGCCCTGCTCTGCCCTGCTCTGCCCTGCCCTGTTCTGCCCTGTTCTGCCCTGCTCTGCCCTGTTCTGCCCTGCTCTGCCCTGCCCTGTTCTGAACTGTTCTGCCCTGCTCTGCCCTGCTCTGCCCTGCTCTGCCCTGCCCTGTTCTGCACTGTTCTGCCCTGCTCTGCCCTGCCCTGTTCTGCACTGTTCTGCCCTGCTCTGCCCTGCCCTGTTCTGCACTGTTCTGCACTGTTCTGCCCTGTTCTGCCCTGCTCTGCTCTGCCCTGCCCTGTTCTGCACTGTTCTGCACTGTTCTGCCCTGTTCTGCCCTGCTCTGCTCTGCTCTGCCCTGTTCTGCACTGTTCTGCCCTGCTCTGCCCTGCCCTGCCCTGCCCTGCTTTCCTCTGCCCTGCCCTGCCCTGCCCTGTCCTGCCCTGCCCTGTCCTACCCTGCCCTACCCTGCCCTGCCCTCCTCTGCCCTGCCCTGCCCTACCCTGCCCTAGCCTGCCCTGCCCTGCCCTGCCCTGCCTTGCCATCCTCTGCCCTGCCCTGCCCTGCCCTACCCTGCCCTACCCTGCCCTGCCCTCCTCTGCCCTGCCCTGCCCTGCCCTGCTCTCCTCTGCCCTGCCCTGCCCTAGCCTGACCTGCCCTACCCTGCCCTGCCCTGCCCTGCCCTGTCCTCCTCTGCCCTGCCCTGCCCTGTCCTCCTCTGCCCTGCCCTGCCCTGCCCTGCCCTGCCCTGTCCTCCTCTGCCCTGCCCTACCCTGTCCTCCTCTGCCCTGCCCTCCTCTGCCCTGCCCTGCCCTGCCCTGCCCTGACCTCTCTGCCTGCTTCTCCCTGCTGCTGCAGCCTCAGCCCTGGGTGCTGTGCAGAGCTGCAGCTGCAACCCCCTGCAGGTCTGGGAGCAGGCTGGGGGCTTGCAGGGGGCTTGGAGCACGCAGCAGGACTCAGAGGGGCAGAGGGCTGGAAGCTCCTGAGGGGATGTGTCTGTCCGGAGAGGGAGGGAGACAGTTCCTTTGAATATTCCTGTGCTGTGAAGTGAGAGGCACAAAGCAGGCCAGAATAGCAACAGCCAGGCTATTGGTTACATAGAGAACATGGAAATAAGGGGGGGAGAGGGAGAAGAGAGAGAGAGAAGAGGAGAGGAATCATATTACCACACCCCTCACCCACCCCAAGACAGTTTGAGTCTGTGGAGGAAAGGTGCTGGGTCTGTAGAGCAAGGGTGCTGAGGCTTTGGCTGGAGATACAATGTGGTCCCTCTGGGCAGCCTGGGTCTGTAGAGAAAGGGTGCTGAGGCTTTGGCTGGAGAGTAGATGTGGTCCCTCTGGGCAGCCTGGGTGTGTAGAGCAAGGGTGCTGAGGCTTTGGCTGGAGAGGAGATGAGGTCCCTCTGGACAGCCTGGGTGTGTAGAGCAAGGGTGCTGAGGCTTTGGCTGGAGAGGAGATGAGGTCCCTCTGGGCAGTGTGGGTCTGTAGAGCAAGGGTGCTGAGGCTTTGGCTGGAGATGCAATGTGGTCCCTCTGGACAGCATGGGTCTGTAGAGAAAGGGTGCTGAGGCTTTGGCTGGAGAATAGATGAGGTCCCTCTGGACAGCCTGGGTCTGTAGAGCAAGGGTGCTGAGGCTTTGGCTGGAGAGGAGATGAGGTCCCTCTGGGCAGCCTGGGTCAGCTCCATGAGTGGCAGCAAGCGGCACTTAGGACATGGAGAGAGGGTTCAGGCTGCTTCCTTCCTTCTCAGCGGCATGGTCCTCCTTCAGCGTTTTTCTCTCTGTTTTTCTTCCTCCTGAGCCAGTAGTGCTCAAGTCTTTCATACAGTTTTTAGCCCTTAGGTATGTGTCCGAGCATTGTCCCTCAGGAATTCAGGAGCCAGGAAATCATAAGTATCCAGGTATCGTTCCCCAGGAAGTCTTTCTGTGTATTCATGTGGGTTTGGACAGTGGTCTGGATGGAGTGGGGGGGGAGCCCTCCGCCTCCTTCCTCTCCATCTCCCTGCCTACCCACTTATCACACATCAGGAGACAGGTGGAGAGTCCATGGACTCATCACCTTCCCTTCCTGGGGGTATCTGATAGCTAGGAATGATCTTGTGCTGTCTGGGTCCTTGGGTCATTGCTATAGGCCAGCTGCAGCCCAGCCAACATGGATTTAGGAAGGGCAGGTCCTGCCTCTCCAACCTGATCTCCTTCTATGATCAGGTGACTGCCTGGTGGATGTGGGGAGGCCTGTGGATGTGGTCTATCTGGACTTCAGCAAGGCCTTTGACACCGTCCCCCACAGTAAGCTGCTGGCTAAGCTGTCAGCTCGTGGTTTGGACAGCAACACTCTGTGCTGGGTTAGGAACTGGCTGGAGGCTGAGCCCAGAGAGTGGTGGTGAATGGTGCCACATCCAGCTGGCAGCCAGGCACCAGTGGTGTGCCCCAGGGATCAGTGCTGGGCCCCATCCTCTTTAACATCTTCATTGATGATATGGATGAGGGGGTTGAGTCAGTCATCAGAAAGTTTGCAGATGACACCAAGCTGGGAGCAGATGTTGGTCAGTTAGAGGGCAGAAAGGCTCTGCAGAGGGACCTCAACCGACTGGACAGATGGGCAGAGGCCAACAGGATGGCATTTAACAAGTCCAAGTGCCAGGTGCTGCACTTTGGCCACGGCAACCCCATGCAGAGCTACAGGCTGGGGTCAGAGTGGCTGAGAGCTGCCAAACAGAGAGGGACCTGGGGGTGCTGATTGACACCCACCTAAACATGAGCCAGCAGTGTGCCCAGGTGGCCAAGAGGGCCAATGGCATCCTGGCCTGTATTAGGAATAGTGTGGCCAGCAGGAGCAGGGAGGTCATTGTGCCCCTGTACTCTGCATTGGTTAGGCCACACCTTGAGTACTGTGCCCAGTTCTGGGCCCCTCAGTTTAGGAAGGACATTGAGACACTTGAAGGTGTCCAGAGAAGGGCAACAAGGCTGGGGAGAGGCCTTGAGCACAGCCCTGTGAGGAGAGGCTGAGGGAGCTGGGATTGTTTAGCCTGGAGAAGAGAAGGATCAGAGGTGACCTCATTGCCCTCTACAACTACCTGAAAGGTGGTTGTAGACAGGAGGGGGTTGGTCTCTTCTCCCAGGCAACCAGCACCAGAACAAGGGGACACAGTCTCAAGCTGTGCCAGGGGAGGTTTAGACTTGAGGTGAGGAAAAAGTTCTTCACTGAGCGAGTCATTCGTCATTGGAATGTGCTGCCCAGGGAGGTGGTGGAGTCGCCGTCCCTGGAGGTGTTCAAGGGGAGATTGGACGTGGCACTTGGTGCCATGGTCTAGTGGTGAGGTCTGTTGGGACAGGTTGGACTTGATGATCCTTGGGGTCTCTTCCAACCTTGGTTACTGTGATACTGTGATACTGTGTTATCACGATGCAATCGCAAGGGGATTTGCATCCAGGATTGGTACTGTCTGGGCAAGCAGCAAGTGATTTTATCTTTGTTGAGTCACACCAGGACTAGACTCTTACAGGGTGGTGGAAGGAGGGCTGGAGGGCAGCATCCTGTCTGTGCTGGACACGGCAAGGATCCCTCTGCTAGCATCTGTGCGCTACACAGCGGGAGGGGGCAGGCCACAAGGCTGCTCCCCTGAGCCATCCCCTGCTGAGCCAACCACATAGCCAAGCACTTGGGGTAGGAGCCAGCAGCTCCCAGTCCTGTCCAGCTTGCTGGTCACATAGAACCACAGCAGGGCAGGGGCTGGGAGGGACCCCCAGAGGTCACCCAGCCCAACCCCTGCCAGGGCAGGGCACCCAGAGCAGGGCACCCAGGGCAGGGCACCCAGAAGACATCCAGGGGGTTGGAAAGGCTCCAGAGCAGACTCCACAACCTCTCTGGGCAGCCTGCTCCAGGCTCCAGCAGCCTCACCCCAAGGAAGTTTCTCCTGATGCTGAGGTGGCACCTCCTGGGCTCCAGCTTGTCCCTGCTGGTCCTTGTCCTGCCCCTGGGCACCACCAGCCAGAGCCTGGCCCCTTCTCTGCACTGCTGATCACAGCCCTCCGGGCTCTGCTGTTCAGCCAGCTCAGGATCCCTCTCACCAAGCACTCTCCTGGCCCAGACTTCCCTCAAGGATGTCATGGGAGGTGACCATGGAGCAGAGGTCTTTTCCATGCCCCCACCTGCCTGAGACCCCAAATGCAGCTCTTGACCTCAAAGCTCAGCCAGCCCCAGCCCCCTGCCCTGGGCAGGGACCCCTCCCACCAGCACAGGCTGCTCAGGGCCTCATCCAGCCTGGCCTGGGCAGCCAGGCAGGGGCAGGGGCAGCCCTGGGCAGGGGGCAGGGCAGGCAGCCTGGGGCTCTGCTGCCTCTGGCTCTGCCCTGCTGGCAGCCCAGGCAGGGGGCAGGGGCAGCCCCGGGCAGGGGGCAGGGGGCAGGGGCAGCCCCGGGCGGGGGACATCCTTGCCAGCAAGGCTTCCTGAGCAGACCAGCCCCACCTGGGCAAGGGTCTGTGCCACCTCACCAGCCCAGCAGAGGTGAGAGTCACACCCAGCCCCATGGCCACCACCAGAGAGTCAGGGAGAGGGTTGGGTTGGAAGGGACCTCCAAGCTCCCCCAGCCCCAGCCCCCTGCCCTGGGCAGGGACCCCTCCCACCAGCACAGGCTGCTCAGGGCCTCATCCAGCCTGGCCCTGAGCCCCTCCAGGGAGGGAACACCCGCAGGGCAGCCTGTGCCAGGCTCTCCCCAGCCTCACTCTCAGCAATTTCTCGCTCCTCTGCAGTCTCCCTCTGCCCTCCTGCAGCTCCTGCTCTCTCCCTCTCCCTCCCTGCCTTCAGGTGAGCTCTGCAGAGAGGGCTTCTCCCGGGCTGCCTGCTCCCCTCCAGCCTCTCTGGCTGTGTGTCAGGCTTGTTTTACACATGCACCAGTGCAATCTCCTCCTCCATTTGTATTCCATCTGCCTCCCCCAGGTTCTGCCTTGCCTGGGCTGCCTCATTTGTATGCACTTAATCTGCCTTGATCCTGCTTTGTGGAGCCTCTTCCTTCGCTGGGTTCAGGCAGGAGCAGAGCAGAGGCTTTGCAGGGGTTTTGCATGCATGACATCTCTGCACAGTTGCTCCCATTATCCCCCCCAGCCCCAGCAGCAAAGAGCTGCACTGGCATGAAGAGAGCCCTGGGAGGAAGAGGAGGGTGAGCAGAGCTGGCCACTCCTCCGGGGTAGGTGTGGGGAGCAGGTCTCTGCTCTCTGCTCCCCCAGGCTCCAGTTGATGCTGCACCAGCTTCGAGCCCTCCCTGAGCCAGGGCCAGGCCTCACCCTGCTGAGCTCCATGGAGCTGGCTCAGCCCCTGCCTGAGCCTCACACCCCCCTCAGCCCCACTGTGACTCTCACAAGGGGAACTTTGCAGGCTCAGGGGACCTTGGGGTGGGATCCCAGAGCATGGGCAGCATCCTCAGGAGCTCATGGGATGGCAGAAAGTCTCAGGAGCATCTCTTTGGCCAAACCTCCTCCACACTGGCCAGGCTCTGCTCAGGGATGGCCAAGGGCAGCCCCAGGGGCACTGGGGGCAAGCTGGAGCAGGGGAGGTGCCAGGGGAACAGGAGGGAAAGCTTTGTGCCTGTGAGGATGGCAGAGCCTGGAGCAGGCTCCAGAGAGGTTGTGGAGTCTGCTCTGGAGCCTTTCCAACCCCCCCCGGATGTGTTCTGGGTGCCCTGCCCTGGGTGCCCTGCCCTGGCAGGGGCTGGGCTGGGTGATCCCTGGAGGTCCCTTCCAGCCCCTGCCCTGCTGTGATTCTGTGACCTTCACAAACCAAACCCAATGAGACCAAACCAATCCAGCAGGCAGACTTCTGAACTGATTGCTGAGCAGCCTGCAAACCTTCTCAGCATGCAGAGAAGGGCAGAGAAGGGCAGCAAAGCCCTTCCTGGTACAGGCTGTCCCCCTGCACTCAGCACTGCTGAGGACACAGCTTGAGTACTGGGCTCAGTTTTGGGCTCCTTACTCCCAGAGGGTCATTGAGGGCTGGAGCAGGTCCAGAGCTGGGCAGGGGTCTGGAGAAGAGGGCTGGGGAGGAGCAGCTGAGGGAGCTGGGGGTGTTCAGCCTGGAGAAGGGGAGGCTGAGGGAGACCTCATTGAGCTCTGCTCAGGAGATGGAAGGAGAGGAAATGGCCTGGAATTGTGCCAGGGGAGGCTGAGGTTGGAGAGGAGGAGACATGTCCTTGGTGCCAGAGTGGTCAGGGGCTGGCCCAGGCTGCCCAGGGAGGGGTCTCAAAGAGGCAGAGCTGTGGTGCTGAGGGCCATGGCTTAGCACCAACCTCAGCAGAGTGAGGGAGTGGTTGGAGTGGATGATCTGAAAGGGCTTTTCCAACCCAGGCCACCCCATGACCCCAGCTGGCCCTGAGCTCTGCAGGCTCAGTGGCAGCAGCAGCAGCAGCAGCAGCAGCAGGAGCAGCAGCAGCAGGTGTCAGCAGGTGCCAGCAGGTGTCAGCAGCAGCAGCAGCAGCCACAGCAGGTGTCTCCAGGTGTCAGCAGCAGCAGCAGCGGCAGGTGTCAGGGGCAGCAGCAGCAGCAGCAGGGGCAGCAGCAGCAGCAGCAGCAGGGGCAGCAGCAGCAGCAGCAGGGGCAGCAGCAGCAGCAGGTTTCAGCAGCAGCAGCAGGGGCAGTCGCAGCAGGGGCAGTCGCAGCAGGTGCCTGCAGGTGTCAGCAGCAGCAGCAGGGGCAGCAGCAGCAGCAGCAGGGGCAGCAGCAGCAGCAGCAGCAGGGGCAGCAGCAGCAGCAGCAGGTGTCAGCAGCAGCAGGTGTCTGCAGGTGTCAGCAGCAGCAGCAGGGGCAGCAGCAGGGGCAGCAGCAGGGGCAGCAGCAGCAGCGGCAGCAGCAGC